>NC_068383.1:5926343-6290093 GCF_023724105.1 Carassius gibelio
GTAAATGAGCTTGCAGATTCTACAGCAAGAGTGTCATATAGACCCATTAAAAAACTAATACAAAATATGGCAATTATTTTTTTAAATAATACTTAATAATATTAAATAAAATAATATATTTTAATACACTTTAATACATTTGGACTGTATGTTGACTTTTTAAACGCTTTCAGCCATCTGAAAACATCCCCTGCTTTCAAATGCAAGTCAATTAACCTAAACATAACTGAGATTTAAACTCTCAAGAAGAAAGCAGGAATGTGTGGGTGACCATGGTGGAGAAAGAAAGTGAAATTTGTGACACTGGTTCTAGCTTCCAGCCTTTTCTGGGCCCATGCATGCTGATAAAAACTTCACATTTCTGCTGGACAATCTACTGATATTTTATGCCTGAGGAATCATCCAAATCAGTTTTAAAACTGCTTTGATTAAAATATAAACTTGTGAGGCATTCACTGATTAAGCATGTGTGATGCTCCAGGCTCACAGCTTCTCCAGTTCATTAAAGGTGAAATACAGGGATCATTTGATTGACCACAAGATGGCAATATGGAGCTTTATGGATTCTTTATGGACAGCATCTACTGTATTTTGCACTGCCTTGCAGAATGATGCAGAAATGAAACCTTAAGGAAAGGTGAATGCACTTGTCTCATTAGAGCGCTCTCTATCTGTCAGCATGGCAGCTGGAGATTTATTTACAGGTTTGTAGTCGAGATCACAGGGGACACAGTGCAGGAGATGACAGCTGTAGATGTGTCTTAATAAGCTTTAATCTATGACAGTCACACATGCTACAGACACCTCTTCATTATTCATCAGAGCTCATTTACATTGCGGATAAGCAGATAAGAGGAAGAAAAGTTTCTATTTCGGGTTCAGATATGACACATAAGGGATTTTTGAAGTGGGAAATGTGTTTCTGAGCTATCCCAGAATCCTTTTTTCTCTCTTGAGGGCCACATATTCTCTCTGTGAAATGTGATAAGGTTTCACATTTCTCTGAGCGGATTATTTTCTCATCGCCGCACAATGATTGCATCGCTTTTTCATCATGTTTCTTCTGATCATGAACAGTTGCTGGTTCTTATATAACATGTCTTCTGCATGCTAGCAGAGACTTTTCTGCTTTACAGTTCTAGAGTTACAGCAAACATCCTTGAGCTGCCCTTTGACAACTGCATTGTAATTGTTGCCATACTTCTGTATTTCACCAATTTAAAGAGGTTGAAACCTCATATAAAAGAGACCAACCACCTTTCATGTTTTATATATCATGTTTTTTGCTTAAAGGAATGCTTTCATTATGCAAGGATCGATTGATTGATTAAAAAATGACAGTAAAGAAATTCTAATTGTCCCCAAAACATTACTAAAATAAAAAAGGTTTCTATTAAAAAAGCGTTTAAAGAGTTCCATTACGTAGAAGTAAATGTTACAATAATTCATTTATACCTTTATCTGTTAGGATTTTCAAAAGTAAGTTGTTTTAACTTTAATGGGATCCCCCCCCACCCCCTTCTCTCTCTTAATGAGGTAATACAGCCTTGCTCTTTTGTTGATTTAGATTGCTTCCATTGTCCTCCTTTGTAAGTCGCTTTGGATAAAAGCATCTGCTAAATGACTAAATGTAATGTAATAATGTTGCTGTTGTTATTTTGTGTGGTTGTTGTGTACTATTGCAGCTTTTAAGTTCAAGACAAATTTCCTGTAAAGGACTTAGATGACATTCTTTTAAACTTCCTGTTCAAAAAAGAATCCTAAAAAACATTGACAACATTAATAATAACAAATGTTTCTTGTGCACCAAATCACCATATTAGAATGATTTCTGACGGAAATTATTTTTATTTTTATTTTTTTACTGTATTTTCGTCCAAATAAATACAGCCTTGGTAAGCATAAGATACTTCTTTCAAAAACATTAAACTATTTTATAGAGCACAGACTTCTGAATGGTAGCATAACCCTGCTTTATGTCTCAAATGAAACTGAGCTGAACTGAATCTTTCAGAAACTGTCTTCAACAAACTGGCAAATACAGTATAGAGCTTCCTTAAAGGGGCCATATGATGCGATTTCAAGTTTTCTTTTCTTTTTGGAGTGTTACAAGCTGTTTGTGAATATATACGATCCCAAAAGTTGCAAAGACTGAAGTCTAAAATCCAAAGAATTCGTTTATTTAAAAGTTAAGATTCATCCACACCCTCCTGAAACGCCTCGTTTAAACACAAGATTTGCATAATACCGCCCCAAATGTTCCGCAAATAAAGAAGGCTAACTTTTATTTTCTCTGTAGTATTATTGCAGCAGTCGCCATGTTGTGGAGACGCTGTGTTTCGTTGTGAATGTGAAACTTTGTTTGGTCTTCCAAAAGGGGACACATCTAGAAATCAGCGGTTAAGTTGTTTTTACAACACTGTTCCAGAACAGTTCAACCCAAATATTTGTGTGTATTCAACGCATTTATGGAGGACTGTTTCCTGAACCTACAATGCCAGCTGTTCTGACTCACAGTCTGTAAGTATGTTTTCATATTTAAAGAATTTGCCACTGATGATTCAAACTTGAGTTTTGGGAAGTGTAGAGTAGATCTTGTTTTTTTTGTCGTTCCTCCAATCACAAATGCAGACATGGTTATATGCGATATGCAATGCAACACGTAAAAAGAAAATATAAGTCATTACACACTAAAAAATCCTGGGTTATTTTTTCTACCCAAGTGCTGGGTTGAGCCATTTGGGTAAATTTTTTGGGTTATTTTCTCAGTCTTGGGTAGTTTTTGGGTAATTCTATGTAACCCAACCGCTGGGTTATTTTCTGGGTCGTTTTCACTGAGAGCTGAATCAATGCACCCCCTCCCCCACTCGGACGCAATAACCCAGCTCATTGGGTCAAATCAACTCCGCGCAGGATCAGCGCAGGGCGGGCTGACTGAATTCGAGGTGGAGGTGGATGCATGCCACACACGCTGTAATATTTGGAGAAATAAGGTTCGTATCAATATATTTATACATTTGACATGTATTTTTAAACATATTTACACACATAACATAATAATGAGCGAACGAGCGATAAAAAGGCAAAGAAATGTGCGACAACAGTCACGTTTACATGACATTAAATGCACCGCCAGAATCGCTCGTTTTGGTTGGCTGGTAATGCCAATGTCAATGTCAAAGTCTTACGTTTCTTCTTAACTGTTAAATGACATAATTTACTTCAAAGTCCATTAAGTCAATTAATTTCAATGCCACGAGATCAATGTGATGTAAACGTGCATTCCTTGTCCCCCATCTTACTGCATGCAGTGCTAAGTCAAAACAACCCAATTTGTGGGTCATCTGTCGCGGGCATATTTTGGATCGTTACAGGAGAAATTATTTTAAAAACAAACCGACTTCAGCCTTTTTTTTCTGGTGAAATAAAGGTTTGTATTGGTCTTTTTATCATTGAATCGTAACCGATTGGCAAAAATGTCCCATTCTGATTTTAAAATATCACTTAACGTTATATGATAGGTCATAAAGCATCCTGCATTTGTGAGCACCAGAGATAACGTTAGCTATTTTTTTCTGTCTGATGCGTTTCGGGGATTTTTTTCACAATAAAAATAAATTTCTAATGATTTATTCATTTAATAAATGTATTATTATTTAAAATCCAGGTAAGTGTCAATTAATCTTGGACTAAAATATATAGTTTTTTTCCCGACTTTTTCGACTTGTGAGCAAATTATGAGCAAAGTGAAATGTTAAGCAGTATAATTCAGGAATCAGTTTGCATGGAGTTTAGAAACATCCAGGATTTACTAGTTAAAGTGTTGAAAAGCTCTGAAGAGTATTTCTGTTTTTATGGAAACTAATCCTTTTACATGTAAAAAATGTTCATAAGCCTCTATTTGATTAACAGCATTGTTATTTCTTTGTCCAGTAGAATCAACCGTATCTGAAGAGAGAGCTGAGGAAATTAAACAATGGCTGAGAAACAACACATAGCCCATCAGCCAGGTGGAACAGTACATGCGAAAAATATGTTTGAGGTCCTCCATGAGTTTCCTCGGCTAACTACCTCAGGCATGGTATGTCTTTGTCATATGGTAACATGAGTTATATTAAGTCTTTTTTGAGAAGTTTTTTTTGTAATTTTTGCTTTTAGGTTGCACAGGACTTTCACATTTTACATCAAGATGAAGCCCCAAAACTGTTTGAAAAATGGCTGGTATACTGACAGGATCTTGCTTTTTGTGAGCGAGAAGCAAAGCTTTCATGTACAGCTGAAGAAATGACAGAAGGTTAAAATGTTTCTACAATATTTTGATATTATGGGCCAGATTTACTAATAGCTTGCACCATAGTACTGTCAGGATTACTAAAGAAATGCAGTGATGAAAAATTGGGCACATTTTTTTTGCAACTAACATTACTGCATATTTGTGGTAGTTTATATATTTTAACCCATTTTTGTGCTTGGCAATAATGCTGCTAGAAAATGCAGCATTTTCTCCTCTCATCTAATTTATTTAGAATGCCAGACAAAGATGTTATAACGTTGCTTTTAATTTCTGCTGCTCTTGGTAGGATATGTTGGTCATTATTTTTTTTTTTTTTTTATTATTTGCATATTGTCAGTGGATCAACAGCACAACTTTACACTTCAGTCTACACTTTTATGGGATTTTGGACTCACGCTAATTTGACCTGTCTAGTAAATCTGGCCTTATATTCTCAATGACAACTCGCTACTGTTTTTACTAGTGTTGATGAATGTAATATTATTTTCCTACAGATGCAAAGGGAAATCTTGCACTAAAGCGGTTACCTGTTTTGCTTCTACCTCCACCCTACAAAATTGGCAGAAAAACAGTCCGACCCAGCATTAATGAAAGCAAAAAAGCTTTCATTGACATTCAGCCTGTAAGTACGACTTACAGAAATTTACTTCAATCATTTAATGACTTCACCAGGTTGAATACACTACCATTCAAAAGTTTGGGATCGGTATGATTTTTTTAATGTTTTTAAATTAAGTCTCTTCTGCTTACAAAGGCATTTATTTGATCCAAATACAGCAAAAATAGTAATGTTGTGAAATATTGTTACAATAAATTAATATTTGCTATTTGAATATATTAAAAAACATTTTTTTTTTATCCCTGTCAGTGGCTCTGTCAAAGTGGGCCAGATCAAGCTGTAATAATTTTCAGGTATTTTGCCTCATCCAAAGCTCTGGCTATACAAGACCTATTGTTTCTAAAGACTGCTTGATTGAATAAACAGTTTCGAATGAATCCCCAACCCACCACCCATACCCACACCCCTGACACTCCCATTCTGTTTCACCTTTATTAATTTGCATTATCTGTCCTTTAGGTTGGAACAAATATGGTGGAGTACCTCCAGCAGGCTGAAGCATCAAGACCTTACCCTTATGTCCTGTAACTTGAAAATGGACACATTGCATCGCAGGCATTTGTCATCCTCGCAGTAGAAGCTTTGGAACAAAGAACTATTGTTTAAGGGGAAGTCGTGGCCTAATGGTTAGAGAGTTGGACTCGCAATTTAAGGGTTGTGTGTTCGAGTCTCTGGCCGACAGGAATTGTAGGTGAGGGGAGTGCATGAACAGTTCTCTCTCCACCTTCAATACCATGACTGAGGTGCCCTTGAGCAAGGCATCGAACCCCCAACTGCTCCCCGGGCGCCGCAGCATAAATGGCTGCCCACTGCTCCAGGTGTGTGTTCACTGTGTTTGTGTGTGTGTTCACTGCTGTGTGTGTGTGCACTTTGGATGGGTTAAATGCAGAGCGTGAATTCTGAGTATGGGTCACCATACTTGGCTGAATGTCACATCACTTTCACTTCACTTCATTGGGACAGTAAATGTATGTTTCAAATCGTTTTATGTTTTTGATGTAAACTAACCGAAACATTGTTTCTATATTAGGGAGTTTATTCATAATATTTTTGAGTTGGAGGGAAGTGAATCCCCAACAGTGAAATTTTTGCACTGGGCACTACATTCTTGCAAGTAGATTATAAGAGGTTCTTTGAACAAACAGTGGTTCAAGAACACGAGGTAGCATATTAGTTTAAGTTTTATTTGCACATGAGATTTTTGTTCTGTGTTTTTTTTTTTTTTGTATAAACAACTGTTTTATTGCTTGAGGAAGAGTATTACTTTATGTGTACTGATGATTATCAATTACATTTGTATGTAGAAATATTTTACTGCCAATACGTTGTATTTCATAGATTTATTTTTGTGTTCATTTTGTAGACTTAAAACAAATGTGCTTTTTAACAAACAGTTCTTGAGGTAAAGTATTTTAGTTTTAATTTCATATGCATATGGATTATTTAAAAATAAGTATTTATTTGTATATTTAAAAAAAAACCTTGAGGTTTTTTGGACTTAATGAATTTCATGAGCATATGGATTAAAAATAATATGAATTATTTTTTAAATGTATTACTAAACCTTGTGGTTCTTTGGAGTTTATGAATTCAAATGTTTTTTTCTAAAATTTACAGTTTAGAAAAGTTACAGAGGCAAACCATAAAAATGAAAGAAATTGTTTTAAATACTGTTTATAAATGGAATTTTATTTTTTTAGTTTTGTATGATCTCTTGAATTTTTGGTTGAGGTAAAGTGTAATTACAAAGTGTAATATGCTGAAAGAAAAATAAAGATAATACAATGTTGTCCTGTTTGTTTATTATGTGGTATATTTAATGTTAAAAGGAATAAAAATTCCTTTGAAAATATAACCCATTTATGAAATCAAATTAACCCATTATTTTTGTAAAAATAACCAATTTTTGGGTAGAAAAAACAACCCATTTGCTGGGTTAAAATTAATAACCCAACTTCTTGGGTTAGTTTAACCCCATATGGGTTCTGTCCTATATTTACCCAGCAGTTGTGTTAAAAACAACCCAATTTGGGTTGTTTTTAACCCAGTGTTTTTTAGAGTGTATAATCCATTATTATGTCTCCACTGGATGCAAAAAAAATGCCTAGTTTGTAATGGGTTTTATTGGTTTTGTCTCATCTCATCGCGTCGTAACATTACCGTCACATGCTTGGGGTAATCAGCCAATCACAAAACACTGGATAGCTGGCCAATCAAAGCACACCTCGCTTTTCAGAATGATGAGCTTTGTAAAAAAACGACGTGTTTCAGAAAGGCGGGCATAGAGGAGAAACAATAATGTATAGTATGTGGAAAATAATGTGTTTTATGAACCTTTAACCACAAACACATTGCATTTCACCAAATACACACACAAAAAAAAAAAAAAAAAAAAAAAAAAAAAAAAATGTAGCACTGACCCCTTTAAAAGTGTTTACTGTAACAGCTTGGAAACTTCTTTTCAGATACCAACTGATAAACCTGGTTCACATTTAGAAATGCCAACAGAATAAAGTAGCAGTATTTCTGTGCAATACATTCTACATAAACCGATGTGGATGTGACATCACTAACTAGACCAGGGGGTAAATTCACTCGAATAATGAAATGTGTTCAAAGATGATTTAACCTACTTTGCTTTTGCCTCTGCGTCTTCACTGCCTTTGTTGGATACATCTTCCAGACCTCCAATCAGATGTTTGTATGAGCTAAAAGAATGGTACAAACAACATTGTTAGAAAGACTTCATCTTTATGACAAATACACTATACTGTTCAAAAGTTTGTATTTGAAAAAAAGTTGAAGATCTATCCCTCAATCCCGTCTCTTTCTCAATTTAGAAAGTCAGTACTCATGTATATTCAAAGTTTTATATCTACATGAAATCCATCTCATTGAAATGTACCATAATCAGCTGTGACACAGATGGCTGATGGTTTGAGTCTCAGTCAAAGAGGAAAGAGAGTTTTCCCTGCCGGAGGGAACATGTGCTTCTCTCTCTGTCTCAGTCTTTCCAGCTTATTGACACACGTGACACTTTAGCTATTTAGGTTGAGCTTGATTTATTGAGTTCTATAAGGGAGCAGATAAGCACTTCAAACCCACAGATTCGGTGTTCCACACACACATACAAATAGAAAGATCAGTGTAAAATCCACAGATGTTCAACGAACTGGAAAACCTGGGCTGAATTACTTCTGCTGGAATGTCAATGACACTTGTGATGTTTTAAGGAGTGTATATAAGGGAAACTAATGCCACAGGATATACAGTACCTAACATATACTCACTCTCTGTCGATCACAAGGCAGGTGACAGACTCTGCTGCGATGACGTTAGCTGTTCTGATATCCTCCCTGTTCAAAAGACACAAACGCACAGAAAAATATCATCTTATAATGTTCTGATACATTCAAAATATACCGATGTATACATAAACAGATATATTACTACGAAATATTAAAAATAATAATTATACATATCAATTAAAATGATTAGAAAAATTTTAAAATGTAAAATATAATTTTAAATAATATATTTTAATTATTTACATATTATTATTATACATAAATATATACAATTTTAATTTTATATATAACTATTTATATGTGATAAAAATTATAATACTATTAAAATAATTATATATAACTATAGATCATATTATAGATAAATGTATATATTATTAGCTATTGAAATGAATTATAAGTATCCTAAATATAAATAATTACAAATTCATAATAGTATTACAATTACACATATAAAAAATTATTCTATATAGTAATAAAATAAAACAGATAATAAACTTAACAATTATCAAAACTTTCAATTATTTGAGCTTTTTTAATGCCGTGCTTCAACTTCTATCTATATGAACAATTTATATAAGTCCACAAAACCTGTAGATCAAAATGTACATTTATTTTGACTGAAAATCATGAGTCAAATAAGTTACTAAAATGTAAAAATGTCAATATTTAGAAGTTCCAACACTGATTTAAGAATTAAGCGTGCCTCAGAGTTTGCTGATCGTCCTCTTCCTCACTGTCACTGTGGTCAGAGTCATCAGAGTCTGAATCCCACTCTGACCCCATGAAGCTTTGCATGTTCACTTACCGTCTGACCTGAGCTCAGCTATACACACACATATACTACTACAGTACAGCACACTTCTATTTACACTAAAACATTCACTGTCTGACATCTGTCCCATCGCTGGCAGTTATATCCAGAGAAAGAGCTCTCACACGACTGTCTGTAAATGAAAAGGGCTGGACACTAAATGATAAACGCACACCCAAACATACATGTATGCGTAGCATCTGCTTCTGTGTCCAACTGCAAATACTGCCAGACACCACACACACACACACACACACACACACACACGGCCAGATCCATTTCCAGCGAAACACACTTGTACCGTACTTGCAGAGGTGACAATTCTTCACAACACATCAGCTCTAAAGCTGTCACAGCACAAATACACAATAACGCTACTGCAAAGGTCACAGCTGCTCCACAATATTACATTATAACAAAGAGAGACAGAAGAAAGGAGGAAAATCTGTCATCATTTACTCACCTTCAGTGACGTTCTATACCCATATGAATTTCATTCTTCAGTGGAACACAAAATATATTTTTGCAGAATGTAATATTTATATTAACACTTACAGAATGATTTTATGGAGCCAGATTGTCCTGAGACCTCTTTATGTTTCATGAATGGAAAAGAAAAAGTGAAAATGTGTGGACATAATGCTAAACTTATCTTTTTGTGTTTTATGATATCAGTTGTTTTTCAATGTACTTTTAGTCCTGTGTTAAATGTATTTTTTTAGTCTTTGCAAGTTTAGTCAACCAGTGCCGTGTTTTTTTTTTTTTTTTCATCTATTTCTAGAAAACTATTAGTCAGGCTGCTTAATGGTTAAACTGATAATCGCAATTATTTTGCTCAGTTACAACCATAATTACTGATCGTAAATGTTGTCATCTGAAAAATGTTGTCAGAATTGTTGTTATCACTTTCACCTATAGGCGCATATAAATAAAATGATAACTTTTATTCACTTATTTTATAATCTAGTTTCCAAAATTGCCATATCAATTAATACTCAACATTGTGAAAACTGGTTAAACACAAAAGCTTCTCCCAGAAACTAGTGAAATTCTTAATATTAAATAATAATTCCAAATTATATTCATGTTTTTCCATTAAAACAACAACAAAATACTTTTTTTTAAAGAAAAAAACCCGGAGTATTGTGGATCCATGGTAATGTTTTCTCTTGGTTCTTGGTTCTAAATAAATGCGACTTATAGTCTGGTGCGACTTATATATGTTTTTTCCTCGCCATGACGTTTTTTTGGACTGATGCGACTTATACTCAGGTGTGACTTATAGTCAAAAAATACGGTAAAAAAAGACTATATATATATATATATATATATATATATATATATATATATATATATATATATATATATATATAGTCTTTTTTTACCATATTTTTCGTATTTTTAGTTTTTACTTATAGTCCGAAAAATACGGTAAAAAAATACAATATATATATATATATTGTCACGGGAGGAGCACAAGACAGACACAGTGGGCGTGGCGTCAGGCCTCGGAGAGGCTTTTATTAACAGAAATCATAAAACAAAGGGAATAAAAGTGGCCAAAGGGGGAAAGTGTCCAAAATAACAGGGAATCTGGTGTCCTCGTCGTGCTGCGGGGTTCGTGTGGGTCAGGCAGTGTTCATGGAGGAAGGGTCCAGGTAAGGGGCGGAGTCCGGCGGCCGCACGCGCTCCCCTCCTTGGTCCGGGGCGCGAGGGGCGGCGGCTTCCTCTAGCGGCCGCATCTCTCTCGTCAGCCGCAGCGCTGGTAGGGGATGGACGGCCCGGCATCCTGGCCCGTCGGCCGTGTAAACGGGTGCGGTTCCCATCCGGATCGCGGGTCCGGCAGCTCACGTCTTGGTGGCGCGGGAGTCCCTCAACGCACCCTTCCTGGACCCACGAGGACACCAGTGTGCATGCACGGGGAAGAGACCGGTCTCCTGAGGAGAGGCGCGTTGGGCTTTTAAACAGCGGCGGTGATGAGGCTCCATTCCCTTCAGGTGTGCCCCATCACACGCCGCCAGCCCTGACTCATCCAGCGCCCCTCCTCTCTCACACCCACTCCAGTCGGGAGCCTGGTGAAGGGCGGCGATTTAGGACGGGGTGCCGGTGACAATCAGGGAGGAGGCAGCTGACTCGTCACATTCCCCCTCCCAAGCGACATCCCCGTCATCAGGGCGCCGCCCACACGGGAGTGCTACTATCCTCAACCAGGCTCCTTACGGTCGGAGTGGGCGGGGATTCCTCTCCGGGCGGTCCTCCCTCTCGCAACGCACCGGAACAGGGACAGAGAAACCGGGTTTTAGTGACAGCCTCAACCAACCACAGGGTAAAATGACAATAACAGAAAAGTCACTTACCCTTTTTGTGGCTGGGAGGCTGTCCCCAGTTTTCCTCCGTCCCAGTCCGGGTTCTCAGGAACGTTTGCAAACGAGAGGGAGTGACGTCACCAGATGTTTCCCAACTGCGCTGTCTAGGCTCCGCCTGCCCGCATTCTCCACCAGTGTCACGGGAGGAGCACAAGACAGACACAGTGGGCGTGGCGTCAGGCCTCGGAGAGGCTTTTATTAACAGAAATCATAAAACAAAGGGAATAAAAGTGGCCAAAGGGGGAAAGTGTCCAAAATAACAGGGAATCTGGTGTCCTCGTCGTGCTGCGGGATTTGTGTAGGTCGGGCAGTGTTCATCAAGGAAGGGTCCAGGCAAGGGGCGGAGTCCGGCGGCCGCACGCGCTCCCCTCCTTGGTCCGGGGCGCGAGGGGCGGCGGCTTCTCCTAGCGGCCGCGTCTCGCTCGTTGGCCGCGGCGCTGGTAGGGGATGGACGGCCCGGCATCCTGGCCCGTCGGCCGTGTATACGGGTGCGGTTCCCATCCGGATCGCGGGTCCGGCAGCTCACGTCTTGGTGGCGCGGGAGTCCCTCAACGCACCCTTCCTGGACCCACGAGGACACCAGTGTGCATGCACGGGGAAGAGACCGGTCTCCTGAGGAGAGGCGCGTTGGGCTTTTAAACAGCGGCGGTGATGAGGCTCCATTCCCTTCAGGTGTGCCCCATCACACGCCGCCAGCCCTGACTCATCCAGCGCCCCTCCTCTCTCACACCCACTCCAGTCGGGAGCCTGGTGAAGGGCGGCGATTTAGGACGGGGTGCCGGTGACAATCAGGGAGGAGGCAGCTGACTCGTCACAATATATATATATATATATGTGTGTGTGTGTATTTTTTTACCGTATTTTTCGGACTATAAGTCACACCTGAGTATAAGTCGCATCAGTCCAAAAATACGTCATGACGAGGAAAAAAACATATATAAGTCGCACCGGACTATAAGTCGCATTTATTTAGAACCAAGAACCAAGAGAAAACATTACTGTCTACAGCCACGAGAGGGCGCTATGTCTTCAGTGTAGACTACAGGAGCACTGAGCAGCATAGAGCGCCCTCTCGCGGCTGGAGACGGTAATGTTTTCTGTTAGTTCATTTCTCTTGGTTCATGTCAAATTAATTTTTATAAATAAGTCACACCTGACTATAAGTCGCAGGACCAGCCAAACTATGAAAAAAGTGCGACTTATAGTCCGGAAAATACGGTACTTGACTGGCAGCCTGAATATCAGAACTTGTGGAAGTATATATTCTTTCTCTTTTTATTGGAGAAAATATAGATATTTTGGATATAGAGTTTTGATATTTTAAACTTTTTTCAGCACTGTATTGCATCTTGATCATTTTTGGGCGAACCATCCCATTGATTGTATTGTGTATGGGTCAGTGTGCTATTAATGGGACACATTCACCTGCTTGAGGAAACAGCAAGAAAACCTGACACTATCAGCGCTGCCAAACGTGTCTGTGAACCAATCAGGTGTCAAATGCTTCAGTATGCATATACACACAGGCATGAATTTAATCCAGCCATCAACAGATTCTCCTATCAAGTTCTGGACACTGTTAATGGTCTCTGTGAAGCTCAAGCCAACCACAATGTTTCTGCTGTACACAAGGACACATTTAATTTATCTCTTGAGGGATCGGACTGACCGTGTACAATGTTCTGGCCTATATTTCACTATTTCACATTTCATCAGAAGATACCTGATACACAACGGAGCACATCAACACGCTCTCAGGATCACGGTTTCCTAGTGACACAACCAAACGCAGGATTATAATCAGGGTAAACAGTCCCCTTAAACCAGACACCACAACAGGAAAAGAATAGAATAGAAAAGAATAAAGCACAGCTGAATAAAACACGATAAGCATGATTAGATTAGAATGGAAAAGAATAACGATAGTTCACCCCAAAATGAAAATCAAGTCATTATTAATTTACCCTGTTGTTGTTTTAATGTCCTTATTATTTTTAGACCACAAAAAAGCAAGTTCTGTCAACTCTCATTCTGACAGTCATCTAACCTGGGATATTTACCACAAAAGCACCAGGGTGAGTAAATGATGACTGAGACTTTCTTTTAAGCATGTTAAAGAAGAATAGAATAGAATAGAATAGAATAGAATAGAATAGAATAGAATAGAATAGAAAAATTGATGATGTCTGACTGGTTCAAATTCTTATTTGATAATTAATCCTATTCTTTCCTCATGTACTTTTGTCTCTTAAGCCTTGAACTGCAACTCTGATTGAAGTTATTTTAACATGTTCCTGTATTGTTGATTCTGATCCATGTGTAACTGGTCATAGTCATAGAGTTTTTGATGTTCTGTAAAGATTGTACCCAAAATAAACTCCTACAAGTTTGTGTTTAAAAAAAGAAAGAAAAGAAAAATCCTGGGCAAATCTCTTTTAATTTTTTACTCAGTCGTAAGAGAGCGTGTGTGAACAATTATTTTAGATTGTGTGACTGTAATGTGATGTTTTTGCTATGCGAGCACAGCCACTGTAAACGGTTTAGGATTTCAAGATTTTTACAATTCCAAGAGCGCTTTTGTCAGTGGCCACAAGATGGCACCACATCCTTAAAAACTAACGGTGAATCTCACACAACGTGGTTACATTTCACCACATGATTATATATATATATATATATATTATATATATATATATATATATATATATATATATATACTTATATTGCAAGTGTTTTAAGGGCAGACGATGAGGTTTAATAAAATATATATATATATATATATATATATATATATATATATATATATATATATATATATACTTACATATATTGCAAGTGTTTTAAGGGCAGACGATGAGGTTTAATAAATATATATATATATATATATGTATATATCGATAAAAAAATAATTAATACACATTTTTTTTTCTGAAATTAAGCACAATCCCAACTAACATAAAAGTTAAATATATATTCTATATTTCAATAATTTCACATTCAATCTTCAAATTAATGTAGAAACAACGTAAAGACACTATACTTTTAATATTTCTTTAATAGCATCTTTTTTATGACTGAAGGCAAGCATCACTGATATCAATACTACTGATGTCTCTATGAAAAAGTTTTTCTTTTGCCTAATATTTAACCATTAACTATAGCCATTCAACAATTCAATTTTAATTGCCCTTTGGTAACTTAATGACTTAACTGACAACACAACTACTACACTGCAAGCTTGTAGTTTCTTTTGCACTTTGATATAAAATAATACAGGCTACAGTGTGCAGAGCAGCATTTGTGCATGCAATTAAAGAGCACGTGCTATGAGCACAGTATACGGGCTGACAGGACAGGAAAAATCCCTTTTACTGACATCTGGCCTGACCACGGTTCACTGTTGTTCTACTAAAGCTCCATTGTCACCTGTAACTTTTCCTAGCTTGTTTTTACTAGTGCCTGGCACTCAGGCGAAGTTGAATTGCACATCTGAAAGTCTCCCATATGATGTGGTCATAAAGACGTTCTGTGTCTAAATAATAATTGCGTAAAATAATTTTAAAGCGTTAAACTGAAGAGAAAAAAAATCAATCACCTGCAACAAGATAATTTTGACAGCACTAATATATGTATGTGTGTATATTCTCTTGATTTGGGGGCAAAAACGATTCACCTAATGAGAAACCCACCCAGGTGTGCCTCCAAATATCCTGTCTGGAGTTTAAATCTGCTATTAATCTAACTTTAACAGTATTGTAGAGGACAATCTCACCCTTGTAGGGCTTTTTCCCCAAAGGAGTCTCCTTTCCCCATAGAACGCAAGTAAACGGGCTCCTGACCCGGACAGTCCTCTCGAGTCATTGTCACCTGGACGGGGGTGAGAACAAGAGGTAGAGATATTAGCATGGGATCATCTTCACAGCATCACAGCTTGCACTTTCCTCTGAAATAGACTTACCTTTCCTTTACTGATAATGAAGAATGTGTCTCCTCTTGCCCCCTGGCGAATTATGTAGTCACCATCTTCATAGTGGGTCTATAAGAGAGAGAAAATTGGTTAGAGGACGTGAGGATTATATGGAAAAAGAGGATGAAGAAAAATACAGGTGGCACTTCCTACAACGAGGGTATGAAGGTCTAGCAGATTTCTAAGCGGAAAAGAGGCAGCACAACATCTCTGACCCTCAGTGTGTTATCTAAGACCTTGACCTCCAGACACATCAGTCTGAAATCAGATATGACCAGCAGATAGGAAACTGAAGCTCACAAAGACTCTGACACAAGCAAACTGTTCTAAAATCACCTAGAATCTGACCTCCAACCAAAAACCCATATACACGCCTGCTTTCATTTATTATCCAGAGAATGATCATAAATGTATAAAAAAAAAGTACTATTTTTTTTTTTTTCATATTTCACAGTGACAGATTTCACAATGCTAAAAGCTCTTAACTGTCCTTAGGATAGGTTTTTTTGTTCATGATAAACATTTATAGTATTTAGATCTTTAATAAATACATTTAAAAAAAAAATCAATTAATGTTCAATAAAGTCAAGTAAATGTAACATAACAAAAATCCTGTCTTTACTTTAAATAAATGCAACTTGGTTTGATGTCCATACATTTTAAGTGTGCATACATTCAAAATTGCTTTTAAGTGCTGTTGTAGCAAGACTGTAAAAGTGAGTACTCCCTAATGGAAAGCACTCAAGTCAGTGTGAATATTCAGTAATGTTAAGATTCAGATATATCAGGACTCTAAATTCAGGCAGCTACACTGTATATGAGCAATTAATGGAGTAGTAGCATCAAATCAAATGGTGCTTTTCCACTGCGTGGTACGACTCGGCTCGGTACGGCTCGGTACGGTACTGCACGACTCGACTCGTCTCGGTTTGCATTTCCGCTGCAGTTTAGTACCGCTTTAGAGTGGGCAGGATTATTCACATGTCATTATTGTTGCAACTTTTTCATTCTGTGTTGCCCCATCAAGCTCTTGGTGGATCCAGTCCTCTGCTAGTCTCAGCCTCAGACGTCAAGCCCGAGGACTGTTGGCTAAACGTCTGATGCATATGGAACACAAAAGTGGAAACACTTCAGGAGTTTTGAAGTCGTCATCGGATTGGTTGAATTCTACAGGATTTCCGGGAGACGTGCGGGTCACCTGGAAACAAAGATACCGTTCACCTCAACCCCCCCCCCCCACCCCCACAGTTGTAATGAAGGGTAAAATTTGCTATATAGACCAAAATCTTTTTTTGAACATTTAAAATTTAAGTTCAAAAAGCTTCAGCACATTTTAATCTTATTTAAGGTCAGTTATTAGCTGAAGAGACTCCCTCTGCTCTCTGAAAATTCATAACATTTAATCACATCACCAAAAAAAAAAAAAAAAAAAAGGAGTGGAATGAGTTTGACCTTAATTTTAATATTCATTTAGAGATGAGGATTATTAGGTTATATTGATAGAGCTATGAGTCTCCATCACTCACTTCCCAGTGATAAATGTCATATTCTAATGAGGTGAAAAGATGTGATGTGGACCTTAATGTCTGTGAAGACTGACTGACGACTAAGATATTCACAATGTCTACAGCACATCTACTCATGCTATTCTTGGATAAAATCATTGATTTTTCTCTTTTGATGTTTTGTGCAATGTGGACCTTATTTGCAGACTGAGAACGGGTTATTCTCCATCTTATACAAAGAAAGAGAGAGTATAAACAACTCTATGATTCATCCCACTACAATTTACTGAAACACATGCATTCACTTCAAGACAAAAAAAGTCTAAAAATGCTCCCTAAATTATTGATGGTATGAGCGAGGAGCTTTTGTTTGTTTTTGAGTTGTGAGTTTTCTTGCTGATAAACAGTCCCTGATCTGAATCGGCTGATTTTATTAACTCTTCCCAGCTTAAAAGTCAATCAACATATTTCAGCATAAATACAGTTACACTTTCTTCACTGGTGTATTCTTAAAGTTTGGATTTTACTTTATACTTTATCCTTGTGTGCAAAGACTATGTAACTCTGGTACTTTTAGTAGAACATCTTCTGAACCTCTAGCTCAACCAATGATGTGAGATTAGAGTGGGACTACTAGTTTGATTGGCAATGATGGTCATTTAAAAGTAGCTTTGTATTTTGACGGAAATAAAAACATCAGCAAGCAACAGCTTTCTAGGAGCACTTTCACACAAGCACATTTGGTGCGCACCTGATTTACGTCAGATTTCGGTACGTTTGGCTAGTGTGAAAGCTTTCATGTGAACATGGGTGCGCAGCAGGGTACCGAACCCGAGACTACCTGAAGGAGGTGGTCTGAGTTCGATTGCACTTGAACTGTGATGCAGTTTGCGTGAATATGAATGCAATTTGGACTCGGTGTGCACTTGTTCGGAAGTAAACTCTGCATGCATTTTGATCGATTACAATGCATTATCAAAAAATATGACAGCTGAAAGTGCATGGCAAATAATGTTCATTAATTTTATTTTCACTTTTGAATGACATTGCAAAGAATCAGTGGATAAAATTGTTAATCTGAACCAGCTGGCTCCACTGAATCACAACCTGTAAGGTTTCTGACACACGGTAGACCAATCACAACACACTGGGTCATCTGACCAATAAGAGCAGAGTAGGCTCACGAAAAGAAGGGTTTTAGAGAGACTAAATCTTAGAACTGCCTCAAACTAAACATTTGGAAATCATTGGAAAATGAGGTGATATTAAATGCATATTTTGAGAAAATGAAAGCTGTTTTTGAACTTGCATCCATGTAAACCTATAAAATATAAGGAACCTTAAAAATGGCATAATAGGGGCACTTCAATACTATAACAATATATAAATAATACTGGAATTACACTGGCAAGCAACAGTAAAATATTTAATTATATTAAGTAGATGTATTACCAATGACTAACTTTCAATTTTTCACTGTATGCTGCATCCTAAGAAGAATTATTTGTTTTTTTATATATAAAAAGGAAATTACACAGCTTCTAAACAAAGCAACTTGTGAAGAAACTATACTGTTGAGACAGTGACTTTACTAACATAAACAGAAATCACTCGCTAAAAGTTGCTAAAAAAGGTGTCCAAAAGATCATACTATATTAAAATAATGTGATATGCTGCATTCTGTTCACTTGAATGAATGAAATAAGAAGGTTTGTAAAGCAAAGTCAACCTTGTTCCAAATCGTAAAAAAATATATATTTTTTTTACATCAAGCGTATCTAAATAAAACGACAAGCGAATAAACCACAGCTAGTGGTGCTTGCAATGCACAGAGATGTAATTGCTTAGATTTAATGACAGTTGTGTTTGCTTAAGGATCAGGAAGATTTCCGTACCTCCTCAAGGACATCAGCCAGCTTGCTCAGTATTTCCTCTGGAAGACCCCGGAACGTCAGGACACTGTCAATCAGAGACAGAGACAATGTAAATGTGTGATGAATTAGATCCTTATCCAAAGCTGAAGAGTCTTTTGGTGTTCTCACTGAACATTAGGTGAATTTCTACACCATATTACAACATTTTGAAACATATCTGGTCATGTGTTGCATAAAGAAGGAAAAGGTTTGCATCTGGCTAATATGTACTGTATACGCTGAGCTAATTTGCCACAAAGCCAAGGCATTATCTACATTACATAATACATTACATGCTCCTGCATAAATATTTCACATCCCAATTCAAGAGTCCATTAAAGTCTCCTATTACAGTTTAGTGTAAGACTGCAGCAGAGAAACCTAAAAGGTGCTATGCATACATACAAGCAATTCTGGGCTAATATTTTGTCTGAAAATGACAGGATTTGTAATCATTTTGTTTGAAAAGGCTGCTGTAATTTCCCACGAGATTAAAATACCAAACCTGTAACCATCATTGGGGGACCACTACAGAGATCAATATTTAACAACTGCGAGAAAGCCTTGCAAAGTACCATGATATATTTAAATTCACAAATATGTTTTACTTTATATATGTTATTTATGTGCTGTAATATAAATAGATTCTGATATTATTCACCCAGTAATAAAATCAAACATTTGTATTTTTTAAAATATATTATTAATAACCCAAAACTTTTCTCTTTCAGTCATGTTAGATTGGTGCCAATCACGTTTAAAATGTTAAGGGGTTGAATGTTAGTACAAAAAATGGATAATAACAGCCTTTGCTGGCAAGCACCATCATTATTCTTGAGCTTTGCTCCAAGAACAAAAAAAAAAAAAAAAAAAACTGATCACTATGATTTTGTTTTGTGCACATGCTACAAGTGTTGACATGATGAAAAAAGAAAACATTCAAAATATTATAAAATATTATTTATAAATATTCAATATATTATTTACACAGAAAATTGTTGTATTGTTATTATTATTAAAAAATTGTATTATTAAATTTTGCATTCAGAACTAAACAGATAAATAGTAGCCTATACCAGAAAATCATGGGATCACACATGCACATTGTTATATAATAATTCTCTCCAATTCTGGATTAGCTCAGAACTAAATATTAAACCTAAATTTCATATTGGTCTATAAACCAGATCAGTAAAATGAATAAGTTCAACTGAGCATCTAATGCATTCGCATGCACTCTGCTTTTGTTTGTAACAGCTGTTAGTTCAAAGCATAATTGACTAAATTAGGTCTAATTTATTCAAATAATAAGTACAGCAGCAGGGATGGGGTAAAATAATTAACATTAGATGAAACCACATTGATGATTCATTAAAAACGATTGCATTACTATACATTTTTCTCATGTTAATAGATAAGACACAGGTTCTAAGAGAGAGAGAGAGAGAGAGAGAGAGAGAGATCATGAAAGGGGGAGAGGAAAAAGATCAGGAGTTATAGAGAATTTCTGTGGCAATAATTTCAGAATCTCCCAAGAAACTCATCTGTTCTGCCTCAGTGTCTTTAAAGTCTTTCATCCAGTTTGGCTCAGTAGCTCAACAATGCAGAATTCTGTCTTTTTAATATGTAAAATGTACCCCATGCTCTCTTCTCTGGGTGCCATTATGCAAATTAAGATGTCAGATGATAAAGAAAGATATGCACTTCCATAACAAGACAGTTGCTCACCTTTTCAATAACTCCATATTTTCTGCATGTTTGATGAGTCCCGTCCTCATCATGATGGTCTGGAAGCACTGTCTGTCGATGGCCCATAACTTCACACTGGTCACAGCTGAAACACACATCAGAAAACATGCCATCGATATGAACTGATCATAAAATTTTGATATTTTTATCAAATAATTGTGATTAAAAATGCAATCATCTCTTTCATTCATGTTACCAACAGTGTAAGTGTAAAATTCATATTTAACTTCCTTAATTTTTAATATTGTAAAGGCTTTGTAACAAACAGTTGCACAAGGGTAGAATTAGAATATATATATTTTTTTTTTTTGGGGGGGGGGGGGGGGGGGCCACTTAAAATGTATACATTCAATACATGTATGTGTGTGTGTGTGTGTGTGTGTGTGTGTGTGTGAAAGAGAGAGAGAGAGAGAGAGAGAAAGATTATTTAAAACATTTAAAAACATTTAGAATCTGAATGAAATATAGCCTGAATTATTAAATTGTAATATACTGTCCGTCATTATTTAACATTTCAAAATACAATGACAGCTGACATGAATGAATTGAAGATCATGTTTGTTTCTCTCTCTGTCTTAGTTTTTTGTTGTCCTCCGAATGACTATAGTCATAGCTGATAGTAGACACAATATTACGATGCTGTATTATTCTGCTTGTTAGAAGTGTATTATACAGTAGGTCAAGCCACTTTTTACTAACAACTAAAGAACAACAAACAAGATTGCATGGTTTATTGCCTGTACAGACCCACCGTTATGAAGATGTTTAAGTCGAGGATATTTCTGAGGAACTTGCTAGAATACATCTGTACACTCACACAAGGGGTCAAACAGTGATGTTGTCTAAACTATTACGTACAACTGACGATGATTGCCAGCATGGGTTGACAATATTCATACACAGGCTGGGGTTCTGTACTCTAAGGGTGCTTTCACACTAGCACTTTTGGTGTGCACCCGGGTTCGATTGATGTCAGAGTTCGGTTCGTTTGGATGATGTGAACGCTGTCTTACGTACTCGGATGCGGTCCCGCGAGTCCGCTTAAAAACGGTGGTCTGGGGTACGCTTCATGTGAACTCTGGTACGGTTAGCTGCTTATGTGAACGCAATCATACCTAATTGTGGAAGTGAACCGCTTTTAATGACAAATTATTTGTTGAAAATGTCTGTTTTTGTGTGTGTTTCACTCACTTTCCTAATGAGCGTGACTGACGCGCTGCAAACAGAGAGCTGTACATCTCATTTATGTTCGCCTTAATGTTCTTTAGAGCATTTTCAGTACATTCGTAAGACAGACGCAAGTGCCGTTATGTACCGAAGCCTTATAAACAAAACAAACAGTTCAAAAACATAACACATAAAAATGCAGAGAGTAATGTTATGCATTTGCCGCCTTCTCCTGCGCTGTCGTTACCAAGCAACGGGGTAAACAGCTGCTGGCTTGATGACGCAAGCGAGCCGCGGTTCAGACTCTATATATTATAATATGAACACAGTCCAGCGGGGGAAGGGTTAGGGGGGAGCAACCGAACTCGGGTTTCGGATCAGGCAAGTGAACTTAGTGTGAAAGCACCCTAAAACAAAGACGAGCTATTGGTTGAAAAACATATGACAGGAAACAATTCATGGAAAGTAAATCAATAACATCTGGTTTTCAGGAAATTAAACTATTTCCTCTTGCTTTGTGTATGTAAAAGTTCTGTTGTTACTTTGCTTCTGTAAATTAAATGCATTCCTGTAGCTCAAACAAAAGTTCATGCATGGCTTTAGCAATGGCAAGGTTATGAGTTCAATTCCCAGGGAATGCAATGTAACTGTAAATTAATGTAAATGCATCAATGTAAATGATTCCTCAGTGCCTTCAATAAATAGTCATCGTAGTCCTTATCTATAACGTGAAAAAGTCATCTTGTCTGAATCAGGAGCAAAATATGCACAGATCAACCACAGTTTACAAGAAAAAAACAGCTAAAAGTCATGGACTTTTTCACAGAAGAAAACATTATTATGGATTATGGACTGCTATCTCAGCCAAAAACAATTCTTAATAGATTTGTTTCTTACAAACATCTTTTCACTTCACAAGACATTGATGACAGATTAATTCATTCATGTGGATTACTTGTAGATTACTTAACTGATGGACTGGAGTGGTGTGGATTACTTGTGAATTATTGTGATGTTTCTATCAGATGTTTAGACTCTCATTCTGATGGCACCCATTCACTGCAGAGCATCCATTGGTGAGCAAATGATTTAATATTACATTTTTCCCAAATCTGTTCGAATGAAGAATCCCCTTTACATCTTGGATTGCCTGACAATGAGTACATTTTCAACAAATGTTCATTTTTATGGTGAACTATTTCTTTAATTAAATATTTCAAATGCATTTGTGATGACGTGATTTAATCACACAAACAACATTCGATGGTAATCAGAAATGCATTTGACCCCATCGCATTTGTTTTGTAAACACAAATAACCATGCACACAGCTTCAGATTTTTGAGCATGTCTGATATCAACGGTGCTTGACAAAAATAACAGCAAGCGTGTTTGTGCTAAGAATACAGTTCAGCTATATTTAGAAACTAAAGTGTGCAGCCTTTTGTGTTTTTCACTTTTTTGTGCTTCATCAACATGAAGTAACACTGATGTAGTGTATGTAGTGACAAAAATCATAGAATTTATTCTTGACAAAATGCCCCAGCAGCTGTGACAAAAGTAAGCTCAGCTTCATTAATTATACATCATCAACAACACTTTTGACAGCTCTGTTTATCTTTCACTGATATAAGATGCTCTCAGTGATATTTTCAAATCTCAACAGGATCAATAGTTTTACTGAATGTTGTCTTAAACTGAATTAAGTTTTGTGCCTGCCTGACTACATTGTGTCTAAGCTAAATACTTCAAACTTTCATCTGACACCTGTAGTTTTTTTTCTGCCTGGAGGGAATGAGAGCAAATAAAAAAAAGAACGGTATGAGCCACACAAAATAGAGACAGACAGTCCTGGCAGATTTATTATGCAGTGAAAAAACAGCCGTTATGCAGGCGGTGACTTCACTGTTTAAAACACCCACTCTTTGCTATGTATTAAAGAGAGAGAGAGAGAGAGAGAGAGAGAGAGTAAAATCAGCTCCTGTTTGGATCTGAAATGACATTCAGCCCCGTGGCAGATCAGAATTCATCAGATACACACAAGAACTTAACAGCATCCACCTACACAACCACCAACATATGTTCATGAAGACAAACATTACTAGTGCTGCATTTCAAATTTACTCCATATTTACCTGAATATAAATCCCTCCTTCAAGCTAGATCAAATGGGATCAGTGCTAATGATTTTTTCTACTGGCCTGATTGGGCCAGAGATTCAAAGTATTACTTGCCCTTTCAATACTTTCAGTGGCCCTGCCACAAAAAGTAAAATGGTTGCTTTTATCATTGTTTTTGATGTATGTTATCTTGTATTCTAATAAATAAGCTAGATTTTTCATAACCATTTGAAATTAGTGGTAACCACTGCATTTTAATTATGAATTAATTATTTAAAAAAAGAAAACCCACACACATGTAGCATGTGCATTTATGATACATAAAACACCTGCATGAAACCTTAACAGCAGATGGGCTGAATGAGACACAGATACACTCTCTGACAGCAGGAGGCGCTTATGGAACAGCAGCATTTTCTTGCTTACTGCTGCCCACAAAGTGCATATTAGCACTACTTTAAATGCAATGTAACAGTGTAAACGTTTCTGAAAACAGTCAGTTCCCCTCAGAAGCGCATCAAAATTCTATATATAGGATTTTCTTACTATATTTTGTGCATCATGAACAGTGATTGTGCTCTGACTGCTACAGTATTTTCTCCTCATTGCATCCGTCTTCAGCGTCGCTAGCATCTGTTATATGCCATTTACAGACTAAATATACTAACAATGTAATATTTCCACACCAATGACATTTTGAAAAATGATTGCGATTCAGTTTGCATTTAAGCACAGAACAAAGATAGTCTGAAAAAATAAAATAAACATGCCCGATCAGTGCTTCTCTACACCATTGTATAAATTAAATATAGATTAATTAGGTTAATTAATTAGGTTACTTGCCAAGACAGGTATTTTGGCACATTTTTGTATGCATTTGTAACAATATAAAAACTTCAAAATAGTGGACATTTTAATAAAAACTTTAATAAAGAAATAAAACATAAAACAGCGCGACAGCCCCTCATGGATGACTGCCGCGCACAAACAAAGCCAAAACACAAAATAAAACCCAGGCCTGGTCGTAGCTCCTCTTTTATCCTTCGGATCTCCTCTGTGGGACTTGAGACCGGTGAGTGGCACAGGAGTCGCTCGTTTCAAAATCACTCCACCGGCCTCGCTCTGTTCCCACGGCTCTCAGCCCCGCCCCACTCGTCACAGTATTTGTCCATTCAAGTGAAAGATGCAGAAAGAGAAGCAGCTGTCTGTGCACGCAGTTTTCACAAAGAACACAACACACAAGTACTACATTAAAATGTATTTCACGCCTTGATGGAATTCTTTTAATTTGATTGTATTTTTAATTAGCAAGGCTTAAAAAAATATGCAATTGATAAACTTTGTGATGAAGCGGCAGCGACAAATCCGTCAACTGTCCCGAACATTTTTCACGCTTGCCATCGGGCAGTCCTTATTGTCCAGCCCTGGTCTATCATTTCTAATTAGGGGCTACGTATGAATCTGCGCAATATACTAAATATTCACAATGATTTTCTCTGTAACAGAAGTAACAATTAACATTGAGCACCCAATAAACTATAAAGGCTACAACAATAACATAATATGCTTTACAAATGCTTAAATTATATTATTTGTATATCATTAATATTAATAATGTAAAATATTATTAAAAAAATTCAACAATATGCAAGGGGCTACGACAATAAAACATAATAAGCTTTAAGAATATTTGCACGATATTATTGCATATTATATTATTATTTTCTTTATAAGTAATAATAATACTAATAATCATAATAATAATAAAGTAAATTATTATTATATAAAAATATGAAACATTAAGTACCCATTTAACAATATTCAGTAGACTACAACAATAAAATATAAGAATTAAGAATATTTGCATTATTTATTGTGATTATTATTGTTTATACTGAAACATTAAGTACCCATTAAATATGCAATAAACTACAGCATTATTTGTTATGAAATATTACTTTATTATTATTATTATTATTATTATTATATGTAACTTATCATGTTTTATTGTTGTATATTATAATATAATTTTTTTTATATATGATCGGTATCTTACTTGAGATTGAATGAGTGTTAATCTCCAATACAAACGGTAATATATGATAATATTTATTAGCTATATCACCCAGCCATACTGTATGTATGATATGGGCATTTTGAGTTTCAGTAGTTTCCTTGCAGGCCATCCACACCCAGAGATTCATCCCAACAGTACTGATAAAAATGATGTTCTCAATTAACATGAAGATAGAAGCAGTGTGGTCAGAGGCAATACACGTCCCAGCATGCTTTCTGATAGCACATGAGTTAATATTATTAATGTGCGAGAGGAAATGTATCACTACCAAACTTGCCCTGACATGACCCGTTCGTCTCCCAATAAAACCAGATTCATTCTCATAATACAGGCAGATTTTAAAGGTGACAAACACTGTCACCCAAACAGTACAATCAGACAAGAAAAATACATTTTTACTACAATAGCATTTGAAGAATATACCTGCATTTGCAAGGTAGAAAAGGAAATTTTACATTAAATGATAAATTCTGAGAAACTGTGATCCTGTTAACTTCATGGTGTTAATTGCCTCTCGTCACTCACCATTTTTTTATACTTTACTGGAGTTTATGAGATTAATCAATTCCAAACAATGAAGAAGAATAGAAAGACATTTCCAGAACACTATGTCTTGTGGTCCAGAATAGACCTTTGTTCATTCAGGACCTGATGATGGAGCCACACAGGTTTCATGCTTTTAGCAGCATGTCTTCTTCAAGTGCTGTCTCTCTCAGTGAATCATTCCAGAGAAATGACAGACAGCAGAAACCTCAGGGAGAGTGAACGAATACGACTGCAAGGTATTGTCAAAAAAGGGATGAATTGCAACAAACAGCAGTATCCAGGAAACAGAGCAGAGATTTCCATTTCTGCTCTTTCTCCAGAGAAAATGTGCCATCACTTCAAATTTTACATTTTCTCAAGGACAATTCAAATTCATTTCAACAGTAAGAAGAAAAAAAAATGCAGTGCGAGTCTGGAAATGAAAGAGGAATTTGAAAAAGATTCCAAAAAATAGCCTTGACTGTCACTTTTATTGAAAGACAATGGCAGATGGCACATGAACACACATTAAAGGCTGTTTTGTTATTTTGTGGCCTATTCGAAAAACAAAAAGGAAATAATATAGCTGCAAGAAGAAATTAACCAAATCAAAAATGGCACAATGCAAGACTAAGCAGATATGTTTCAGTAGATTTGTTCAACTCATCATTATTTACAACTTTAAAACTTTTTAGAACTTCATAACCAAATGTTACTTGCAAGCAAACCATCTTACTTTCAGAATGATGGGCCCATTACACATACAAAATTTAATGCCAATATGAGCAGTTTATATATTTGACTCCTTTCTATTTTGTGTCTTTAACAGCAATTGAAAAAAAAGGTCACGTTTTAAGCATTTTGGCCAGATGGTGGTGCTATAACGAAACTACTTTTATGCATGGTCATTGAAGTAGTGTTGATGTAATTTCAATGCATCAAAGTATGTCAAGTTTTTAAAAAAAATATGGGCAATCTTACTGTAAGGTATTGCACAACATATTTACACAAGATATTTTGACATTTACACATTGTATATTAGTTTGGGTGGCTGCATGGAAAAGGCCTCATTTTTGTTATTTTATTGTTTTTAATTACTGATGGCCACTGCTAAATTCATGGGGGCCAAAGAAAGTTTAAATTAAGTGAAAGTGTCTGAAATGCAAAACTATCAGTACTGGGTGTGTTTACCCAGATTACCCATGTATATATGTGTGTGTGTGTGTGTGTGTGCTTCAAGGTCTTGTCCGTGTGCTCGTCCCTCAAACTCAAAGCATCACGACTTTCAAGCTTCTTGGATGAAAGTAAATAGACTTTAAAAAGCCAAGCAACAAATAGGTTTGTCATGTCAAACTGCCATGTCTGACTTCTTCCTGATGTGAACAGAGATGACACAACTATATACAAAAACATTCACATGCACAAACTCTACTGTATTTCCATCTATAAATGTTAGAAAACGATAGCAGCTTTTATTGTATACTGTACTTTACTACTCTAAAATACTACTCTTTCTCTCTTGCACCTACTGCAAATGTTTCTCCATTCCAACTGATCACCTGTGATGATATCCAGCCTGAGCATCACAATCTCAGAAACACACACACACACACACACACACACACAGGCACCACAAGAAGATGAGAACTTCACTGTATGTAAACAATATGATTAACTGAACTTGTGACACCCTCAGGACTTTAGATACAAAAATGTTCCCTGTAAGATGTACATTTGATATTGCATCTGAGAATGTATCAGCATGTACACTGATTTTTAGACTGTAACTGAAGCTGTCAGAAATCTTGGACATGAAAATTGATTAAAAAAATAAAGACTGCATCCAAGAACAGGATATATATTAAGGTCAAAAGTCTCATATGCGCACTAAGGCTGCATTTTTAATCCAAAATACATTAACATTATATACGTATGCAGTAATATTGTGAAATATTATTACAACTGAATTATTTTCTATTTGAATATACTTTAAAATGTAATTTATTCCATTGATGCAAAGCTGAATTTTCAGTTTGTTTCAATGCTAGTGTATGTCAGTGTTTCTCTCATCCACTTGGGTTCGATATTTATATCAGAGTATTGTGATAAAGAGACTTCCTCTAGCTTGTCCTATGAAGTACTGGACCTGCTGTCTCTTACTCTGGTCTGTTGTTTATAGCTGTGAAAGGACAGGGTAAGATCACAGCAGGTCAAAACCACTTTAAGCGCTGACATATCTGTGCTGTTTGTCCTCTGCATTCTAATACTCTAAGCCACGACTTCTCCAGAAGACTTATTTACATGCAGACACCACTGGAATCCAACTACAACAAAAGGTGTGTGTTTGAAAGAAAGAGACAGGGAGAATTCATGAATAACCACACATGCAGCTATGCAAACACTTGGATGGAAATATAAATTGTTTTTTCTGAGGAAAAGCGTTGTCTGCCACAGCCAAATTTGTCATTCGCAAAAGATTTGAAAATATTTTGAACGCTTAGAAAATGAAATTAAGGTAAATTCAACGAGTCCCACAATTTGTGGTGTCATTCATGTCTCTAGCACAAACAACTACAGCTACATGTAAAAAGTGCTCACAGAGTTACATTACATCATGTCCCTTTCTGGTACGCTTTGCATATTGTGTTCTTTATATATAAACAGTGTCATAATTGGACATTGCATATCTGCAGTGCTAAACAATTTCCCACTAGGCTTCCATAAAACTGCACTCAGGGCTGTAGCTGGGGTTACCAGTGGGCAGGTTGTACCAGTGGGCCCTGTTTGAAATAGTTTAATTTGAATGTTCATTCTATTTATTTGTGCTATTTACACAATGTTTAAGTTTTTTCAATTTGTAGGTGTCCAGGTATAGCACTGCAAGGTCGTCAATGTAAAATAAAATATACAGTCAAACCAACATTTATTCAGACACCTTCAACATTTCGTACATTATCACAGTTTATTTTCTGTAGTTTGGAAGTTGGTAATAAAATATGTCAAGAACTAAGAGTTAAACTGTCAGAACCAATACATCTTGACAATGTCAGATAACTTTGATAGAAAGGTGTGTAATGGATTACAGTCAACCAAAACTTCAGACAAATGTTAGCATGACAATATTAAATAAGGCGCGGTCACTTTAAGATACAATGCATCCATTATAATGATACACATCCGATTTCTTTCTCAACTGTTTACTTTCACTTAAGACATACACTATTTCAAATCTTTTTCTGTTTGTTTAAACAGCTATTTCTATTTGTTCGTTCAGGTGCAGGAGGATGCAAACTTCCTGAAGAAGAGCTCGGTTCGGTGTTGCTGTCCATGAGTCACAGCGCACGAGTAGCTTTCCCACGTCCTGTGACTTTTTTGAATGTTTAAATTGGGAAGGTTTAAAAACACGTGAAAATTATAAGCTTTCGTGACGATGCACAGCAGTGGCCCGTCAACTGTCCTGAGTGTCTTTTTAGGCTGGCCTCAGCCAGTTGGATGAGATCAATGGCCCTGACTGCACTACAGGAATTGAGGGAAAAGTTGGAATAACTTTCTATTGTAATCAACAACATGCAACAGATGATTCAAATGTGGAAAATTCCTGTAAATATACATTGACGGAACTGGTCCCTTAATCCCAGTCCAGCTCACTTCCTGTCCCAGATGCTATCCAGAGAAGCAGAGACAGAGAGCAGAAGTGTGCAGGAACACCATTAACACAGCCGGAGGAGGAGAGATAGAGTGGAGGGGAAAGAGGAAGAAGAAAAAGAGCCAAGCTGAGACAAGAAGAGAATATGCATGAAGGAGACCAATGGTTCAAAGGAAAAGTAAATGAAGAGAAGAATAGAATAATAAATAAGAGAAAGGCTTGCAAATAATTCAAAAAGCACACAGCACACAAGCCTGTGCATATGAGATGATCTGGTTAAAATCTGGTTAAGTGTGTTGTTCCCTCACAATTCTGTGTTTATATCTCATAATTAGTTTTCCCCCCTTGCAATTCTGAGTTTATATCTCACAATTCAAACTTTTTTCTCGCAAATCTGAACTGTGTGATATAAACTGAACTGCAAGATATAAACTCAGAATTCTGACTTTCTTTCTCACTATTACAAATTTACATCTCACAATTCTGAGTTAATATGCAATTCAGACTTTTTTTCCTCTGAATTCTAAGTTTGCATTTCACAATTGCGACTATTTATCTCTTAATTCAGACGTATTTTCTTGCAATTGTGAGTTTATACCTCACAATTCAGACTTTCCTTCTCAGAATAGCTAGTTACAACCATATCTTGCAGTTATATAAAAGTTAGAATTGTGAGATAAAAAGTCACAATTACCATTTTATGATTTTATCTGGAGGCAGTCAACATTAATAATGGTTCATTAACTATGGCTATTACAGAATCAGATATAGATTTTAGGGGCAGCTTGGGGCATTTTATAAATGTGTAAAATCCTAAAGGAAAATGTTGAAAATTGTTGCCAAAGTGTTATACTGTACCTAGTGTTAGGGGGTTGTTTAAATCGAAATAACCAACAACATACTAGAATATCCCAGCACAATTTTCCACTTATTTTTTTGTCTCCTAATATTAATTCAATCCTCATATCTCTCTCGGTCTGGCCTCCTGTCTATCAATGAAATCACAGATTATCATCACAGATGGAGCAGCCGATTCTCTTCAGTAATACTGAGAATAATAATCCTCAAGCTGTGCTAATCTATGTATGTAGATGAAAAAAATACATTCAAAATGCCCCCTGCTTGAGAATCAAAATCTGGATCATTTTATTTATCATTGTGCTGTGTGTGTACTCACTTCTTACAGTGGCCGTCCTGGTGCAGTTATAAAGAATGGCAAGCTCTCCAAACACCTTTACTGGTCCCATTGTGCACAGCTTCAATCCTTCTTTAGTCACTTCAACTTTTCCCTCTGAAAAAAACACACCACAATAGTAAACATCACAGTAAACACTTCTAAACAATATTTAGGGACACACTTAATAAGTTCTGTTCAAAACCAGATCATAACAGTCAGAATAATAGTGAATTTCAAGAAACCTGGGAAGAATGTCATCGTCAATTTAATCTAAAAATTAAAAATATATAGAAAATATTTTGATAAAAAAAACTAAAAACAAATGTAATATTTAAACTGGAAATTGTTTTTTAATTATTAAATTTTTTTTTTTTAAATAAAACAAAAACAATGCAGAAATTGTTCAAACAGATTCATGTACATAATTATGAACATAACAATATATTATCACCAAAAAAAAAATGTTTTACTTAAAAAAAACTTTGAACAAAATGACTAATATATATATATATATATATATATATATATATATATATATATATATATTCTTAAGGTCACACTTTATTTTAGGGTCCAATTCTCACTATTAACTAACCATTAACTATGACTTTTGCCTCTATTAACCCCTTATTTGCTGCTTATTATTAATAGTTTATAAGGTAGTTGTTAAGTTTAGGGTATTGGATAGGATTATGGATGTCATGCATTATATGTACTTTATAATCACTAATAAACAGCCAATATGGTAATAATAGACATGCTAATAAGCAAGTAGTTATTAGTGTGAATTGGACCCTATACTAAAGTGTTACCATAAAGTTTCATATCAAGCATTTTCTTAAAGAACAGTCAGTCGCCTTTAGTGTAACTGTAACATTAAAATACACCTGTCTCTCTCCCTCTCAGAGGTGTCAATGTAGATGGCCTGATATGATACATTGTGAGCCGAATAACAGGAAGTCAAGCAGCTTTTCAGCAGCTGATCACACAGACAGGTGACAACACAAGTGAATGACCATGTGAGATGAGAGAAAGCAGTGCAGAGAAAGATATTGAAAAGGTGTGAAGGTCATATCAAAGTTGTAGAGGTGAGAGATAGTTAGATTTGAGAATGTAAGAGAATGAGAGAAAAGAGAGAGAGCTGATGACCCTTCCCTTATGATGGACTATTTAATTATCATTAATATTCAGCTCTGGCAGAACAGGATTATGGATCAGAATGACTTCCATGTGGCCTTGACCTAATCAAACCTTTCTCTGCATTTACTATTATCATGGTTCAAAATTAACTTTTGCCACACTTGCCAACGCCGAATGAATTAAGAAAATTTACAGGCAATAAAAATCGTATTTAACATCTGCAGACAATGGAATTATTTTGATGTTTTAACTTTGCATGCTTTTGACAAACAGCACCACTCATTGTGTGACTCGCAGCATCACATTCAGCATGAACCAGTCTCCATCTGTCTGCGATATTTCTGTTTTAGTGGCTTAATGCGAGGAATATTCTATACTGTATATGTAACCATATGGAGTTTTACAGAAAATTTAATAAGGCATTCTAGATGAACTAATAGCACCATTTCCTCTGAGAAAAACGATGCAACAGCTGTTTTCCTGAGTAGACACTTTATGTCTTTGATTTGAAAAACACACATCACTTACATCAGAAAGAGTCTGTCTATCATTTTTAGATTTAAAAAAAAAAGCATGTAATGTTGCAGTTCCTAAAAAAAAGTTAACAGCCATCTGGCAAGTCATTCTGTTTTATTTACTCACCAAAGCCAAATTTCACTCATTTATATATTCTGCACTTTGAATTTTATCCCTTCATTATGACATCTCAAATGATTAATCAAAAGATAACAAATACCAGCCACAAAATTTTTCCTCTATATATATATATTTTTTTTTTCACTCAAAGTGACAGACTGGTGCCACCACAGAAGTTTCACCTCCTACTAGACAATTGTGAGACGAGGGCTGAAACACAATGCTGTATTGCTGTTATACAGTATGTAACAACGTTTTTGTGTGCTCCATTGACTCTAGTGTGCTAGTGATGCAGCTGTAGTCGTCTGACGGGTTGAAACTGAAACTTAAATGACCAGATGGCATGAGGTGAAGCTGATTTTGATGTAGCTTCTCAATAATTAATATAACAAATTGTCATTTCATGAACTGGAACAGCTTACTGATAGTAGTTTTCTGCCCACAAAATCCCATTGACTGCTGTTGCTGCTCCTGTCATGTCCTAACATATTTACTATTTTACGATTGTAATATAGTGACTTGCCATTAAATAAAAAAAAATATTGTATATGAACTATTCCTGTCTTATATATAACAGAGATTTAAGAGTGGATTTGTAATATTTAAAATGAAAAACCTTCAATACCAGCACTATGTCAAAAAACAACCAAGCACATGGATTCATGTCTAAAACTCAAGCATATGTTCTGTCCAACATTTACTTGGCGATAATATTTTACCCAGCATTTTTTAGTGTATGTCGTTTAAATGTTTGAGATTTATTTATATTGTATTAATACTTTCATTCAGCAAGGATGCAATAAATTGATCAAACTGACGGAAAATACATTTATGATGTACATTTATCAAAAAAACAAAAAAAAACTTCATCAAATAAATGCTTTCTTTTCATCAAAGATGAAAAAAAAAAATCTATCATGGATTCCACAAAATAACTAGCAGAACTGTTTTCAACATTGATAATAAAAGTTTATTGAACACATTGAGCACATGTATCTTAAAAGTTGCATTTTAAAACATATAAAAAACAAAAAAAATTAAAATAATTTTAAATTGTAATTATAATTAGTTTAGTGTAAGCATGTATACAGGAGAGAAATATGATCATTATAGCAAATTCTTTAAGATCATAGTCAAATAAGCGGTTAGAATATGCAAATATCTTCTCTGGTAATGTTAGAGTATAAGGTAATATTCAAAACAGGCTAAGAATTGATTAAAATGTGACCCACTACAGGCCATAAAAGTCTGACATAAAACTAGACTGATTATACGAGCCATTAAAGAATTAAATATGAACACAGCTTATTACCACTGCAGGACACAGTCAAACAGGACATTCATAAAGTCATAAAAGTATTTAAGCCTATAAATCTACAGCATGTAAATTCATTACAAATACAGTGAGGACTGTGAGAATGAACAGGGTCAAAGTTGTAACGTTCAGCCCAGAGTTTTATCATACTGAAAAGCTGATGTCGTTTTAAGTGTCTCAAATATTTTTTCCCAAAGCTAATACACCCACCAGCACAGCAGGAAGTAATATTGTCCAGTAGCGTGACCTCCAGTTCCTCCTTTGACAGACACAGGAAGCTATGACCCAAAGGGTCAAGGACATTGCTGTGAACAACTGATTACATTTCCCAACATCCGCTAATGTGCTTCTCTGTCAAAGAATGGAAAATAACTTGCAATGCCACACAATGCACATACACTCACTGACTGACATGTTAAGAGCCGGCAGTGTAAGGCAGGTAACCTTCTGAGTTGCTCATACTGTTTGCTCTGTCATGGTTATTAAGCACTATTGTTCAGAGCAGCTCCTATTAATGCCCTACAGCCAATTATATTTTACCCATGATTCACAGAGATAAGAAGAGGAAGAGTGAGAGACTGAGACGTTTCCTTGACATGGGCTCTACTAAACAAACATTAATAACAGATGCGATGTGATCAAACAGGCAGGAATGAAATAATGCATGAAATGAAATAAAGATACCGAAAGGCCACCGAAGACAGATATTACATGACGAGAGACTGTCTTGTGTTTACTCTGAAATGAACTCTGCATGCTGTACATCTGAGTAAAACAAAACACTGAGCAGGACATAATGCAGGGGGAGACTTGAATTTATCCACTGGGATTTCATTGGACTGAGACAAGATAGTACACAGTGCTATGATATTATTGGTTTATATCATTTTTTCCTGCTGCTCGTGGCTTTGGTTACATCAGAAAAATTTTTTTTTTTAAAGATTGTTCTTTTTTAGTTTTTGGTTTTTCTCTGTATGCATTAAATTGATCAAAATGACAATAAAGACAATGGCTGCTAGAAATTCAGCTTTGCTATCACAGGAATAAATTACCTTATGTACCTACATAAAAAAAATAAAAAATAAAAAAAATAAGTACTGTCATACTTTTCCAATATTTACTAGTAAGGTATCGGTTTTACTGGGGATTTATATTTTGGATAAATTCCCACACTAAAAGTTGGTAAAAGGGATTAAAGTGAATCTTAAAAAAAGATTTAAAGAAAAGAAAGCAAGTGAAATAAAAAGACAACTGGAGACAGAGACGTGAGTTAGGATGTGGGAGGATAAACAAGTGCACACCTGTAGACTATAGTGGAATAATTCATGGGATATTGTTCATTAAATTGGTTGACCAAATTGCAAATTCGGGTTCAGTTGTCTGTCATATTAAGTGATCAGAATAAAAAGTAGCCATAACCTTCAGCATAGCACAAGGTAAGCCTCAAAGCAATAGAAGTTCTTCAGATATCAATGTCACATAAAAAGTTCCAAGTGCTACAATATTTACTTACGGATAAAATAAAAAAAGTCCATCAAAGTGACAGATAATAATTATTTATGGTATCTCTGCACACACAAAGTGGACATCACAGGATATTCCGCCATCATTCCAGTTCGAAGCGAATGTATACAGTATGTTCAATTAAAAGTGCTTTGAAGTGTGCAAGACGTGAATTTAAATTGTATTTATTTACAGAGGTATATGACATCACACTTGTCTGTGTGTACAGACGTAGTCTAGCGCAAATTCATTCTGAATGTTCTGAATTGAAGTAAACTTCAACAGATTTCCCCTGCTCAGGGAGTACTGAGCAATGAAAACTGTGTAGAGACCATGTCAATGGGAACAATGGGTTCATGCACAGAGCTCACTTCTAATGAGCTCAATATCTGAATTTGTTGGGTTAACAAAGAGAGACATGCTAAATGTGCAGAGAAGGGTCCGCGAGAACTGGAATTGAGAACCGCTGCCTTAGATGACTATGGGTCCTGTGGTCAGTCAATTCCTTTCATCATTAAAGTCAGGATGAAATCATTTTTCAGATTCCTAGTCATATTGCACTTGATTTATTTAGTGTATAACATTTTGAGTAAAATAAAGTGACTTACCCTGCTCTTTCAACCACCTACTGTAGCTCTATTCTGCTATATAATTGACTTTTTTTTCAAAATCTAAATACCACCCTACATTTTTTTCTTATTGAATATCGAGTCAGATTTCAGAATTTAAAATACTGGCATATATCTGCAATTTCTACATATCGGCACTGGCTATTGGCTAAATGGGTCAACCACTATTACAGAGGTTAAAAAATAATTACATAATAATATGTAATAATAATAATTAATTATTTTGATTAAAAATGATAATGTTCCCTTGTATGACATGTATGAGGTCAGTTTTGATTTCATGATTGAAAACTTTCTCCAAATGGTTCCTGGTAAATGACTTTTTGGTAGTATGAAATCATGCATCAGACACACACATGCTGCAATTTTAGAGCTGACATTATCTATAGTCATTAAGTATGTCTTTATTTATTCAGATTGGGGCTAATAAGCATGGTGACTTCAGCACACAGGCTAATATGACATTCAAGACACAATAATAACATGGCATCATTTCCCATCCTATCATAAGGCCGAACTAATTATCTCAGCTAAAATGTCCCTCTTGTGTGATTGAAAGCTTAAATACTTTGTCCACCCATGATATATCTCATCAACAAAAGCTTCTTTTGTACCATAAAAACACAGGACTCGCTTAATGTGATTTTGGGCTTCAAATGGAAATGCTGGTCAGTTTAACTCGGATCACTATTATTCATTTTCTGACTGCCACGGGTCATCGAGGAATGAGGACATCAAACAAAGATGCAGAATTCCAAACAGACTTTACTCAGCGTACAGATATGGTACAACACATAACATAAGCTAATAACCGACGAAGGGTAGAATAGAATCAGGCCTAAAGGTACACACATGGTAAATGAGAGAACTAAGCAGGAACAGCTGGACTAACGATTAACTAATCAATAACTAATGAGAGCTCATAACAGACATGACTAAACTAAACTGAAGATAACCGTGACACCGACCTCCATCACTGACATTGTACTCTGAAATGTAGACCGCGATTTTTATGAAAGGTTTATCTGAATAAAAGATTCCTCCAGCAAGTCATTATGTATCTCACAAGCTCTTCACTGCTCTACCTTTGCAATCTATATTGTTTATTTAATCTAGGACCTCATTTACAAAACAAATATACAAAAGAAAATTGGGCATACGGTTGGTTTCAGCGCAAAACTTGGAATTTATCAATATAAACGTGAGCGGTGGCTACGATCAAATCTTACGTCTGGTCTCAGCTCGTGTACGCAAGAGTGTTACCTGTACTTTCACACAGCATAGTAATTACGGTGGAGAATTGTAGAATGACAGCATTTTGTTCATTTTTATTTTCCGGACAGCCAAACGAATCTCATTAGTCGATAATTAACCAATAAGATAAGAATGTCTTTTTTTTTTTTACAGGGCTTTAGCGTAAAAAAGAACATGAGGATTCAACCGTTGCATCATGCACATGTAGCACTTCTGTGAAAGAAAAACAAACAAATTAAGTCTATAAAAGGAATAAAATAAATAGGATCACACAAAATATATAATAGGCTATAATATAATTAACAGATTAAAAAAAGGATAAAAACACAGTGCAACTAACAAGTAGGGCTACGCTTGTTTGTGTGACACTCTTAATGCATTTTATTTATTTTCTTTCCATCTTCATTTGATTTAATCCATCTAATCGCACAGGCGCCTCACGCACACACAAACAACATTAGTTCTACTGTTGCCTGACATTTCAGCCATTCATCATCAAACTAAAATGCAGTCAACCAAACAAAAGTTACACTGTTTATTTTAAAAGGTTCACTGAAAAATCACATTTTTGCACATGGGAAGGATTTTATACGGATATTAGAGAATGAGTGTAGTATATATTCATGTTTAGGCTACATAATGAATAATAGTCATGCAGACAAATGTTACAAATATGGGAAAAATGGAAACATTTGGATTCTTGTGGTATGAGACAGGCTTGTGAATCCACTGCCATTTCAGTTTTGCTTAACATTTGTATGCTGTTTATAATAAATGCCACAACAGCCTAACTTGTGTTTTATTTTCTAGTTTAATATATAGTTTTATAACTACTTATTTTTCACTCTTGTTCTGTTCTGAATACCGTTAAATTTAAACTATTTGTTGTTAAGTTAGGGGAACTAAATAAGCTGTTTATATTTACCAGTATTTTAAAATTTTAGTCTCACATGTTCATCCTGGAAGACAGAAACCCTGCCATGAAAAGTTTGTTTTTCTTTCTAATAAAAACTCCCAGAAGAAAAGTCCTCGTTCTCCCTCTCTCCAATCTCCCTGAATCCTCTCTGAATCCTTTGCTTTTGCTCATCTATGCAAACAACTGAATGTGGCAAAGCTAATGCTGAGAGAAAATATTTAATTGATTAAAAAATATGTCTTTGTTTTATTCTGTTTGTCTTATAACTACGGAACAACAACATACCCTAATGTATTCTGGGACTGTATGCAGCCAATATCCACTTAGTCTATCTTTCTAATTGGCTTGTGCCAGGATATAGTGTCTGTGTTGGGCAAGTTCCCAATTTGTACCACAAATCTCTGGAGCGTGTCTAACGAAATCCCTTAATTCAAACCAAGTGTTCCACCATTCCCTCAGGAACATAAAGAGGAAAGACAGAGACAATCCTCTGACCCTAAGAAAACACAACAGCTCTTTTCTCTCATTAAACCACAGAAAATGACAGATGTATTGACTGATGTAATTATTTCAGATAGAGGGGGCCGATACAATCCTAACCTGGCTTCTGCAGGTGTCACCAAAACAAATATTTAAAGAATATTTCAAATGACACTTAAACAAATATATAAATTAAATGATAGACCATGTCAACAATGATTTAAAAATATATATCACATGGACAGAAAAGTATGCTTGTATGTATTTTGACTAAGGACTTACTCTCATTCATGACACTGCTTAAATGCGCTAAAAAGTAATGTCATGCACATTCTCACAAAGTGCATGCTAAGCATTTACTGTATTGCATACAAGTACCGTCTAATTATTTTCGTGCAAAATAATGTGAAGCATTATTGAACCTGCATGTGTCTATTTCATATATGTTAGAAGGCCATTATTGTGTATTTCTGAGAAATTAAACTCTCACAAATATGTGCTTGTGTTAATTAATCATATATGATGTGTAATACATAATATATAACATAACCTATAATGATTCATCCCCAGTTTCCTAATAAAAGAAACAAACAAAACAACTACCACAAATGTTAAAATATTATGTTAATGTCTTCAAATCTGAAATGCCTATTAATTACTCAGTAAGACATCTGGGCACTTCTCAATTTTTTATTTGCCTAATTAAGGAAGTTGAAGGGTCTGTTTAAAACTAATTAAAATATATATGTGGGCTTTATAACACTAAAGCCACTCTAATACTGTCTTAATATGCTATCAGAATTATCGGTATGACTTTAGAAGCTTTGATAGAAGCTTTATAGTTTAATGGGACTTTTTGGCAGCCTGATTTGCAATAAAAAACTACACATGGTTCAATGAAATGATGGTCAATAAATGATGACAGAACTTTCATTCTGGGTGAATTATGCCTTGCTAAACATTTTAAAGCACAAACTCTTTTCAAAAGGAACTTTTCCGTTCCTGTCTCTCACCTTCCATGACATAGACGAGGGAGCCCACATCCCCTTCTTTGATAATACAGCTGTTTTTGTCATAGTCCACTGGATGCATACAGTCCACTATTTCCTGGATCTGAGACATCTCCAGATTCTTCATGAAGTCATTGTCCAGAATAGCTGACTTGATCAGTTCCTTTGACCTGTGCAGTGCAGAAAAACATTGTTAAAAAGATCCATGCAATTTCTTTAACATAGTAAAGACAATGACTATGCCTGAAATAGAAACTCACTGATTATTGCTCAGAATACACTAAATACTTTTCAAAAAATTATTTGTGAAACAAAATGCGTTATGCAACTATAACATGACCTTATGAATTCATTATGATTATGTGCAAATTTAATTATATGAATGGTGTTCACTTATCATTTTTAATCTTAACTTTTGGCAATTCAATCAAACTATGAGTAGATTTTTTTTTTTAAACATCTGATACTATTAATATTATTAAGCATGGCTGGCAGTTTCATTCATCACATGAAACTGGAATTTAATGCAAACACATTGCAATTTATGAAACTGCATCTAATGCAATATACTCTGTTGTACACATTTTGTAGTGTGTTATCCAGGTATTAACATTTGCACACTATACATATTATATACAGTGTAGACAGTAAGAGCTGAATGATATGGTAATCCAAAACATAGTCAATGTGAATCCAATGAATTCACAAGGAATGTGGGTTAGAAAAAAAAAGAGATTAAAGGAAGAGGATATTTCAAGAGCTGAAAGTAAATACCCCAAATCTGCTGGACGTCACAGCAAACAAAAATCAGACTAGCTAAAAACCAGGTTTGCATCACAGACATACACAAAGCAGCTCCTCTGCTCTTGTTGTCCTGGACTTAAGCCAGTCTTCTGATTTAGTTGCTTAAACCCACAAACGCTCACCTATGAACCACACAGTGTTTACATTCCACAGACATGCTCCGCCGTGAGCAAAAACAGACCTTTATTTTTTAAGATGTGTGCAGTACTTTACGAAGAGCTTTTTTATTTGACTCCAACACACGGACAGTCTCACCCTGGGGAAAATGTTATTGACTTTAAGATATAAAAATAGAACGAAATGAGACAACTTTTGACATGCATTATAACAAAATTAAAGACCAATAAAATAAAAGTTAATAACATGGCCATCAGAATGAGAGTCCAAACAGCTAATGAAAACATCACAATAATCCAAACGCTAAAAAAAAAATCAAAAAAAAAAATCACACAACTCCAGTTCATTAGTTAACGTTTTGTAAATTGAAAAGCTTATTGTTTTTTTTTTTTTTTTTTTTTTTTAAATAAATACTTTATTAAGCCATTTGAACTTTAAATGGTTGTTTCTGGCCAAAATACTAGTTTTCTATCTATAACAATACCTACTCCAGTAAAAGAAAATAAATACAAATCCATCCCCTGTTCAGACAATTCAACATTTTAACTGCAGAAAGCAATATAATGGAGAAAGGACTCTAGCCAGATACTACAATTTAATGTTAACTGATGGACTGGAGTCGTGTGGATTACTTGTGGATTATTGTGATGTTTTTATCAGCTGTGTGGACACTCATTCTGATGGCACCCATTCAATGCAGAGGATATATTGGTGAGCAAGCGATGTAATGCTACATTTCTCCAAATCTGTTCAGACGAAGAAAAAAACTCATCAACATCTTGGATAGCCTAAGGGTGAGTACATTTAAATTTTTGGGTGATATATTCCTTTAATTCCAATTATATTTAGGAAAATCAGCTGGGATCTCAACATATACTAGCATAGGTTATTTCACTGCAACAGCCTTACAGTATAAGAAGTGCATACTCAAATCCAGCTGCAAACAGAATATAATTTGAATTGAGACAACATTTAAATCTACATTAATTTGTATTTTTTTATTTTTTTTTTATTTTGCACAGTAGACACAATAAATAAGCAACCAGAAGGTCCTTAAAGGTGTTTACATTCAGAGCAATATCTGAGTAATCCCTCCAAGACTTGTGTGGTATTATTGTAAGGCGGTTTGTGTTCTATCTAGAGGACACTCACTTTCTAGTGGAACAGTCAGGGAAGATGTTATACATCCAGTAAAAGCAGAGAGATCACTGGCCTCATTTACAGCAGACGACCTCCGGATCATCCTGTAACCTTCCAAAACTCTGTTTGACTTAGAATTTTACTCACTGCCTTTTTCAGGAGGACATTCACATCACAGGTCAACAGAATGTCTCCCTTAAAAGGACAAAGTATGCTAAGGATTAAACCAGAGTAAATCTGAGAAAGCTGTGGACATGGAGCTACAATGGCTGAACGTCTGTGAGAAAAATTCTTATTAGTAGACCTTTTATTTGTCTTGCAACATTGAATATTATTTAAAATACTTGAAACAGGAGAATGAATTTTGCAACATCAACACTGTTACTGAACCGAAATGAATCACTTTTTCACATTATGCAGTGAAGAAGCCTGTGCACAGAATTAATAATCAATTCTCGAGCCAACCAATTCAGCACCACTGCCATGGACAGCACCTGATAACGTCGCACATAAGAAGGTTTATATAAAGCAACCTTCTAAGGTATAGTTCCGGGAACACGCCTAGAAATGTTACACCTTCAGTTAAGGCATACCTTTAGAGTCTTTGCAGCGTGCTAAGAGACAACGTTATCAGGAAACACAGACCTGTTTATTACTGTGAAGCTGCCTCGAAACAATCTGTATTGTATGAAGTCTTATATAAATAAAGGTGACTTGACTTGAGTTAATTATGTTACTGGTGTGGAGAACTGTCCCAAGGTTCTGTATTAATTCACGTACTCTGGCCTCACTGAAAGATCATTCTGTCCTCACTGGAAAGCCATCAGTAGCTCCGTGGTCATCTGTAGATGTGTGTGCTAATGAATTAATGGCCATATCTTTCTCTGTTTGTTCTGTCAATTTTCTGGGCAGAATGCTAAAACAGGAAGTAAAGTCTGACTGAAGATAACAGCTCATACTGCACATGACAGTGCATAATAAGATGAGACAAATGAATGACAAAGTTGATTTATTTCTAGGCTGCATAATGAAGCTGCAAATAATCTGTCCTTTATTTTTATTTTTTTATTTTTTTTGTATGAAATCTGCGTTGCAGATATAAACATGTTGATGCCCTTTAAAAAAGAAGAAAAAAAAACATATTCAGTTGTGACAGAAGTTAAAATGATTTATATAGCACATTGAAGCATGGCAGCTGGTTTAAGCTATTAGCTCCTGCCCAGGACCATCTTAAACTAGCTCATAACCAATTAAAGACCAGCTCAAACCAGATGTCATGCTTCAAAACACACCTAACCAGCATATTCTTCAAGATGGGTGCTTATGACTATAAATACTAAAAGTTTTGTTGTGGCTTCCTTTAGCAATATTCTGACTCTGTGGAATAGAACAGAATCTTTATTTATATCCACACAACTGAAAAAAATAGTTTCTGGCACTTTTGTACAAAGTCACAATAGAACAGCCTTGAACAATCAACAGGTCCCCAGTTAGTCCACTACGCTGCCATATATGTATTTTCAATTATGGTAACAGGTATACAAGTACTAAAACTAGAACTAAATCTAAAAAAGAGTGGTTTTAGTTATTGAAAAAGCCAAAATAAACCATTTCTAACATTCATGTTTTACAGACTCGTGGTTCACTCCTTCTGGAGATCCGACCTGCAACCTCACAGCTTTAACCACTACACTAAGAAACAAGTTTTCAGGAACGTGTGATGAAATGTCATATCCAAAGGACAAAGGGTCCAGTGCAGACTTTTCTATTTCAGAGCAGAACTTCTGATCTATGATGTTTCAAAAGACTTCAGACAGCCCTGGTGTCAGAGATGAGTTCAGAAGAGACATTTCAATCAAGACTTCAAAAAAAAAAAATTCTGCTCTTTCATCTTTTTAAGTGTATCAAGTGCCAATGCAAAGTTAAATGCAAAAAATAATCAGAAACAGGAAGAAACAAAATGCAATTACGGGACAGAGACACTATAAGTGACCTTCCAGTAGCAAAACCTCTCCACTGAAAGAAAAGGTATGCCACTCACTATTATGCATTTTGACAAAAGCACAATTTGCATTTACTTCGAAGAAAAAAAGAAAGCAACAGGACAGTGGATACATTAATGCATCAGCAAAAAAGACACAAAAAATAAAGATGAATGGATTTTCATCTCCCTGACCACACACAAAGATATAGAATTCTCCCAACACATGAGCTTTCGAAGAGTAAAGCAATATTGATGCCAGTTTGTTCCCGTCTGGCAGCCCAACACATGCTGTTATGAAAGCTTTTTTCTTTTAAATCTTCATAATCAATCCTTAAAGTGCTGTTCAGCTCAAGATGCAAGCAGAACAGAAGAAAAGTCTCTGCTGTGATAGGGTTCAAAGGGTTTTTCTGTACAAAACAAGGTTACGTTGTAAATTAGTACAGTGTTGAGCTGTCAAATGTCAGATGCACAGCAGATGGGGGAGGCCATGCGGGTCAGAAACGGAAGAATGATGTTCCTCTGCTCCCAGACCACTAGATGCAAATTAATTTAGAAGTCTGTGTGTGTTCATGACAGCGGGCTGAAATGCAAAAATCCTTCACTTCCAGGGGAACTGTTTAGTCTGATTAGGTCCTCTGTTCTTGACAGTGTCTATTTCAATTAAAACGCAACATGACAAACTGTGTGCCTAATAACAGCATGCAAATAGTGTTCGTGATCCACCTGCTGCATGATATCACACTGCTTTGATAAGCAAATTACCAGTCCGTTAAACAAAGCAGTTATTATAGTCTTTGGGTATTTCCCACATCAATGTTCCTAACTGCTCAGTACGGACATGTTATTCCTGGTTCACATGTTTCCTTGTGGAAAATCAAACTTTCTTGGAGCGTTATCAATGAGATGCTTCAGCAAATGTCAATAAATGGCATTTTGAAAAGAATATAATGACATTGCCTCTGTAAATTTTCAGATTTACAACAGACATCATAATGATTTCCACTGTGCAACCTGCACAGCCCATGTTATTGCCTCCTTTTCAAGAATTTTACCATGGTAACCATTGCCAAAACCACATAGTTACTCCAGTGAAAAAAAAAACTGGGTTAAAATAATAAATTTACTATAGCTAGTATTTAAGTTAAAACTATGGCCATTTTTATGGAAGATGTTCTGAAGAACAACTGTTGAGTTCAGTTAAGTATACAGCATGCATTCTGTTCTTGTCTATATCTATATGCAAAAAGCAGTGTCAAATGATTATACAGTGTCCAAATACACAGTATGACACACTATGCAAATATGTGGTGTACTGAGGCATATTCTGAAGTGAAGCTTCTTGTCTCCTTGTAGGGATCCATCCATGTTACAGGCTTTAAGCTAACCTTGGGTTCTGTGGGAATGGATTTTGTCAGATATAAAAGTTGAAGAAAAAAAAAGAAAATTACTGTGATCTGGTTGGCTTTTATTTAATTGTAGGAAAGTTGTTCCTCACTGTTACACTGCTGTTGTTTCCTAGTGATATTTGTAAGCTACTTTATAGGTTATTAATTAATATTTATAGAGCTTTATGAGGTATTTGATGACTTTAACTTTAATTCAACATGTAATTCGTCAAATAACATTCAACTTTTTAAAGAAAGCATAATGTGGTACGTAATAACTATACTTTGTATTAAAATTTAAAGTTGTATTTAAATTAATAGTTTTAGGTATAGGCATACTGAATGCTTTTATTGATGGTTTAGTATTGGATTACTTTAATGTCGTATTTAATAATTTCAATGTTATATATTTTTTTTTGAGTTAACCTACTTGGCACTCTTGTGGACGCTGGGCAGGGTCACGTGACTCAGCTGCTGGACGTTGGCTGGTTCGGCGCTGATCGCCTGGCGTTTGGTGCGCTGATGCTCCTGCAGCTCCGAGCGGCTCTGGACCTGTTGGGTCGCCGGGCGGATCACGGAGCGGTACTTATCCAGTTCGTTTTGCAGTTTCTGAATGAGTTCGTCTTTCTGATCCAGTTCGAGCTCCAGTTCGTCAATGAGCGCGTCTCTCTGTCTCAGTTCTTCGATTTTCTCCTGAAGAGCGTACTGGAGGTCGCGTAAAGTCCCCATCATCATCCCTTCTGAACCGAATAAACCTCCCAGAACCGCACTTTTAGTAACTTTACTGAGAGGAAAAAAAAATACTGTGCAGTAAACCAGCGTCTATTCTACTCCAAAATGACCTACAAATCTACAAAAACGAGAAGTACCTTTGGGGGGAAAGGTCTCTCAGTGTAGGCTATCCGTGTTAAAAGAGGAAAAGGAAAGAATCAGCACTCAATCCCTCTGAGCAGCAGAAATCCTCAGCTCTGACAGGAGCGTATCCGTGTGAAGCTGAGCGCGCGTCGCTCGTGGGCAGTGACGTGATGAATGAATGGAGCTCGAGACTCGCACGGAACGCTCGCGCGGGTCTCAGAAGAGCGCGGGATTCCTGGACAGTCAGTATTACGCATCTTCAGCTATGTACACGTGGTAACCGTCAACTTTTTAGGCAAAACCTTTACAGTAATGTAGAACTATAAAATATCTTAAACTATTTTTGTAGCATTTGTTTCTTGCTAATTGGTTTTCATACACCTAATTAAAAGCTAAATTAAATTAGAATCTCTAAAACCTGGATATGTGAGGTCATAAAAGTCATACATTCCAAACTTTAACACAAAACTCAGCTATAATGACTTTTCTTGGTTTTAAGACAAGGTCGGGCAAGTTGTCAGATAGGCTACTTTTCGAATTATAATAGAATGAATAAAATACCATTTCTTTTGGCAAAAGAATGGTTTGATATTTCTCTGTTACCACCACAGACACCTTGTTGTAGACCCTTACTGTTTTCAAAAAGCCTATAGGTTATTTTATGGCAGGTTTCCATTGTGACAACTAAAAATAAAGTTTTTTTATTGGAATCTGTGGTCCATAACATTTCCATGGCATCGCTGTGGACACCCACTTTTGTAACCTTTATTTTTAAGATGTTGGGTCTTATTCTTTGACTGTAATGACAGGAATTGATCAAATGCTATCACTTGCCATATGAGTCTACACAGATACTGCCTTGAAAACTAAACCTACCTGAGAAATATTCATTAATTGGAATAAAATGTTAGCGCTAACCACCTCTAATATTTATCCTGTCTCCAGTGAGGAGAGCCTAGCTTATAGAGATGCATCAATTTATAGAAGGACATACGGCGCCCTCTGGTGGCAGACAATGAAAGACGCACAGGAACAATGAAAAGATCCGAGTGCTAGTGATTTTTATAATAATAAATAATAATAATAATAATAAAACCTTATTTATATAGCACCATTTTTAACCAAAAAAAAAGTTACAGACTGTAACTATAATATATAAATTATGTTATGATAATACTCTCTGAAGAAACAGCAGGCTGATCCAACAGCCCAAGCAACGTCTAAGAAACAGTCCAAGCATGTTGTGCATCTAATCTGGTTCTGCACTGCAGTGTTCTCTTTGCAAGCTTTAGCTGATTAATAAACTAAAAACAGTATGAGCAGGTGAGCATGAATGAAACAAGCCCTCAATATTTGCAATCTGAAACCACTAGTGAAAAGATCCCAAAGGCCCACGACAGCACCCAGATGTCTATCATTCTTTGGATAGTTAAAGAAGTCAAAAATAACACACAAAGAACAATTAATCTAAACAATGCCTGAAAATAACAATCAAGGAATGCAATATTCATTCATTTTGCTGTTCGTTTCCATCTCTTTTTTTCACTGTCACTGTCCTTGAAAGGACCTCTCTCAGAAAAACAGGCTTTAAATTTCACCTCTATAAACTCTTCCTGCAGGGTTCTTCCTCTGTCGATCAATGGAAAGAGGATCTGTTGTAACATGACTAGTGTGGCAGCCCTTTTCCACCACAGACTCACATCTGCCGCCATTTTGTCTCTTTGGGACCCTTACAAGTGCACCAGCTCTTTTTTTTAGATGACACAAAGATCACACTTTCAAATCATGAGGAGACAAACTCTCCATTATTCCTTAATTAAATAACCATTCACTGGGAATTCTCCCCTGAAAATACATGTTAAGCTTAAGGAAGTGTCATTAACTCGTATTGTGAATTAAAAATTGGGATACAGCACTTCTCCATCACTAACAGGATGCTCAAATTAGGATTCTCATTGCAATTATTGTCATTAGTGGAAAAACTCAGATGATGCATGACAGGGCAAAGTTTGTTTATCAGCATATGGTCGCAGTGTTCATTAAGCTGCAAACAGCTTTTATCCCTCGGCTTCATCCATAATTAAATCGTTAAGGTAGGAGTCATTAGGCCAGTACATCTGTCTTCATACTACCTTCACACTAAATACATAACTGCACATACTATTCTCCAAGGGTGAGCATTCCTAAAAATGCAATTATGAAGACTATTAGGTTCTTTTGGTTATTAGTGATGTGAAGGCCCTTAACTAATGGATGAAAACAACAGTAGCAAAGCTTCTGCCCTCTTGTGGGTGAGGTGATGCTGATGTGTTTTCCACAGAGTCTTTTGAGATTCAGCCTAAACACAATTTGTAACTTGGAAAGCAAGGATTATAGACTGAGCCTGTGGTGGCATTTAACTCATGCAAATACGCTGAGTGCTAAGCTGTATACAGAAATACAGTTGCATTTTATGTGTGTGTATTAGGTGTAAGCATTTCTCCAAATAATTTTGCCAAAAGCAATAAGCAAAGTCTTAAACTTATAATTTGCAACCCTTAGAAAGTTCAGTCAAATCCTCTACAAAGATGCTCAGAGAATCGGATGGATAGGGCTGATGGGAGGGGAAGCATATGGTCAAACAAAGCACTTTCTAATGGCGTATTAAATATCCTGAGACAGGCTCTTGGGCGCTACACGTTCAAACCCTAAAAGCCGATAATGCATGAAGCTTCCTGTATTCAGAGCCCTCTGGGAGCGGATGATGATGATGCTTTAGATCAATGATACACTCTATATCCCTCACCTCTTCCTCTCTTTGAAGTTTCAGAAAGATGCTCTGTCATCATGAGTTTCTTCATTCATGTCCTGAATCCTCAACCTCAAATACACTTAATGATCTACAGATAGAATCAAATCAAATAATGTCAAAGAAAGAGCAAACTATTCAAAGTTATGACTCAAGACTTGTGCAAAGCCATGAAGCATTAATTGCATATGTTAAATAATTGCAAAACCTCACCTGTCAGATTTGGCAACTCTCCTAAAGATTTGGTTTGATAAATCCTGGTGCGTTTGCGGTTCGGCTGATATTCCCTGCGCGCGGTGTGTCCGCGGTCCGATCTGCGCGCTCGGTAAAACGGACTGACATTTGTGAAGCTTTCTCTTCAGCTCGTGAATTTCGTCTTCCCGCTCCAGCAAACGTCTTTCCAGATCCCGTATCCTCTCCTCCTTCAGCATTAAAATCTTGGCAAAGTCTTCCTCTATGTCACTCATTCTGAGGTAGTAAAACAACTTGAATCCCTTTATAATCAACCAGGCGCGCTCTCAAACTGTATCACGCGCCCAGACGAGCTCTGGTTGGGAAGCTCCAGTGTAAAACAGCTGATCTATCCACGTGTTTACAGTTGGAAACGGGAGTCGGCGTCGGTCCAGCTATCGGACACTTTTGTCCCAAACATCCCCGTGCAAATGAACACACCATACCCTGTACAGGCTGTCTACTCATACACGGGTCTTCAGAATAGGCGGAGTTTAACTTTTGTGCCGGGGGGTGGGTAAAGTGGGGGGATACAAATCCGCATCGGAAACTGTAGCCTATATTCTATATACCACTAGGTGCGTTTACACTGACATTTTAAAGCGACGAGACGGTTTAAATGCACTTACAGTAGCCTATATTAGAATGGCAGCAGTGTTAAATGTACTGTCAAACGCGCACTGATTGATATGACAACTTGCTGTGTCCAATACATGAACGAACCATTCTTCGAAAGAATCAGATTCACTTTAATGAATCGTATCTTTTCAATGAATCGGTTACACATTCTTTTCAATTCGAATTTAATCTGTCCATACAGTTACCAACTCACTGAACCGAGTTTTTTTTTAACATTCCCGATTTGTAGACCATGATGAGTGAGCTGAGTTAGACTGAGGGCGGAGCGATGTTAGTTATGAGAACGCATGAGATTTTAAAAATAGCATTTTCAGTTTTTTATTTTATTTTTATTTTTATTTTTTTTCTGCAAACCCTTTTAGTTTAGAGAATAATTTTAGTATTGTTTGAATTTAGGCTATGTAAAGGCAAATATGATTTATATTTTTATGACGTGATTCATGGCTGCAACAAAATGAACTAGAACAAGTTAAACCATAACAGTAAAATTACAAAATAGCAGTGAAATCTTTGTAAAAAGAAAAAAAAAAAGAAAAAAAGAAAAAGAAAAAGAAAAAGAATAATAGGCCTATCATAAACAACAGTGTGAATTTAGTAGGCCAATGCCACGTCGGAATGGCACGTAACGACGTTATGACGTAAAGACTGATTCATTTTTCTCTGAAACGAACTGTTCAAAAGAACCGATTCGCTGAAATGAACCAGAATTTCCAACCTTAATGTCAAAGAGAAGAGCGAACAAGTCTGAAGTGGCAGTTCAAAAGGAGGCATGTAGGCTAATGCATGCATGCTAATCTTCTTTAATACTGTAAATACATAATAGCTGAGATAACTACAGAATTATAGGCAAAATCTAATTTAAATAAAATATTAAATAATGAGTTGCAATTTTTTTCACACCCTCAAATTATGATAAAACAATTTCAGCTCTGCCCCCTTGACAGTCCCAAAATCAAGGTCATGTGATGAATTAATCCCATCCTGTAATATTTAGTCATCTATATATAGCCTAGATTGATCTTAAAAGAAAAACAGTTTTTCACATTATTTTATATTGTGAGTTGAAAAATGCTTTTTGATATTATGGCAATAGCAGCCTTATTTCTTTCCATGATCACCCTGAGAGCTATACAGTAGACTATTGTGCATTCATGACCATTCAGCCATGAAAGCATCATCCCTCTTCATGTTCAATAGAGAAGGACTGTCAATTAGATGCAGGCATAGAGAGAGAAAAGGGTGACTAACAATCTTTTTGTTTTTCTTTGAAAGGCACCCAATGCACAGAAAACTTATTTTAATTTTTTAAAAAGTAGCCCTAACCATTCTATCATAAAACAAATAGTTCAAAGCCAAGCCATTGTAAATGCGGATAAACACACACCCATGAATATGCCTTTATTATTAATGCTATATCCTAAAGTCATATAAAACAATACGCCACTCAAAGCTGCATGTTAAAAGTGCTTTGCTAAAGGTACCATGCTAAAAAGTTAAAACCACTGTGAAACAAAACCTAAAGTGGCTAAAGCCTATTAGACAGAGCATAACAAGAAACAGTAAGATTGTATGGCTGTGCAATTATCTTATTTTGTATAACTATTTTATTTATTATTATTATTATTATTTTATGTTATCATTATCAGTTAAGCAGGATTCAAAATCTGTGTGATGACAGAGATATGATAGGGGCTCATTTTCTGGCGCTCCTGTTGTGCGAATGATGACACAGTGATTAGCAGAGGACTGCTGTGCACCTGAGGGACTGATTGGATTACAAGCAGGCTGGGGTGGGGCTGGTGGGTGGTGCTGGTGCAGACATTACTCATCCTATTCCTGTTAGACAGTCTCTCTCTCCCTCTCTCTCAGTGAAACCCAATCGGATGTCTCAGAGCTCCAGGACCAGAGGACGTTCTGTCAATCATTGATCATTTCTGCCACTTTGCTCTGGATACAGAAGACACGGTCAATATGGCAGACTTGATCAAGAGTGCAGTAAGATTGTAGTAAGTCTAAGCATTATTAGAATATCATATGTTCATACAGTAGTGCAGAATTTTTAATTAAATTTAAAATGTAATTTAATTTATTAACTGTGCTGTATGAACAGAGCCGCAGCATACCCATTTCATTGTGAGTTATTCTATGCTATTAATCACTAACATTAGAGCCATAAACTTCTCTGAAGTTGTGAAAATGACTAAATAAGGTTATTATGCAGACTCCAGTTGAGAGCAAGACACAATTCATGTTAAGTGAAAGAGAAAAATGAACTGGAGAGATTTTGGATGAATACTTGAGAGGATGAAAGCAGTTACCCAAAATAGTTTAGAATAAAAATGAAATCCCTAAAGACCTTAAAGGCTTTATATTTACTATTGCCATCAGTTGCTATGGTTACAGGCACCACTCAAGGCTATAAAAGCGGATTTATTTCTGTTATCTGTCCATATAGACCAATCAAATTTTGTACGTACAGGACAACTGTTTTTAAATACAGCCGTACAGAACACCTTGGCAATGGATTAGCAAACAGTCCAGAATCAAGAAGACAAATAAGGACAACTCATATTTTCTCAAGAGAATGTGAAAATGGTTTGATTAAGACCGCTGTGTCATATGCTTCCTGTGCTGATTTATTATGCAAACATTTCTGTTTCTAAACGCTGGAGTAAATTGGGATGGCTGGGACGCCCTTCTCAGCGGCTTCCAGATACATCCTTACAAAACAAAGCTTGAGAAATGTCACAACATAGCAGTCGGCTCAGAGCCTGTGTGAGAGAGTCAAACTCACGCTAATTACCATCTCTCTGTCTGCTTACATTTTATAGACTGTCACTTCACACGGTCTGCGCTCACATTCTTTAAATGAGGAGATTCAGGTTGATATAAACTGAACTGACTCCTGCTTTCATTTCACTCTGTGTGTGTTATTCTCTCTGCTTCTCACACTGTTGTCTCCCCTCAGGTTAGGCATGTTATATTTTTAGAGAAGTGTTTTTACACGCCGTTCTCAAAGGGGGGATTATTTTCACTTACTCAGGTATCTTGTAGAGGCTTCTTATTAGACCTCATTCTTTGTGGAAAATAGTGATTGGAAGACATCCACTTGACAAATTCAAATGGGCTGATTATCTCTTCTCTCTCTTAGAACTGTATTGTTTTTATTTCATGGACTTCGATTTAGAAGGACTGTCTTTTAATACCAAGCTGTTCCCCCACTCTTTTTTAGCCTTTTAGGAAAATAACTTACACTGTATTTAATGTGAACAACCAGATCTTTGACTAATATCTGACTCATTCATTTATTCTCAGTGCTGTCATTGCCTTGAACACTCAGGAACAAAGCCAAAAGATCTTCTGCTATGTCAGACCATCAGGTTTCCTCTCAGACTGCCCACATCTGGTGGAATTTAGATCTCCGCTTTGGAGTCATTTCCCTGTCTCAGATATGGCCTTTCCTTTTTGACCTGTTGCTCAAGAGCCCAACAAAAAAGCTTCTATGATGGTAGCCAGACGGACTGTGCTGTTGCTCCTTTTTTTATCTCAGGTCAAGCCCAGTTATATCCAAATGTCTTCCCACTAGACTGGGTAGCTATATTGGACCTTTTCAAATGGACAATGAGAAGGGAGACCAAAGTATACAGACAGACAGACAGACAGACAGACAGATAGATAGATAGATAGATGGATAGATAGACAGACAGAAATGTAGCAGTGGCAACTTTTTCAGTTTAAGGCCAGGCTATAGTGTATGTGGTGCAAAGTGATGCTGTAAGCGTAAACGTGTGTGAGTGGAGTGTATCAGACCTTACATGGTGCGGCCGTGTTCTATAACTCCGGGGCAGGACACTCTTCCTGGCAGGAACCTAAACACAGCAAACAGAGCCCCCTACTTCAGCGACAGAGCAGCACAGACAACAGTCACAATCCTTCCTCAGATAACCTGATCTAATTGTAGCTGCAGTGGAAAAACTGAATATCAGTCTACATCGCTAACCCTTCCTGTGTGTGGGCGCTCCGGTGTTTAGGTTGAATGTGTGTGTGTGTGTGTGTGTGTGTGTGTGTGTGTGTGTCTATCACTCAAGTGGGAAAGGAATCATCAGAGAAAGGTCAGAAGGCAGATGTCTAAGCAGAGGCGGGAAGGCTGGCAGGGAACATAAGTTGCTTGTGTATTTTTTAGGGGTGGAAAAACACGTGAAAGTTAAAGAAGGCTCAATCCTTACTGAGGACATCCTGCACAGGCACTGGAATCATTGGATAAGGCCTGTTTAATCACAAACTCTATTCCTTTTTTTGTGTAGACTAAAGGAAGCACTTTCATGCATCCATGATGGTTAAGATGCTAATTTTTGTATATTATATTGTTGTTAAATTGAATATGAATATGTGGCGAGTGGGGCGGGGCCGAGAGGCGTGGGAACGTGGAGTGAGGCCAGGTGTAGTGATTGGAGATGAGCTACACCTGAGCCCCACCGCTAGTATCGAGTCCCACGTAGGAGATGGAAGGATATAAAACTGGAGCGACGACCGTGAAGGACGAGAGAGGACCAGGCCTGGGACATTACTTTATGTTTTGGTTTTTATTTAGGCGCACCAGTCGTCCGTGAGGGGCTGGTGCGCCGTTTTGTATTTACTTTTGAATATTAAAATGAGTTTTGATTGTGCGCCGGTTCCCGCCTCCTTCTTCCCGATGAATATGGAGTTTTGTTCGTTACAGTGGTGCCGAAGCCCGGGAGAAGGAGGGACGCGCGGCTGAAGATCCCTCGCCGCTGTGGTGAATCCGCGGTGCCCTCGAGCTGGCGAGGTGTGTGCCGCCATGGACGCTCGAGGCGGTGGGCTGGAGCAAGTTGCCGGGGACGGGCGAGCTCGCTGCCGACCGCCCACGACAAGGAGGGGCGGCTGCCGTCCGTGAGGGAGCGGAGGAGTCGGCGCCGTTCGCCAGGGGGCCGGAGCCTGCCGCCTCCGTGACGGAATCCGGAGGGGCAGGGAACGGGGGTCTCCTGCCGCTGCCCAAAATCGGAGGAGCCGTCGCCGTCCACCGGGCGGCGGAGGAGTGTCGTGCCGTCCGCCGAGGGCCGTCCAGTGCCACCGCCGGGCACCGCGGAGGAGATCACCCAGCCGGTGGAGGGCCGAGCAGCAGTGCGTCTGGGAACCGGATTTTTTTTTTTTCCTCTCTCCCCTCTCTCGTCCCTGTCGCTCCTCCTTCCATCTCCTTTTCTCTCGCCTCGTCCGTCCTACCCCCAGGTTCCCGCAGGTCCCCGTGAGCGGTCTCCCCCGGAGGGAAGGGGGGGGGGGGGGAGTAGAGCGCAGTCTCGGGAGTACCCCCCGGCCTGCGAGGGGCGATGGGGGTATGTGGCGAGTGGGGCGGGGCCGAGAGGCGTGGGAACGTGGAGTGAGGCCAGGTGTAGTGATTGGAGATGAGCTACACCTGAGCCCCACCGCTAGTATCGAGTCCCACGTAGGAGATGGAAGGATATAAAACTGGAGCGACGACCGTGAAGGACGAGAGAGGACCAGGCCTGGGACATTATTTTATGTGTTTGGCTTTTATTTATGCGCACCAGTCGTCCGTGAGGGGCTGGTGCGCCGTGTTGTATTTACTTTTGATTATTAAAGTGCTTTTTGATTGTGCGCCGGTTCCCGCCTCCTTCTTCCCGATGAATATGGAGATTTGTATCGTTACAGAATATTTTATAGTTGTTAAAGCTTTTATTGAACTAGAAGCATTCTTTTAATATCATAAAATAAATGCATTAATACAGTAGTAATAGTTTCTTTAACAATTATATAGGGATAAGAACAATGTATAAATGTTATGGTAGTCTCCAAACAAGAAATGGGTTGAGATTTTTCAAGTCTGTTTGATATAATATAGTCATTAAGCAAAAACAGCGAAATCACTAGGACAATTTTTTTTTTAAGGGAACATAACATTTGCTGATTCTCCATTATTTCTGTGGTATTATCATCTGCAGTAAATCAAAGTAAATGCTGAGGTTGGCAGTGTTGAAACTTGTTTAAAAATGAACCCATTCAGATGGAATTTGGGTAAACCGGTCCAAAGCAGACTTTTCAAATCATATATTCCTAGAGGAGTGAGTTCAAGTTTAGGAATCACATGTTATTTTCTTAAGAGTTTATGTTCTGGACAATGTCCCTCCACAGTGTGAGTCCTCAAACTGATCGGGCTCTTGGGTGTATTTCAGCTGGACTTGACCTGTATACCAGCATGCTGTTCTGAAGATGACTACATCGGTATTTATACTAAATATATACAGTATATATACTCTAAAAATAATTACATATTTTATGTAAGGAGCGTTAGCACTTGGCCTGTTATTTTTACAGTTATTCTATATATAAAAACATTAGCAGTCAGTGGTATGTATTCATTAAAATAGCTCAGCAAATGTGTGCATGTGTAGACCTCAGGCAGGTATGTCAGGCATGACACTGTGGCATTATGGAGAGTCAGTGTGTGGTCAGCTGTGATTCCTTCTAACAAAATCGTCCTTGTAAATGTCCAGCTTCCTAAAGATAGATGTAGACTTGTATAGGGGCTTCCATAAAGCACTGCATGATAGACCCTATCAAAACAAATTTGACTAACAAACAACATCACCTCTGAAACTCAAGCCCACATGGTCTAGACTCTCTTAATAAACCTACCCTAGGTCCAGTAGTCCCAACATGCTCAGTATAGCTTTGTTATGTCATGCCAGTCTGCGCTGTTGTTCCCTGCAATGCTGACCCTGAGTAAACACGCTCTGGTCCACATCTCTGACAGAAATGCTGTGCCTCAGGTGTTTTAGTGCTCAAAAAGGCCCTCTGACCTCTGACCAGCGGTGAGTTTGATCTAGTACAGCCTCAAGATCTACTGCCGCTTCCGGTCACACATTCCAGACGGTTAACGCCTATTGAAAATACTGAGAGAAACAAAGTTAAAACAAACAGAGTGGGGGTGAAATTATAGAGAACTTGGGGAGAAAAGAAACTCTTGAAAGAAAGACATGTGGAGTACTGAATATTTGGGACTTGATTTAATCCACCAAAAGCTATAGGTTTAAGTGAATGAAAAGGAAAGTCATTACAAAGGTAAAGCAAGTTACTATATTTAAACGAAACAAAGAAAACAAACACTATTTTCTATAGAACGATATGCACTGATAAATTGTTAAGATACACCATTTTCAATTTCCCTTTAGCTGTTTTGCAGATAATTTATAAGTCTATTTAAAGACCTCTCAATTAATATGCGGTCAAGAACTGTGTGCATTATTGTTATTAAAAGAATTAGAAAATAAAATAATTCTGGTTGAAGTGTAGCTTGCAACACTGCACTAAAACAAAATCCAAACAATTTACTCAACGGAGACCCTACTGGCAGAATTTTGCAATAACATCCAATGCATCTAATAAGATTAAAGATTAATTGCAGAAGGACTATGCTCATAATAATAACAATAATAATAATGAAGAAAAGACTGAACATTAAACTGCTGAAAATGAAAACATACAACATGCAGAACAATTTATTAAGGCCTTTTGTGGTTCTCTGGAGCGTTATCCACAATGAGTTCCATGAAAACATGTCATTCTTAGTGTACTTCTCTAGATAATGAAACGTGTTGCCTGAGAGACCGCTCTATCAATCAAATAAACACAGATAAAACCATTTCCAAAACATAGAGAACCGAGATCCAAGATATAAATGATTTTGTTTCTGAACAGATTTTGAGAAATCTAGCATTATATCACTTAATCACCAGTGGATCCTCTGCAGTGAATGGGTGCCGTCAGAAAGAGAGTCCAAACAGCTGATAAAAACATCACAATAATCCACATGACTTTGGATTTAAGTTTGTAAGTTTGTAAATAAACATATCTATAGTTATGACCTTTTTAATTTCATACTGTTTCTTTCGGTAAAAATACAAGTCCTCAATTTATAAAATTGCTTTTTCATCATAATGTCCTACAAATATGTGGGTGAATTTTGAATTAAGAGGTCAACAGGGCATGGGCTTTTTCACTGGAGGAAGTGTTATTTTGGATTATGGACTGAATAGAAGTGATGGTTTAAAATGAAAATGCCTTTATGATGGGATTATTTGGATTATTGTGATGTTTTTATCAGATGTTTGGACTATCACTCTGACGGCACCCATTCACTGCAGAGGTTCATTGGTGAGTAAGTGATGTCATGCTAAATTTAACCCAATCTCTTATGACAAACAAAAACACAAGCTCATCTTGGATGGCTTGAGGGTGAGTATATTTCCAGAAATTTTTCATAAATACTATTCCTTTAAGATGTCAGAACAGTATTAACTAAAATGAATAATTTCACGTTCTGACAGTTAGCACAGTCTTAGCTTTTACCCAAGATGCTACTGCAGTTGTACAATGTACAATCTGAAAAGCAACAATTCACAGAACGGAAAGCTCAGATAGAAAGAAAAAACACCAGCTTGAGTTATTGTTGAGGTGAGTAAAAACAGAATGAAAGGAAGACAAAAGTTCAAATCAGAAGAACAACACATAGAGGGAGGCTTTCATATTTTGTGTTTTATGGTCCTCTTACTGTTCCCCACTGTGGCAGAGTGTGTAGTCATTCTCAATGAGAGCTCACACAAACAAGAACACATAGATGTGCGAGTCAGACACAAGAGTAAACATTGCCCTAGGACAGAAGACCAAAATAAAAGCATGATTTAATATCCGAAGATCTCTTCAGACGTCACAAAATGCGCCAGACTCCTGCTGAGAGTCTGCGTCTCATCTTGGCCTGTACATGTTTGTGTAAAAGCCTCTATGTGAAGTGGTCCTCCTTGTGTTTAAAGATCTACTCATTCAGAACTCGCATTTTAGGAAAATAACAATTTTAAAGGCATTGCTTCAGCTTTTTGTGCATGACTGCACTGCCCCACATTAGGCCACATGTATCCCAGCATTCCATGAATCAATGGGAGAGGAATAGGGTGACTAAAGAAGCCTTGGCATACACTCACAAGCTATTCCTTTACCAAAACACTTCACTGATTTCCCAGCTGCCTCAAAATAGAAAACACTGTAAATCTCCCACCCCACCATCTCTCTCACGTCATCTTTCATTCACAGTATCCACTATATGCTACTCACAAACACTCTTGAGCTAAAGAATAGACTGTTTCTTAAAAGCAAAGTGTGAAATTTCCACACCACTACCTTAATTAAACCAAAATGAAAAAATAATGACTTTTCAAACAGTGTTGAGCACTTTGAATGAAAATGTGTGTGCATTCCTCTGCTTGTAAACAGGACGCAGCGCATCCGGGTTCTATGTCAGAACGCCAGTGTCGTGGTACAATCTTGAAATTGTTGAATAAAGTCATTATTTTCATTTTCTTTGCACACAAAAAGTATTCCTTAATACCTTCCTGGGCCTTGAATGTGTCATTTGCATTGCTGTCTGCAGAGACAGAAAGCTCTTGGACTTCATCAAGATATTTTAATTTGTGTTCTGAAAATGAACGAAGGTCTTACAGGTTTGGAACGACATGATGTTGAGTGATTAATGCCAGAATTGACATTTTTGGGTGAACTTTCCCTTTAATATACCTGGAGAGGGAAATCCATTAGGATCTTCATTCACCTCAGTAGAGTTCAGCTGAATCATTCTAAAAAGAATGTAGAAGTGACAATCATGTGACTGATTAGATTGACTAGCAAATGACACGACACACTCAAAAGAAGGTATTGATGAAACATAACTCGTGTTTTTACTATAATTGATTTATTATAGTTAAAAAAAATTGTTTTTATCAAATCCCTTTTTTTTTCATTGATGGGTATTAAAAAAGCCAAAATAAAGAATATTAAGTGAATTTATATCCCCTTATTTATTTACTTAAAAACAAGAATTCTTTGTTTTTACTATAATATAATGTAATGTAATGTTATGTAATGTAAAATAATATAATTAGTAAGTTAGTTCTTTATTTTTAAGTTTAAATGTATATCAATGGAGAAGAAAAAACTTTTTCTGCCTAATGGCGTTACAACATATACCAGCAGGAGCTGACTGATAAAGTTGATAGAACACTTTTATGAGAACCTCAAAACAATTTTGTCTGAACTTAAAAAGAAGAGCAGTCCCAACAAATCAACCAAATACTCTTTGAAAACATCTTTAAGTTTTGGACCAAGTTATTCTGAAAGAATGTAAAAGAACTGAAGTGATGGACTATCACATGAAATCCGCAGGAGGTGGTGAGGATCCACAGGGTTCCAGATTGGAGAACAGCTGATGAAATGAGAGCCAGGACAATACAGAATGTCACTCAGCCAGAGAAACACAAGGACATAAGGGCTGGATTAAACTCCTACTTCACTCCTACACACACACACACACACACACACAACCCACATGATATCACAGTCACAAAAAACTAAACAAAACAAAAAACTTGAACTTGGAAACCAAGTTGTAGTGTTTGCCGGAATCAGTTCCAAACGATGAGAAAATGTCAGATCATCTCTTCTGAGAAAACACATGATTTGAAGGTTAAACTGAAGGATTTCAAAATATTCAAAGACTAGTTTGGTGAAAACTTACATTAATTAACCTCCAATTAATTTATCTAAATTAAAGGTATGTTTAATTTGAATCTGTTAGAACAATACCTCTAACCAGCTATTATATACATTTCATGAAAAAAATAAAACGTTATTTTTGATAGTGTCTGATCTTTTGTGATCTGATATATATATATATATATAAAGTTACATTCTGAGAACAAACAAATAAAATTAATTAATTAATTAATTCCACACAGTCCTGAATCCAATTCATTCTAAATCAAACTAATGACATCTGAGTTCGCACTGTCCTCTAGTGGTCATATTCTGTTATAGCTCTAGATGCCTGCGGGGGCATTCAGATCGATATTTCCCAGGCCCTCTTGATCTCGGACACTTTAGAGCTGTTATTCCTGCTGCTCCATTGATCTATACAAAAAAACTGCTAACTGTGCACAATATACGGAGCAGTCTGAAAGTCAGTGTTCCCTGTCTGCATACTGAAAATTCCATACTTAGAAATGTTTATACTTAGAAATGCATATGCATACTTAGAAAATGATTAATCCCGACTAATGGCATAATGTAACCTTTTTTTTTTTTTTCATAATGTGTGTGTGTATGTGTGCACTATGCAATATATGTACACACACACACAGACACACATGTATATATAGTCCTATTTACATGTATGTGTGTGTGTATTTATATGTAAACACAAACTTTTGTTTTGGATGCTATTAATCGCAGTCACCATATATTAAGTCTCTCCATCTTTTCTACAAGTTTTCACGTGACGCCTCCTAGTGCTAATGAAGAGAATAGACGTGATGTATTGGTGTAGACAAAATAAATAATCTACTGTCTATTATAGAGATTCAGGGTGATCGATATACGTTGTCTATATCCGTCTGATAAAAAAGGAAAAAAAGAAAGAAAATACCTTCATTCACATTTTATTGTTACTGATGATTTTAGCGTGGTTCTACATACTGTAAAGAACATCAATATCTTTAAATCCAAGTTACTTAAAGTTGTTGATGCTATAAATCCACAGTAATGTATCAAACTGTTTACACAAACTATATATACAAAATAAAAATAAATATATACAATCCAGTTGCCAGTGTGGGCCAGTCCATGATTTGATTCTCAGATTATCTATTGCGTTTGTGTGAGCAGATCTTTCAGATTTATCATTCTTGAGGCCCAGAGTTGGATCCATCTTAACTATCAGAGAAAACAGCTATAAATATTTTTAGGCCTAATCAATTATTACATCAAGCCAAAGCCAATCCCATCCTGCTGAGGATCTCTGAACAAGTAATCCACTTTATGAATTCACATTTACACGTAGTCTACGATCATTCCTGCTTCCAGATTTCATAAGTGTGGGGGGAAGAATGCTGGCTGGAGAAAACCATCGGGCAAAAACGGATTGAAAAGCCCACCGGAAGATGCCAGGTGCACCGGACCAGAATGAAAGAAGAAGTTCCCGGTGCTGAATGGAGGGTGGAGGGCAGATGTGGACCCACAGGTAGGGCTGATGTTGGGTAGAGAGTTCGTGGCGGATTGCAGGGAACTCTCAGCACCAGGGTTCTGCTTTTTCCACTTGGTTCTTCGGTTCTGGAACCAAATCTTGACTTGGGTTTCGGTCAGGCTCAGAGACAGCGCGAGATTTAGGCGCTCGCACACGGATAAATAACGCGTAGTGTGGAATTTGTTCTCCAGGGCCATCAGCTGTTCGTACGTGAACGCGGTTCTGGCGCGCCGCGGCTTCGCGCAGCTGTGATCTGACCGACGCCGCCGCTCACGCGACAGATCATCCGGCGCTGGAGTGATCCTCTCTTCTATGAGGCGCCATGTAGGATTTAAATCAAACTTCGCTTATCAATACATACATAAAACACGTGCATATACACCTATACATTACTCGCATATACATGCATACTACTGAATGTTCAAAAATACATATATAAAATACACGTGAACACTAATATGAAATCGATACCAATACATATAATGTTAGCAATGTATGCATACACACTTGTGAATAACTTGCGTATACATATAAACTTGACACGTGCATACACCTACAGACACTCACATATACATATTAACTTGATCCATGCATATACACCTATTAAACACTCGCACATACGTATAAACTCGCTGCATACAAACACAACTGCACATACTCGCACATACATATAAACTTGATCCGTGCATATACACCTATTAAACACTCGCACATACATATAAACTCGATGAGCGCATACACATCCATAAAACACTCGTGCATACAAAAACAATAACATTTACTACCGTATACAGTTCAGATGAGAAAAACATGTGTACATGTATATATGCGAGTGATTTCATATGTGGATGTGCGTGAATTTTCAGTATAAACGGAAGGCATTTCAGTGTAAACGGAAGTAACCAAATTTGCAATTATGGACAGGGATCTGTGTCATTCCTAATCGTTTGCTCAGTCATTCAAAAAAAAAAAGTTTTTAATAACAAAACGAAATCGGAATGTTATATGTATATATACACACACACATGAACTGGAAGATTCTTGATCAAATTTCTTTTTTCCCAAAACTGATACATTTAGTAGATAAAATGTACTCTATAGTTAAAAAAAGGTTGTAAAATGTCTTTATACACTTTGTTTTTGTCTTTAATCATATACTGCATTGTGGTGCACTTTGAGATGAATTGTCCACAGACCATGCTCTTTTTTTTTTTTTTTTTTTTTTTTTTTACAATACCCTTTATTCACGAAACATGTTTTATTAGGACGTGCTTGATTTGATTACCTTTGATTATCTTGATTTCAAAATTGTGGATTTCAGGAACAGAATGTAGTAAAACTTTAAAACTGGTTAATAATACAAAATTTGTATCAAACAATTTTTTTTTTTTTTTTTTTTGCATATGATGTTTAACTATTACACTGATTAAGTACACATCCACCATCCCCTGCATCAGATAATAAAAAAACTTAATTCTGAGAAGGTTGGGTTTACCCATGTCTTCATGTATGTGTGCAGTAGTGGCTCATATATAACTTGAGAATGAGTCTCCCCCATTAGAAGAGCTTCTGCAAACTAGGAACAAAATAACAGGCAGAAGTGCAAGTATCAAACTCTGCTGATTTGTAACATATACATTAATTACAAACAAACATTCTCCACATGAACTGTAGGCTCTCATGCACTTCCATGTGAAACCTTTTTTAAGGAGAAAAAAAAAGTTAAATAGTTGTTACTGCATATGAGTCTTTATATATAGTCCTTTATTCTCAATGACACCAAATATCTCAGACACTGAACATTTCATAACACCGGCGAGTTCAAGGACCATAATATCACACTCGTCAGCAGTAAGTTAATTGGCAGTTTCGATCTAGAAAAAGGTGAGAATTTCACAATTTCACTTCTATGCAATCTTCACGAAATAGTCCCAGTCCCACTTGAGCTTAGCCATTTTCAGAAATAAAACCCTTTCGCACATGAGTTTAAAATATTCTAGCTGAGCCCCAGCGTGAGTTTCTTTAGGCGACCGTTATTTTAGAATGTACCGCCTTAATGTTTCCATGGCGACGCGTCATGCTTGTCATGTGACAACACAGCCACGATAGATCTGTATGACACATGGATCGCTTTTATTTTGTTTTGTTCAAAATATTTGCAAACATACTCACTATATTATGAAGTTATGATATTCCGATTCTGTGCAAATAGCTTAAACACTTAATTCTGAAAATGGCTAAGTTCACTAGTGGGACTTAGTTGGGAACACATTTTATATTTTTTAACTAGAGGCAAAACTGTCTCTCTCTCTCTCCCTCTGTGTATGTGTGTGTGTAACGTTAACTTGCATAGCGTTTGGAAGTTATTTCGTGAAGATTGCATAGAAATGAAATTCTCACCTTTTTCTAGATCGAAACTGCCAGTTACTTTACCACTGACAAGTGTGATATCACGGTGAACTTCGCCGGCGGATGATCGCATCGTTTGCGGTGTTATTGATGCTTTGTATGCCACCAGGGCTCGAAGGCCGAAACAAAGTGCGCGATTCAGATTGTGTTTCTGACTGCAGACAGAGACTGCAGGTGAGCAGGCAACACAAACTGATGGTAATTGATCTTATAATAGTGGGCGAAAAAAGAACATTCCGCAAAATGCTTCAGGTGTAGCACAATCCCGGTCCATGATTGCAAATGCGGTATTTAGACAGGTTACTTCCGTACACGCTTAAACGACTTCCTTTTAAACTGAAACGCCTTCCGTTTACACTGAAATGCCTTCCGTTTATACTGAAAATTCACGCACATCCACATATGAAATCACTCGCATATATACATGTACACATGTTTTTCTCATCTGAACTGTATACGGTAGTAAATGTTATTGTTTTTGTATGCACGAGTGTTTTATGGATGTGTATGCGCTCATCGAGTTTATATGTATGTGCGAGTGTTTAATAGGTGTATATGCACTGATCAAGTTTATATGTATGTGCGAGTATGTGCAGTTGTGTTTGTATGCAGCGAGTTTATATGTATGTGCGAGTGTTTAATAGGTGTATATGCATGGATCAAGTTAATATGTATATGTGAGTGTCTGTAGGTGTATGCACGTGTCAAGTTTATATGTATACGCAAGTTATTCACAAGTGTGTATGCATACATTGCTAACATTATATGTATTGGTATCGATTTCATATTAGTGTTCACGTGTATTTTATATATGTATTTTTGAACATTCAGTAGTATGCATGTATATGCGAGTAATTTATAGGTGTATATGCACGTGTTTTATGTATGTATTGATAAGCGAAGTTTGATTTAAATCCTACACGGCGCCTCATACTCTTCTCCTGCCTCCGCTTCTTCACAAGAAAAGCCCGATCTTACATTTCTGAGCGAGGCTGATGAGTCCAAGTCAACATCTGGATCAGGAGGATGGAGTCTGACGCAACTTTGATGGTCATCAGTTGATTGATCACCTGTCAAAAAATAAATAATAATAATAAAATAATAAATAAATAATAAAAACAATTATTTACTGAACAAGCTTTAACCTTAACTTAAGTTTTTAACTTTAAGTTTTTTTTTTTAAAGTTTGTTGTGAAATTATAAGGTTGCAGAGCGTTCTGATTGGTGCTTTGGGTGAAAGGCTACTAATTATTAGGCTATTTTAGAGTAAAATTGGCCTAAATCCGAAGTCTTCTACGAGTTTTTTTTATTATTTTAATTCTTCTGAATTAGCCTAATAATAGTTAGGCTGCACATTTTTTTTATTAGTGAAGTAAGGCCCTAGTAAAAAAAAAATTAAAATAAATAACAAATAAAAAATGACAATAAACATAAGATCAAGATAATAAATCTTGTCCAGTGATTAGCGGAAGAAAAGTATCTGGCATCTATAAATGTGCTGACAATGAAAAAAAAAATGTGAGGGGTGCTGTATAAATGTCGTGTTCAGGAATAGGGGGAGGTTCTAACTGTGAGGATTTTTAAGAAAAAACTGATCCCTCAACAATTTCAAATTACAAATCGCCTCAAATGTCATGTTGTGGAAAGAAACCCTAGTTAAATCCAGCTTTGCCATTCAGCCATGACGCGCTAATGGAGTTTCATAAATACCGTATATTTGTCGGCAGATCGATAAATGTCATCTATTTAAAGGGAAGTTTTAATCGAACGATATTTGGGATCAGACATGGCAGGGGTTCGAAGTTTGGAGCCGCAAGCTGCTGGAGGGAGATATGCAGCATCCAGTAATGGGATATCGATCAAAGTGAGCGCAGGCATCCTCAGTGGGACGATTTAAACAATTATCTGCCCTGACTGTCCCAGTGGCAATCACTTACTCCGCGGCGGCTGCTTGAAGAAAACGCAGTCTTGGAAATGAGGGGAAGGTCAAATTCTACCACCTAATGACACAAAATGACAGAAAAGATCTGTTTGGAGGATATCTACAGCTGAAATTATGATGTTTAACCATAATGTATTTTTTCTATAGCCTATGTGAAAATACATTCAAACTCTTAGGCTATTTTATAATAGCCTACAATAAGAATGTTTTTTTTCTTCTCAGAATTGTAAAGGATATGGCACTTCTAAAAGGCATAGCCTATCCTCTAAAGAAAACGGTTGCGGAGGTCTCAAAAATATGCATTATTTGAACATACAAGTTTATATGTGGCACGTTTCAAAATCATTATAAAACAATGTTTCAGTAACCTAAAAAGGTGGACTACAAGTCGTGTACAGAAGTCGCGATCGTCAGGAGGTACGTAGTAACCATAGTAACAGCTGCTAGATCGCTGCCTGTATCTGACAGTGTATCAACAAAACATGCAGTATTATTTGTTACATCATCAAAGTTACACATCAGAAATATATTAGCTAGTGTTTAGTTTAAAATGCGAGACAACGTTTAATTGAATGTCGTCAAACATTGAGAAACTATTTTAAAAGTTGACCCCTTTATAAAAAAAAGGGTCTAATTTTTACACTGTTTTGGTTATTATTATTTATCATATATCCTCACCTATGTTTTTGCAGATTGAAAGCTCAGTACTTTCTTTCCCGTTGCGCCATTCCTTCAAACTTCCCAATTCCGTGTCACCTGAAGATGACGTCCGTTCTTTCTCCGACACAGCATGCGATTTTTTACTTGAGAACTTTTTAGGATCCAGTATGTCAACAATCGAAAAGGAAATCCGATGACCTGATGTTGCTTTCACTGCGGACTCCTGATATTCAAGCATTTTCCAATTTCCAGTAGTATTTCTGATATCTTATTTCTGTATTCTCTTACAAAGCAAGACACAGAAAGTGAAGGCAGCTTCTGGTCGGATCTGAGGCGCTGCGGTCAGATATCAGTGGATGAAGGTGTGCTTGAGCTCTTTAACAGGTCCATTAGAGGAGACGCGTGAACACGAGCGTTTAATGGGATCCCTTTCGATTGGCTGAGAGCATTCGGTACTTAAACCTGCGCTCATTTCAATCAATAGGCTACAACACGGACGAATTCCCAGACTGACAAGTGACATAACTCAAGAAACTGTTGCATCTAATCCTTAGCTATACTCTTCAGTGATCGTTTGCACAGTAGCCTATATGTTTAACAAAGAACACTTGCAAGAATTTTTTTTTCTTTTTACACTGTAAAGGGTTTTTGAGTGAGTTATATAATACTTAAGTGTACTTATCAAAGATTGACATTGATTTCTGTCATATGACAGTAAATGACAGTAATTAAAAATATCTCTATCCTTCAATCCTTGTTACTCCCGACAATAAAATCAGCCTTTCAGTAACAAATTAGAAATATTATCATTGCCAATTTTGCTGTCAATGATATTTTTTTCTGGCAAATAAATTATATGGTTTCAGTAGAGTGTGTTGGCTTATTTCATAGTCAATAGCTTAAGCCAGTATCTTCACATTCACAACGTGGCATCAATCTGCCAAAGCTTGGGATGAATCAATAAGCGTGTGTCCTGCACTGATAAATGAGGAGCTCTCCTTCAAAGCGCTTCTGTTTCATTATCTAGCTAGTGATTTACTTCTGCTAGTCTATTTACCAAAACATATACATACATTAAAATAAAATATAACATAAGCTACTGACTCATTTCCCAAGACAGGAAAGCTTAAACTAGCATAAAATACATGAAAGTCTTTGATATTTAGAGGGGCCACACTTAAATGGATAATTAACATAAAAAATATATATTTTAAAATGCCTTACAGTTAAGTCAATGGAGCCCAATCACGTTTGGACCAAAAAAAAAAAAAAAATACATATACATATACATATATATATGTATATATATATATATATGTATATATATATATATATATATATATATATATATATATATATATATATATATATATATATATATATATATATATATATATATATATATATATGAAGAATTTTCAGTTTTGGTTGAACTAACATTTAAGAAAGTATAAATAGCATTGCATTCAATAAAATATATCAACATTTTAAAGGAAAATATTTTAAGGGGAATTATAAAGATTAACTACACCTGTGAACTTGAAGTCAACTAACTTCATAAATCTACTAAAAATTAATTGCAAAAAGAATAGAAAACATGAGAAAAGCACATCACTTAGTTATGTTTCTACTGCAATGAAATTCAATGTTTAAGTGGCTTTAAGTGAGAAAATATCTATAGTAAATCAAAAAGACAAGTGCATTGTCAGAATACCACACACACACACACACACATGTGCAAACGCTGCATCAATCCTTTGTCCACTTCTCAGATGACAGATGTTGATTCTGCTCCTATACTTCATGAAACAGATTGACTTAACCTCCCATGCACCACCATTCAACTGTATTTGTTTGCTGGCAGCCTGCAGTGTATATTTTGTGGTTGCAACATGGTCAAACTTCAGACGCTCACTGTCTGAACAGGGACTGTTTGCTTGCATTAGCATATTTATGCAGCCTGCATTGAGTGAGCTCCATAAGAATAGGGGCTGAAGTCTTTCCTGCAAGTTTACAACTTCCTTTCTGCAGTCTTGACACTATGCACATCTGTTTACAGAAGACCAGAGCACAAAAGTGTGGCCCAGGGGGCACAACGTAGTCTCAGGTACTGGAGATAAAGAACATACAAGAAGTAAGGTGGAGAATCTGAGGACAGCAGCTGCAGCAGCCAAGAAGAATACTTTTGTGTGCAATGCCTGGGGAGAGGGGCACACTTACAGACAAACCTCCCCACTGTTCCAGCTTCCCCACCTCCTGACCCATAAACCCATCAGAGCACCAGGAAGATCTGCTAAACATCGGATCATTCATGTAGTCTCGTCTTGAAGTGGAGCTCTGTTTACGGATGGGCATTTACTCTTTGTTTGGCTTTGTCCCTTGATTCCTATCCAGAGTGCAGACAGACAATAGAATGGGAAACTGCTGAAATGTAATCTTCTCTTTTGAAGATTACAACTTCAGAGCACTAAAAATCTTAAAATGTGGAAAGTAGACTTTAAAAATCTTATAAGGGGTGTAAAGAGTTATCTGTCTCTAAAAGCAAAGCTTGTTACAGTGAAACAGCATTGCTTTGATTGTCCTCAATCTTTCTGTTTTGTTGTATAGATAATTTAAGCCTTAGCTGTGCTTTTAAGGTTTTATAAACCTTGTTATTCTTGATCAAGTTATTCAGCAAGTAAAAAAAAGAAAGAAAAAAAAAGAAGAAAAAAATATGTATTTACACCTATGGCATCATCATAATATTTGCATACAGATTTGTGATTGGTCTACTTTTGTACACCTATTTGCATACAGAATTGGGATTATTCTCATCATCAATGCATTTACTTAACTATTTACAGCTGTCTTTACACTGTAATTTAGTCAAGTATGATTGGTGTGTGTAGTCCTATTTAATTTGCATTGAACCCAAGCCTAAAACTTGAACTTCCTAAAACTTTGATAGTATTCTTTTGCTGCCTTCCTGCTGCTGCCTATTTCCTTAAAAAAAAAAAAAAGTATATATATATAAAAAATTTAATTTACAGAATAGTTAAGATTTATCTAAAAAATAAATTGCTAGTACTTGTCTACAGTGGTCAAAAGCCTCTGAATCCTATTAAATGCATGAACACAAAAGAACTGGAAACCAACTGACCCTTCGCCAGGAGTTTGATTGACAGGTGATCTGATCAGTCATAACACTAAATCAGCCATTTTGTCCGACAAACAAAACCAGAAAGAGTAGATTTACATCGGTGGACTTGAACTTAAAAAATGGTGTGTATTGATGTATTTTTGTGGTGAAAACAAGACCTCTTCTAATGCTAATTCATGTTTATTTCATGCTGTATGTATTTCACTGCGTAAGAACACGATGTGTGGCATGCAAGCCCCATGGCTTGTCAGACGTAGGAACAGTAACTAAGGGAGGCGTGTCTTTACGAAGGGTCAATTGCTGTACTCATAGCATGTAAGCACCAAAAACAAACTGGACAGAAAGAATTACACCAAAACTTTTGGGAATTATGAGAGTGATGTTTTAGGACGTCTAGGCCGAACACAAGGTCGGCAGCATTGTTTGTTAACGGTTCTACCTGTTCAGCAGCAGGTGTAAGGCTTGCTGGCAGCGTCCGGGACGGGTGAGTGCGTCTGGCAGATGCTGACATGCAGCAGATGTGGAAAGTGGCTGGGTGATTTGTTCAGGACCTGGATCAAAGCAAAATAGGGCAATTACACCAGGGGACACTGTCACACATTGGTTTTCTTTTCACAAACACACACTCTTTCCCTGAGGTAAAGGTCAGTTCACTCTACAGACTTTGTACATGATTAAATGACAGCTATCACTACAGCCAAAGCATGTAAATGACAGAAGAAACAACTTCAGAGAATCTAACCATAATATATTTGCTGAAATGAAGCTTCACACAGTTCCTGAGTAGAACAGAACAGAATGGAATATAATTAATTTTCAAACTGGGGCTGTTATGGTAAAAAAATTTTCCTCAATAAAATTCCTAAAATAAATGCAAACAAATAAAATAACTTTAAACTTAATAGACATTAAATGGAATCGGTCACTACTTGTGAAAGAAACAAACACAAATAAAATATTTAATTTGTCTATAAACACACATAAGAGTTGAATGAAAATTGACACTGACCCTAAAAAAGAACAGAACAGGACAGGACAGGATAGAATAGTTTCCAAGATGGGGCTGGTGGAAAATTACATTATGGATAAAATTTCTCATAAATAAAATTCCTTAAATTAATCCAAACAAATAAAATTATTTTACACTTAACAAAAGCTAAACAGAATCAGTCTCTACTTGTGAAAAAAAAAAAAAACAGAGAACAATTCTTTAAATTGTCCATAAAAACACAATATGGTGAATGCAAAAATATTTGAAACTGGCCCGCAATAGAATAGAATAGAATAGAATTTATTCAAAAACTGGGGCTGGTATGGTAATTTTTTCCTAAACAATATTCCTTAAATAAAAAGAAACAAATAAAATACCTTTAAATGTAATAGAAGCAAAATGGAATCAGTCTCTATTTGTAAAAAAAATAAACACAAATAATATTTATAATAAATACACAAAAGTGGTGAATGAAAAAAGAAATGACACTGACCTTAAATAGAATAGAATAGAATAGAATATAATAGAATAGAATATTTTCCAAGAGGGGCTGGTGGAAAATTACAATTTCTCATAAATAAAATTCTTAAATAAATCAAAACAAATTAAATAATTGTACACTTAACAAAAGCTAAATAGAATAAGTCTCTATTTCTGAAAGAAACAAACAGAGAACAAACAAAATCTTTAAATTGTCAATAAAAACACAAAGTGGTGAATTGAAAAAAGATTTGACACTGGCCCTCGATAGAATATAATTCAATGCCACAAAATTGCATTGAGACTATTGGAAAACTACATAAAATGAGTTGGCCATCAAACAAAATGGTCTTCCTAAAAAATCTAACTTAACTATGTGACATTGGGGGAAGGGAAATCTCCTCTGAGAACCTGAATTTACTTCTGCCTTTCCCCATGTCTGCTGTGGTCTTTCACTGTCAGTAGAAATGACAGGATTCCATTAGCAGAGCAAATTTCTATTGGCGTATGTCACAATGGAAATGCACACACATCTATGTTTTGTGTCAGGTGTTTAGAGATACACATACTAAATGTATGCAGAGGTGCCAGACTTCATTGGCTGAGATCAAGTGCATCCCCAGATGCTATACATAAAGAGAGGATGCCTTTAGGACTGCAGCATAATCACAGTCTTCTGTGAATGGACACTCGGGTTAGTGCACTGCTAATGTAGAGTGTAAAAGAAAGAATTACACATGGTCTTGAGGTTATGGGCTGCAGTCAATGTGATGTTCTGTCACTCAGCACTTCCATTGATTGCTCATTGTTCGCAGAAGGTCGCTTCATAATTCATTAAATCTTAACGAGTCCCCCTGGAACCACCTGCATGCCTTTTCTCAATTGCCCCTTTAAATTACGAGCGACTCTCACGCTCTGCGAGCTCAAAAATGAAGATATATTCTCCATGTAAAGAAGAGAGCTATTAGTAACATTATTTAAACAGCCCCCTTTAAAGCCAGGGGGAGGCTGACTTTATGAAGGGCAATTAGGTACTCACTATAATTGATAATTCATACTCATCGCAATTAGGCAGTATAAATAGGGGTGTCTGGGATTAATGGTTATGGCTGTTCAGAGAGAGAGAGATACTGAGTAGAACTGGTCAGGCATGGCTGATGGAGTGGAAGGAGGCAGATCTGAATGCATCTCTATTTGTGGAGGAAACAGATTGTGTTTGTCCCTTCAACACACACAGGAATTATCCTACGGTTCCCTCACCTTCAGATTGTTCTGTTGGTGATGCTTTTCCAAAATTTGCAAAAGTGCAAAACTTAGAATTGGCATGTACTTATTCTTGAGACGTGAGAAAATGTGTCCCACAAATTTATCTGCAATTATGTTACAATTAAGGTAATCTTTACATTTTGAAATTAATCAGAAATGATCACTGGAAGTTTTCTAAGCTCAAATGTACCATTTAATTTTATTACAATTATATTTTTATCACTCATTATGATTATTTACTACCCCTAAAACTGGCTGTCCTTGGAACAATTTCTTGATTAGTCATCAATCTACTGTAGGAAATAGTAAATGATCCACATAGGTCTGGGGCGGGACAAGTGCATTAAATGTGTTAATAATTTTAATGTGTTATTTTTCTCCATAATAATTAATCTAATTAACGAGTTAAATTACCAGCCCTAATTAAAATACATACAAGCTATTCCAAAAAATAGTGGTGATGGTGTAATGGTGTGGGGGATATTTTCTTAGCAAACTTTGGGCCCCTAAGTACCGGAGCATCAGCCCACCGGAGTATTGTCCCTGACCACGTCCATCCCGGGAGATTCGCATTTTGGATGTGCAGCCAACAAATCTGAAGCAACTGCGTGATGCTATCGTATCAATATGGACTAAAATATCGGAGGAATGTTTCCAACACCTGGTTGAATCTATGCCATACAGAATTAAGGCAGTTCTGAAAACATAAGGGAGTCCAACCCAGTACTAGCAAGGTATACCTTATAAAAAGGCCAGTAAATGTGTGTGTGTGTGTGTGTGTGTGTGTGTCTATATATATATATATATATATATATATATATATATATATATATATATATATATATATATATAAGGAATTTGAACCAAACGTAAAGGATTAAGTTTAAGAGATTACCCCCAAATAATGTTTTGATTAACCTTCTGTTAATCAGTTCTGTAGCATGTTTAGTTCCAGGACTCAAGAATAAATTCATTTTGATTGTCATGAAATGCCCATCAGCAGTTTCACGGAGAAGGGATGTACTCTACGTCTGATCATATGCTGTAGAAGGCAGAGGTGGAGGTCTTTCATAGCTTTGCTCTTTGTTGACACCAGTATAATTGCTATACTGAGCGCTGGATCAGCCAATTCTTACTAATCAATAGTCTTCACCAGCCATTTCCCCCAGTGACTCTGCTCTCATTCCTTCTCAGTTCTTTTTCACCCAGGAAGGTCTACAACTATGCCATGAGCAAAAAGTGTGCGTACATGTGCATGTTTCAATACTGTAAAATGTATTCTTAAAACAACACAGCAGAATAGTATAACATCACACACAAAATTACTTCTCCTCCAGACCCAGACTTGACCTTGTGCTTCCTCGTGTAGTTCAAACATTTATATTTTTTCAGTAGGCCTATGTACTTCTAAATTGCACAAAGTAATGCTAATCCCTTTTGTCATTTTAAATACAAATTCCTAGGATAAACACTGAAAGAAACACTGAAAGAAATTTCTAATTATGCAATATTATTCTGATAAAATGTCCCAATGATGTTTATAGATATAAGACATACATGTACAATATTGTATATCATTAATAATCAAATATTTCATATAATTCAAAAATATAATTTTTCATCTAAAAATTTACACGCAACAGTAGTTTAAATAACTATGTAAGTAAGTTAGCTGTATTTATGTTCATAAATAAATTATTTTATATAAAATCGACTAAGAACATAAAATATCACATGGTAAACCAATTTATGATGTTACGGTATCATGCTTTCTATACCGACTAATTGCTGATAAATAAAAATGGCACTTCAGTTAAAATAAAGTACATGATTATGTCTGGCCTTGACAGATGAAAGTAAATTTTGATTTGCAGCAACAACTATGTCATTTAATAATCCTATCTTTTTTATCACAGAGATGGACAGATTCATGGATAATGCAATTGCTTATGAAATAAAAGCCTCTCTCAACTCAGGGAGCATGATAGCGTGACTTGTCTAACCTTGATGTTAGATGCACTGATCACGTACGACAAACTTTTCTCATATGTTATATGGCTTGCAGAGAATTATAGGTCAGTTTAAGCTCGGTCAGTGATACGACCCTCATCAACAACTGTTCCACCATCCTTCCTGCTTTAGAAGTTGACCTTTGCAATTTTTCTTGCAAGGAGAGCAGACTCTATATTGCAATGATGTGTGCTTGTAGTGTGGTCAGTCCTCATGATGTGCTGGTTGGTCACTCATGTGTACTGATGCCTGCAGGGCCCATCCTGTGACTCTAGGGCATATGGACATATGGACCTTGGGGCATTATTGCCATTCTGATTAACTACCAGTGAAGGACAATCATCAGAGACCAAATTATACCCCAATCACAGTGTGTGAGTGCTTGTACATGGTCTTTAGGTTAAAGCAATGAAGGGTGAAAACCTCTATAGACAATCAGTTACCTTACAATTGGTATGGTTTTAGCTACCATTAATTATTTTAGAAGGTTGACTATAAATACACACATCCAAACACAAAGAAATTGGTAAATTAATCCATGCGTGGTTATATTTGCCCACTTTGCACTGACAGCTTTTGACATATTGCACCATATTTAAGAAATGGGATTTGCGTTGTTTGGAAGTGAGAACCACTTATCTTTAACATTAAAGGTAATAGATCTCCAGGGTGAGATTTTTATTGGCATTTCTCATTACCAACCTATTGGTGTTTATAGCGATGGTCATAAATGGCTCCATGTGGTGCTGTGTTTTATGAAGAGATCAGCTGTCAGGGCATATGCGTTTGAATCTCTGTGGGATGCAATGACAGCGGTCCAGTTTAAAGACCTGAGAGATGAAAAGAGAGTGAGAGTGCTTCATGGGAAACCAGGATAGACTAACTGTAAGAAGTCAAAATAAAGACAGTCTAAAAAATAAATAAATAATAAAAAATATATGGGGCATTATATACTGCATTAATAAGAAGGCATTTTCCATATAGATTTTTATAGGTGTTTATTCTGAATTAAAAAATATTCACTGCATTGCATTGTGTTTTTAGAGTAACAGAAATGTCCTTAAAATGATATGGGTGGCCTAATGATAATGGATAGACTAATGTTTTGGCAGAAAATTACCAGTACCAATTACTGTTGTTATTTATTTATTTATGTAATTATATATAAAAACATTTTTTGTTTGTTTTTTTGTTTTTTACAGTGTGACAACTTAACCAATACAATCTGAATACATGCCCTGGTATAAGGTAGATTTCTATATCGTGTGGCAAATAAACTGTATCCCTTTGGGGCAATCATGATACACATTTCAAATAGCGTCTTGTAGTGTAGGCATGATTACATTGAGTTCCTCAGATAAATAATAAAATATATGTTAAAGCCTTCACTAATAATAGGTTCATGAATGGGAAAAAAAAAAAAAAAAAAAAAAAAAAAAATTGGCCATAACCCTTGGCCATTTTTAAGTTTATTTATCAAATCTATCTATCTATCTATCTATCTATCTATCTATCTATCTATCTATCTATCTATATCTATATCTATATATATATATATATATATATATATATAGTTATTATTATTATTATTATTATTTTGTTAGCGGTACGTTCGTATAACATAATACCTGTATCAAAAAAATCTAACCAACATTTTAACAATGCCTGTCACTGTCTTGGCGACCGGCTGTTGCTAAGATGTTCTGGGTGCTTTTTTACTGCATCGAGTCAAAAAATAAGTCCTGAGTAAGCCAAAGCTAAAGAGTGAGCAGCAGAAACGGAGATACTTCGTACTTGCCTTAGTAAACAGCACTAACGAGTCCGAGTTACATTCCTAGAGAAGACAGCCATTGATCAGCCAATCAGCGCTCAGTACACATCCACAGCTGAGAGAAGCAACGCGAGATCTTCTAGGGGAGAGAGATTCAGAGAGAGGAACCGTAAACACCGGCGAGCCAGAGCCGTTTCTGCCTCTGCGGATCCGCTGGATAAAACGAAGGGTTTTCATGCTCTTGAGACTGCACAGAAACATAACAGGTAAAAGATTTCTTCATCGTTTCACTGCCGTGAAATAGCGTCAAAAAGGGTTAACAAGGGCTGTGAATAAGAGGCGGGATGACGTCACCGCTGCCGCTGCTTTCTTTCAGTGCGTAAATGTTTTAACGTGTTCAGTGTAAATGACCCGCTACCCTATTAATTATAACGTTACAGTGATGGGTGCAAGTCAGCTACCCTGTGTCCCGCTTTATTAGACTGAGCACTAATACAGCACACCATAATAAGGTTTGTGTGTTGGCACTGGTCATGTTCTATTTACTATTTTATTATGCATAAATATATGAAATAATTGACTCGGTCTCCCACTGTTTATAGTCATTTTATTCTGTTATGTTAATTCTTAAACCTTAATATTCATTTGTTTCGTCTTTAGCTTGGTGGAGGTATGACATTAACCAGGGGCTCCTTCACTTATTCCAGCGGAGAAGAATATACAGGAGAATGGAAGGAAGGCAAGATTGATTTGATTCTTGTAATTTCAATTTCTATTTGTCAAAACAATTACATATTTGAATGCCATAATAAAAGGTATTGAATTATTTTAGATTGATCAACTAGATATACATTCTATGCAGTGCTAAACAATATTGGCAGCTCTTGCATTGCTAACTACCAATAGGACTGACTTAAATTTATAGAAATGATCTTCTTTTATAATTTGGATTATGGATTTGATTGCTACAGAAATACAGCATAATTGTTTTTAATTGTACTGTATGTCTTAAAATGTTTACAAGGGACACAGATGTGAAACCTTGTAAAAGAGCTTTATATTTGTCAGAACATGTCATTTTTTTCTTCTATATTAATCTATAATTTATTTATTTGTGATCTGAGGAAATAGCCGGAGTAGATATATTAACATGCCTAAACATGTTCATAAGATTTGTGTTTTTCTGATAGGAATTGTAGCGCACTGCATAATGATCCAAGCGGCTTATGTAATATACGAATGACATTCTAATTATAGTACTAATTATCAGAGCCATTAACACAAAAGAACACTGTCTGTAGCATTAGTATACTGGATTAAAACTGAGTGTTCATTTAAGAAGCAGCGTGTTTTGTTGTGCAGGTCGGAGGCACGGTAAAGGTGAGCTGAAGTTTGCTGATGGCACCTGTTATAAAGGTCACTTTGAGAATGGCCTGTTCCACGGATCAGGGGTGTTAGTCTTTCCCGATGGATCCAGGTGAGTGAGCATGTGATCAGATTCAAAATACTTACCTACTTAAACTGAGACGAACATGCTGGCAGTGACACTGTGAGACTAGTCATGTGGAAAACAGCACCATTTCTGGTCAACAGGTACGAGGGTGAATTTGCCCAGGGAAAATTCCAAGGGGTCGGAATCTTCTGCAGGTTCGACGGGATGAAATTTGAAGGGGAATTCAAAAGTGGCCGTGTGGAAGGATATGGTAAATATTCCACCATAATTTGACAAATATTTTGCATGCACCCAAATGATCTGGGTATAATAGGAATAATGGCTCAGTTGGACTGAAAAGCCTTAATGTAAACACCTCAGTTGATCTGGGGTGCATTTCCCATGCAACATACTCAATTGTCCGTACAGTTATACTAACAAGAAACTTTTAACTTCTAACAATGCTTTTAACCACAGTTTGAAAGCTGTAGTAATAATCCACGTAAGTTTGTGATGGGCTTTGCGAATGTTCGGTTTCGGGAAACAATGAACTATATCAGCAACAACGAAATGTACGACCATAATTTACAGCTAACATTACTTTTGGAAATGCACACCTGAGTGAGCCCTGTCTTAAAATGGGTGAACATCTTTTTTTTTTTTTTATAACAGGACAAAAAAAGCTTTTCTGATATAAATGTCAGCAAAGCACAAACGACAGTACTTATTCATTCCGACTGAAGAAAATATGTACATGTAAAAATACATTCAGTATCAGAATTGCTCTTAAATATCCACATTGTTTTGAATTGTGGAAGTAAGCTATTTTCTATGAATGTGTGAGACTTCCCATTCATTAGTCGCTGCAGCCAAATAACTAGAAAAATAAAGTACAGCAAATTTGCATCACAATCTAGTATGTTTATGATCATGTTAATAAAATATTATAATAAATACAGCACTATTTTGCAATATCAATCAACATAGCCTCAGTTTTTATAGAGCTAAAATTACTAGAAGCAGAGGACACCGGAAGCCTCACACATTTAAGTCACAAATTTGTATGTATATGTTAAAAATTAAGACTGTTCATATATGTGGCATTTGATTAAGAATGTGTGAAGATTTTTAACATGAATAAATGTGGTCTTTTTTCATAGGGCTGCTGACATTTCCAGATGGTTCCCATGGTGCTCCGCGGAATGAGGGAGTGTTTGAGAACAACAAGCTTCTGAAACGTGAAAAGTGTCAGGCTGTGGTGCAGAGAGCCAAGAACTCGGCATCTACTGCCCGTGGCTTCCTTGTATGACAAACTGACCTCAGTGAAAGCACCCCTAACTGCAGCTTTCAGATCAGGCCCCAAATCACATTACGGATTGCAGCGTCACAAATGAAGTCAAAGCTGACTGTGGATCTGCGCTCAGGGGTGATCTCTGCCTTCACCAAACAACGGAGCTCAAAAATATGTGAGACCCATCAGACCCTCAGGGATGGATGAAAGTGTTTCCATTCCACACACCTCTATTTCTCTCACATTGTTGCTCTGCCTTGGTTTCCTCTGTGGCTTAAAAACATCACAAAATTCTGTACGTTTGTTATGGAGGCATGGATAAACTCAAGTCACCATTGCAGGGAAAGAAGCCTGGTCCGATGAAGATGATTTTGGTAAATGAATGGAATTTGCCTTTACGAGCCTGCGATTTGACTGTATTGTTACTGTTGTAACTGTTTGTTTGTCTTTATTGCACATTTGCCTTAGTTCTTGCATTAAAAGTCAATATTGCTGGATTAAAATCTTGTTACTGATATACAACAGCAGTGAGGGAATGTTTTCAAGCGTTTTTGTTTTTTTTTATATATATTTGTTCATTTCATTCATTTAAAATTATTATGATTTACAAACAGAGTATGGGATGTTGTAACATTCTTTTTAGTTGTATTCTTCTTGTACATTATAGAAAACTATTTGAAATTATTTTAAAAAGTATTGGGCTGTTAGGCAGGTATACATTAATTTCATATGTTTGATGACTGATTTAACTGTGTTTGCTTTATTTTCTAAACGGACTGCTAATTCACTACTGTTTCAATCATCACAGTGTCAGACAGAAGCCTTAGTCACTTTCATCTAAAATGTACTGACACCAAAAAGCATTTTGCACTGTTATTTATTTGAGCAGAGAATCAAAAGACTGACATGAAAAAAATAAAAATTGAAATAAAAGTCAGAAAACACCACCTGATCTTTTTTTTTTTCTTTTTTTACAAATTAATTTCTTAATACATTAGCATTTATATTTGAATCTATGTAGCCTGTCATTCCGATCTCAGGAATCAGTTAACAGAATATTAACAGGACACAGAATGGAACAGAGCACTTATCTAGTGCTCCAACCGCTAAATGAAACCATACTGTATGTGACTAAAAGCTTTCTAATCATAGAACAACTGAGCGTGTTAAGTGATTCATAGGCACACTCTGTGATGTTTCTATCAGCAAGACTGCCAGTGACACTCAGGAAAACTCGTCATGACACCAGGCCAACGGATCAATTTGGGAACTGGATAAACCAGGTCATGGATTACATCTCTAATACAGCAACCAAACACACTACAAAGGGAAGAGCTGGATTGTTGATTAATAAACAACAATATATCGGGTCAAATGTTTGCTTCCAGGCTGCCAGATTGTCATTATATAATAAGCACAGATGACGCAAGTCTCACACATGGGCATATCAGTTGCCTCCACCTTAAGCCTTGTCATCCGATGCATCAGGAAACTATTCACAGCAATGGGCCTGTACTGGCACAGTGAATAATTGACAAAACTATAACATTTTACATATGTTTCAACTGAAAGATATGTTATGCAGAAGTTAAATAAATAGAATTCAATATTGTGCATGCATTTCTCATTTTAGAAAGAAAAAGCTAGCAAACTGCTATTCAAAATGGTATGTAAATATACTTAGTGCCAACCATGTTAACATTAAACTTTTATCATATAACGCATCATCCATTTCTTAACCATGCTATCTTAAGTTACAGTTTCTCCTTAGTAATGCATAAATATAATAAGCAACATTAAGATGTATTTGTGACCATTACAAAACATTAAAATGATCACTCAAATTTTGATCTGATCAGATTTTTTATGTAAATATTTATAAAAATATTAAAATCTGTTGTTGTACTGACAGTGCAGTTCTCACTCTTTCCTCAAGAGGGCACCGCTGAGAGTCACCATGCCAAACATGATTCCTGTGAGTTTCTTCATTGCATAGATCTTTCTCTTTAAATCCTCCTTGGCCTCATCTCCGTCTCCATTCACAGCAATGTAGAAACACTCCTCAAACTGCATGAAAGAGAGCAGCAAACATCAGCATTTTGGTGGCAGACTAAATTGAATGATTTGAAAAGTTGAGGAGATATATTAAAGCATAAGCACTGGAAAAGAACAAACAAACAAACACACACACACACACACACACACACACACACACACATATTGTTATTATAACTTCTTATAATGTTTGAGTACTGCATTTTATATAGTTTAAAACACATGTATACAACACAAACACTATATCAAAATATAATTGATAAAATATTATAGTGTAATATTAAGTATTGTACAATTCATTCATTGAATGAGTGCTGTCTAGTGCTGATCTAGTGTTAGATCAGATGACTCTTTCATATTGCTGTTAGTACCTGATGCAGAACATAGATGTGATTGTTTTCTGTGCTGAAGGTGGAATAATTGTCCATGAGTCTGTCCACCATAGTGCTACAGGAGATGATGATTGGTGCGAGAGTGTTTAATGCTGTCTTCAAAAGCAGGTAGCTGAGAACACATACAAAAAATAACCATTCAGTGTTCCACACTTATATCCATTTATGTCTAATGTAGGCATAGTACAATTTTATTTAACATGAAATAATAATTAATAAAAAAAAAAAATACCATCTGAATCTGCTGCTTGAACTCAGTGTCAGTCCAGTAGAACAGAACCTCCGCGCTCTCACTGGCCACCAGAAGACATTTCATTTTTTCCTGAACACAAATGCAATTATTAGAAGAATAGTTAATCCCAGTAGCACTGTTTCATTCTCATTGCATAATTGTTTCATAAAATTATCAATGCACCTGGTCAAAAAATCTATACTTGTAATTTACCAGTCCTAAACAATAACCTACTAATTTTTAATGGCTTACACACAAGAATATATGTATTTTTTTTGTAAACAGTTAATAAAGGGCCAGTATGACTCATAAACACTGTTGACACCAAAAGGAATTTCAAATGAAAATCTATCCATATATTACTTAGCTTAATTAATATTTTCAGTAGGAATTGTTCCAATATAATACAATGAGAACAAAACATCAAAGTAGGCACACCACAGCTCTAGAGATAGAGAACTATTTAATTATGTTCTCACCACAGGTGACATTTCGAGCTTAAACGCTCTTCATCAGACTGACAGTTCTATGTCACAGAACAACTGTTGCTCATCAGATGTGTGTGAACTGCAGTGCGCTTTCGTAATGTGTGTGCACGCACGTGTCATGTGATTTAATGAGCAGCGGCTCATGCTATGGAAGGCCAAAAGTTTCATCAACACGTAAATTTTAAAGTTTATCTGTTTAAAATGTTGTGGTTATAGTATAAAGTATCCTAAAGTTATAGTATTTTGTAACAAAACAGGCCTTTGTATTTAGCTCTTGGCTAGTAACTAAATTACTATAAACTAGTTCCTACCCAGTTTTATGAAAGATTTTATTCAAATAAAATTGCCTCGTTTTTCTCCACTCAATCCTTTTTGTAAATAAACATTAGTAGACCTTTTAGCTTTAACACTTAAGTTAGCACCAAAGCATAAACATTTGTGTGGGGAAAACAGTTACAATGGAGGTAAGCAATCAATGCAGGTTAAAGATACGGACCATTGCGGTCAATATCTTTCTTTGGAAAACAATCATCTTTGTAATCAACAGCTTTTATTGTGCTTATATTTACATCTATCACCAGCAGGTGGACATTTATTGAAATCTCTTTTTGTTCACCATAAACCATAATTTAGATCTAAAGTTATCTTTCATAAAGCTATAACACATAGAAATTAATTAGATCATGTAGCTTAGCAAAAAATCTGAGGTTTCAGTCCTGTGCCGTTTTAGCTCTTAACTTCACCAAACATGCATAGATCCTTTGATCAGATCGAAAGATTTTGTTCATAGAGCTGTGACACATAAAAGCAGACTGGCACACTGAGGCTGCAAAGAAAACCAGCTTTATGCTTCACGTTTTGTTTTCATTCATAGCCTCAGGAACCATGTGTAGATCATTCTCCCAATTAAAATGAGCCCAGATTTGCAATAATCCGTCGATGAGATCCAAAGATATTGCTCATATTTATAACACATAAAACCCATTAGGCGCACTTCTGGCGCAGCACGAAAAATTACTTTATTTTCACTTTGCTCTTTTATTCATAACTTAATGAAACGTCCATAGATAATGCAAAATTGAACGCCATTGTTTTCAGAAAATTCTCCCGATTAATAACTAATCGTAATTCGTTCATTTGATCTAAATATATTATTGACAATATTATCATGTTGCGGTTTCATTCATAACTTCATGAAACATGCATAGATCATGGTAAATTGCATTACTATTTTCAGAAAATTATCTTGATCAAAATGAGCCCAATCATACAATAATATATGAATAGATAATATAATAATGAAGATACTGTCATCGAATTATAACACATAAAACTCCAAATGCGTACATATTCTCATGGTTTTATACCATTATTATTTCATGAAACGTCCTCTAATCATGAAAAAACGCATATCACTATTTATAGATTCTCACGATTGAAATGACTCCAAAATCAAAACAATCCATTTTGAGAGCTCTATGAAACATTTGGCAAACAAAATGTAAAACCTATAATGTTTCTTTCTGTTTTAGTTTTTCATATAATTAGGTATCATTTTAAAGCTTAGAAATTCAGCTTTTGAATGCATGAAATCATTTTGAGCAACACCTAACCAGTGCTGCCTACTTCCTCTAAACTGGAGTGTACCCGTGTATTTGTTCCATGTACTCTAATATTTCTGAAACATCATACAGCTCAGATAGTCACGTGTCATATGTCATTTGAATAGTCTCGTTGAGTTAGTTGCTTAGTTACTAACCCTTTAAGTTTGATCACTATTAAAGCTAGAATGTCCGCTAATGTGTTTATTTACAAAAAGGCATGAGTGGTGAAAAATGAGTTTTTCATAAAATGTAATATTAAAAATGCAATTTAAATATATAATTTCTATAGGCTATACAAAAAAAAAAAAAAAAAAGGAAAAGAAAAAGACAAAATAATTAGGCTGAATAAGCTGATCTATAGCATGTTAAACAGTGGCGGCTCCAGACAATTTTGATTGGGGGGGGACAATGGGGGCTCCTGGTCATTTCAAGGGTGGTCTCATGAAAACCAACAAAAAATACAGTGGACACGGCTAGTAACTGCATAATACTGCTACTAAACAACAAAAACAACACAGCAGATCAACTACATTGTTTTTAATTAATCAATTGCAGTTTGCAAACAATATGCTCAAATTTTAAAGGGTTAGTTCACCCATAAATGAAAATTATGTCATTAATGACTCATGTCGTTCCAAACCCATAAGACCTACATTCATCTTAGGAACACAGTTTAAGATTATTTTAGATTTAGTCCGAGAGCTTTAGTCCGAGAGCGCCTGACTTCATTACTTCATTACCCCCCTTAGCTCACAGAAGTGGTTTGACAAGTCCTCAGCAGCCAATGACATTGACCTGTTTAAATAGATTTTTAAGAGTAGCTCACGAGTATTTAAAACATATTTCACACGTATTCCATGCGTATTTAAAGCTAAATACACATATTTAATGCGCTGATTTTTCAAGCGTAAACAATACAAACTTAACACGTTAAATACGTGTTGTTTACGCCTGAAATTCACGTATTTAACGCGTTGTTGACGTGTTAAAATGAACTTGTTTTTGATCCTTTTGGCCTTCCATACGCGGCAGATCTAATGCACGTGACTTCATTACTCATTCATTGAATACATTCACACACACATGCACACAAAAGGATACATAGTTTGATGCTGTAATTAGTAAAGTGGAAACCAATCTTTTAACACTCTTTTTTTAAGTCTTAAAGTCTTTGATAATATTTAACACTTTATTAAATAATACAATTATCTTCCTGTTTTGGTGGACCCAAAACTACACTAAAAATACATTTGTGTAGAAACAATTTTCACTCAGCACTAGTAAATTTCACAATAATTATAAAGAAATGGCTAGTAGAACATTGAATTTTGAGTTGAAGGACTGAAATAGTATTTTATTGTAAAACGTAGGCCTACTTATAACATCTGTGTTATTCATAATTTTTTTATGCCTACTCAGATAGGCTAATATCAATCACACAGATACAAGTAAAGATGTATAAAAACAAAAATATGCTCCATCTTTCTTTCTTTCTTTCTTTTTTTCTTTCTAATTAAATTCTAAATACATATTTTAGTGCTTTGACCTTTTCTTTGTTCAGTGTATGACACACATTTAAAAATTTAACACTGTATCAACTTTAACCCATATGTAATTGGCTCATGCACAGTATAAACATCATGAAATCCACCATCTTGGCTCAAGGGGGATGGGTTCTGGCTACTCCAAATAGGTTCTAAAGTATAAACATTTTCACGCTGGGTTTGGTTACAGTGTGTATGGCAAAGTCAGGGAAGTCACGCAAAGGTAGTTTAACTCTTTGCAGAACTCCAGTTCACAGCATATATAGAGAAATAAACGTCACACTTCATTCTGTGTGTATATGAATCAATGCTGCTGATTGTTAGCTTTGACCAGATGACAAAGACCTACCTCCTTGCATCACGAGGATCATGCATAGTCATAATTAAACCAAGGTTGCAGATTAGTCGGGACATTTTGCTTTGGCAAAACAAAAGAAAAAAATATATAAAACGATGTTTAGATCATTTTTACAATTTATTTTTACATGTAAAATTCACCCTTTCATAGTCCAAATATACTATATAAAAGTATTTCTCAATCTTATACAATTTTGCATCTCAGATAAATCAATGTTGATTATACTTTTTTTTAAAATTTGGTTTTATATTTTCAGAATACAAAAATGTTAAGAAAATTATTCTTTTTTTTATTTATTTATTTATATAATTAATAATAATACAATAATATTACAATAATAATTTAGTTTAATAAAAATATATAATAGCTATAAAATACTATATAAGTATATATATATATATATATATATATATGTGTGTGTGTGTGTGTGTGTGTGTGTGTGTATAAAATTATATGACCATTAAGTTATGACATGTTTTACATTAACAACAACTACAATTACTTACAACAATTTTCAACTTTTTTTAAAGTTGTACAAGGTTCAACTAATTTTTAAAACATTTTAATGTAATTTAAGTTGAAGTTTATTGTACTTAAAAAATTAAGGCAGCAACTTATTTTTTTACAATGTATATATACACATTAAATATTAAATACATTAACTTTTGTAAATGACATGTCAAAAACAAGATCTTCAATAAACATTTTAACTAATATTTTATTTTTATATTTTGACAAAAATAATATTCCCAAAATAACCATTTTCATAATAAAATAATGCTCTTTAACTGAAAAATATTAACAACTCTAAATTTGCAATAAAAATATTCAAGGAGGAAAATAACTTGTAAAAGTGTCATTTTACAAATCAAATACCCTACAATTCTCTAAAACCACAACAGAATCTTTAGAATCTAAAGAAACATTATGATACTGACAGAACTTTTGACCCTGGAAAATCAAACGCTGTCATAACCCTATAAACAGCCAAGCCCAAGAAGGAAAACTTTTTACAGAATTCATATAATTCGCTTGAATGCTGAATCACTATTTTTGCATTGTGAATGAGTGATCAAAGAATATACAATGTAAAACATTGTGAAACACAGGTGTGCATACTGTGAGCAACTCAATACATTTGAATTTAAAAAGACATTTTCATTGCTAAACATTAACATCAGTCTCTGCTGTATGTTTTACAAAAAATACAATATAATCATCTGCCAATGTGGACCAAATATACACACTCACACACACACACACTCATAACCACACATATACATTTATATAAATATTATTTATAGAGCGATAAAGCACACAATTGTATGTACATTTATTAATATAACAAAAGGTTTGTACCCTGTACATTTTTTTTGTCACTCATCATGCTTAATATTAATCAAAACAGCTAGCAGCAAAAATGAATCGCTGTACATGGGATTTATAGTGGCCCTAAAAGTAATTGCACACTTTGGCAACACTTAAACTGTTTTCAAAAACAAATATTTAAAAAACAAAACAACAAAATATCAAGCCAAATAGCAGTTTTTCAGAATGTAGGATACTTGTCTTTTTTCATTAAATTTTCAAAATGTATTTTTGCTAAATTTTATGTTCTTGAAAAATAAATACCACTTGAACTAATACGTCATTGATCTAAAGTAATTATTATAAGTGTGGCTTAATTGTCTAACACTTTCCATGGTCCCTGTATCAACACAGAATAAGGTAGTGTTAATATAGAAAAATAAATCTGTAGAACTAAGCTCAGGGTGACAATGTTAAAGCTAAAATATATAAAAGAAAATGTGGCATGTACAGGACGTTAATGGACAAGCTAATTTCCTGAGCGCAACAAACTGTATGATACACAGTTCTTCATAAAGCAAAAAGACACCTTCAAAAACTTCCTACTCTTTCTATTCAGCCTTCAAAAGAGTCAAAAGAGCTATAATGGGCAATCAAACTTGTAAACATTACAGTTATAAACGGTATTTATCAGAGAACTGATGAATCACATAAAGATTGTTGTGTATTATGTGATTCCTTTCTAATTTAGCAATAAAATATAAGGACTATTTAGCAAACCCCATAGTACCTTCATCGTCATACAGTTTAAAATTGTAAAGCAGCAACCAAAAAAAAAAAAAAAAAAATATGGGATAGAGAACCCAAGATGCAAGCTATTTTCAGGTCATAAGTCAACTGTTATAAGTTCATAAAGCTGGCTTTAAATAGGAGATTTATATTTACTGTTCTGTGATAAAAAAAAAAATAAGATAACAGATCAGGTTTTGGCCCCGTGCATTTTGGAGTGGCTTTAGACCCCAGTATCCAAAAAAAAAAAAAGTACACAAGAGAGATGTATATGTTATTTGTACAATGTGATTTAGCAGGATTAACCTCCCTTGTTGGTCCTGGAACAACATTTCTAGCAAGCAATCATAGTTCTAAGACTTGCAATCCTAAGCATGACCTACCTCTAAAATCAAAGACAAATGATTGGTTGAAAAGAACAGTGTTCAAGCCCCTTAAATCTAACCTTAAAATCTGATTGGCTGTCGAGCTGGAATGTTGTTTAAGAACCAACAAGGATGTTGATCCAGGAACATGTCCTACTCTGCTGAATCACATTAAGCTGACAGACAGGGCCACACAGAATCCACACCCACAGAACTACAGAGAACTGGAACGGCTGTCACTTAATATATTTAGACAAATCTGATCATGTTTCTAGCTACCAATGAGAATGTAGTGCTGTCATATCTGTTTAACAAATTTTACCATGTTTAAACCCATTGCACAGATTTTCCCACAAAATTGCAGTGGAAAATGTTAAAATTCAGCTCATTCTGCTTTGTAATCATCCCACCGCATCTGAACCACACACTGGCACTTAGTTCATAGCTTAGGCTGGTCTTCAACATTGGATTACAAAGCTCTCAGGGACACTCTGTGAAGCACTGTGAGACTTCATTACACTCCTGCTACCAAAAGCGACAAAAAAAATCAACAAATGGGCAACCAAAATACATTCACTTTCCACAAGTCAAGCTTTTCTTGTGGTAAAAAGAGGAGAAATGTTGTTAGAAGCATTCAGTGCAACCCTTGCTTGAACAAAGGGGTATTTTCCACATCTCTGTGGGCTTATAAAAAGAGGAGAAGGCCATGAAGATCATCTGAAGCTGGTCAGTATGTGTTATCTGCGGCAGGCATAAGCATTTATATTCTTGATGACGTAGAAGCCGATAGATACAGGAGGCATGGCTATCGTTCTTCCAGCCCTGAGCGTCCGTGGCTTCAGCTCAGGAAATGTCTCATTATCCACCATTCGCAAGGGCTCTCCGTTCAGCTGCACAGACCTGCAGAGCAAAGGGAAGTGTGTTAGGATGCTGCAGGTGGGAGGACTGCAAGATGTTTTATATCAAATCAAATCACTTTTACTGTTACATCACCAACACACTATATAATTTTACAAACTTACAGAAAATAAACAGATATACACAATATAAACTATACAATTAGACATACTTTACAGTTAACGATACACATCATACACAACAATATACACCATAAATATCCAAAAGTAATAAAACTGCAGATTCTCAGTGAGTGAACCTTAATACAAAAATAGCTGGTTTTAGGACCCAGTTACTGTACATCAAGTACAAAGGGAGTCTCCAATATTAGTAAACCCTCTAATCGTGCACTAGAGAGCGCCACAGCTGCATTATCAATCTTACAGAGGACACAAACATCTCAAATATGAGTGTTTGAAACACCCTGATGCTGGGATTTGTAACATTAAAGAAGTCTTTACTGCATCCTTGATAATTACAATTATTATACCTTACAAAAAAACCCAGACTGTTACAAATTTGTAAAATGTAAAAAAAATAAAAATAAAATAAATAAAAAATAAAAAATAAAAAAAATATATAATGCTAAATGTAATACAAAATATAACTTTATATAATTTACTGATTCCAGTGCTTTATTTACAGGGAATAGAAGGTCACGTTGCATTGTGAAATATAATATTCCAAACAATATGCAAATATATTAGGTAATTTGTATATTTGTATAATGTGTACAAGATATATACAACAACTGAGGAAGAAAAAAATAATAATAACGTCATCTTTGTCAGTGGTCCTCATAATGGTTGATGGTAACCATTATCATAGTACTGTATGAAAAAAGTACTAAGGAAGTCAAAGGCTACCATCAACTGTTTGGTAACCAACAGTCCTCAGAATATCTTCTTTTGTGTTCAACAGAAGAAAGAATTTCATACAGAACATTGTGACATAATTTTCCTGTTTTTTGGATGAATTATTCCTTTGCCATGCGTCTAATCACACGTTACTGTTTCCTAACAGATGGAGGTGTAGATATTCTTATGAAAAACGATTCACTGTTGGTTTGGAGAAACATTTGTAAAGAAAGGCGCTGTCTAGTCCCTGACCATTTCTTATAGTCATACTCTTCCAGCAGACATCTGGATCATCCATCCCATCCCATCGCCTCATCTTATGATGCCACAGACTGGAATGATCAGGAAACGGAGTCTGCTTTGGGCCTGAAGCCCTTCTGAAGCGCAGTGTGACGGCACGCATCAGTCACAACCCAATCAACGTTCCCCTGGGGAGGATGTGTGCTCAGGAGTTCAAAGCAGACAGAAGTATGTAGTAACACAGTCAGCGGTGTATCGCTCAGGGCTTCTGCAGACGAAGATCAGCATTTCCTTTGGATAGAATGTAAATTGAATTAAAGCCTCCAGATAGTTCTGGAGCTCTAACAACCTCTGGCGACAGATGAAGGTATGTGTTTAAGAAATGAAAAGTCCTGAAAAGACAAACCCTTCAAGGCACAGAAAGATCACAAACATCAGCCGTGATCACACAGTAGCTCTGGTTTGAGAAACTCCAGGTCTGACGTTCTTAACACTGTTATGTCTCAGACTCGAAAGGTATTTTTCAGATCAGCTTATACATTAAACAGATTTTAAGGCTTAAAAAAGAAAAGCAGGTACTGTAACTTAAAGAGCTGTTCCTATATGCACTGATTTTTTATTTTTTATTTTAAAGAAAACTTTTGAAAACTTTTAAGCATTTTAAAACATGTACTCTTTTTCTAAATATTACAAATTAGAATAGTAGACCTAGTCCTAAAAATAATGATTTTCTGTAATAATGTGGTTAATAAAGAGCAAGCCTTTTTAAATGTTACAAAAATGCTTTAAAAATAATAAAAAATAATGTATATAAAATAAAAATTATATGTATAATATTATACAATATATATATATATATATATATATATATATATATATATATATATATATACATATATATATATATACATACATACACACACACAAACACACACACACACACACACACACACACAATTTATAAAATGTATATTATTATATATAATAATATGTAACATTTAAATGATAATATTATATTATTATTATAACTTATAACTGTTTTCTATTTTAATATATTTTAAATGAATTTATTCATGTGACCACAAAGCTAAAGAACAGAATTTGTTTGTCACTTTTGATCAGTTTAATGCATTCTGGTATACATTTCTTTAAAAAATAAAATATTAATTGATAATATAAATATTAAATGTACTTATAATTTATAGTACATTATATTATATATTATTAATATTAAAATTTTAAATAACTCTTTTCTATTTCATACATTTATACCAAAAGATGAACAGAATTTCTTTAAAACACATTACTTTTTTGGTAACCGTGTAAAAGTCTTCACAGTCACTTTTAATAATTTAATACATAGTATGAATTTCTTTAACAATATTTTATATAGGGCCTATATATGTATTTAAACAGAAATTTTAATAGCAGAAATAATTGTTACAATATTATTTAATTTATATTTGAAATGAGAGCTGAAAGACTGTAAATGTCAGGCAAGTGTCCCAAGCTCTCAGAAAACCCCTTTCTCTCTTTGTTTCCATTTTAAATGACAGAAATATGATTCAAAACAGGCAAAGACGGAGAAAGTAAAGGCAAAGACGGCCGAAGATTGTAGGGAAAACGTCTCCTTGAAAAGAGCAACTCTGTCTGAGAGTGTTTAAGTGTGACCCCACAAAATGAGCAGTTAATTTCCCTGCATATGCGTTACAGAGGAGTTAAGCAGTGGAATGTGTCATGAGTAACTTTATAGTCTGCCTGTATATGTTACTCACTGAATTTGCTCTGGAAAACACTGATTCAGCCCATATGGAGCTGTGGGCATTTCTGAAGACAGAAATATGCTGCATATTTCACCGTTTCTGACTGCACGAACATAATATATGGTGGGAATACTAGACTAATTAACCCAATAACTGTATTTTATGAGAACAAAATGAATAAAAACGACAGACTTGGCCATCAATTTGCAGGACTTTGAGTTTCTTCGGAATGAAAATGTAGTCTTTTCATATTTCTATAAATATTATCAAGCATGGTGAGTTGATGGTTTATGATTATTAACCGTGGGAAGGGTTCTGTCAAAACACAGATGATTAAGGGTTTGTTTTCATACTGGTCTATGAAAGATTGCTCTCTGTGATATAACTGGTAATTACTCTCTGCTTCTATCCTTCATTCTATTTTTCAGCTTAGATTTACTGAAAGAGGTTCTGTTTCTCTGATCAAAACCGTGATCGTGTTTTTAAAGTATCATGCTTAACTCCCAATAATAGAAGTTAAGCTCAGACAGAGGTGGCCTTCTGGATCACAATTCCTCTAAAGAAAACAACCAAAAAAAAAAAAAAAAACTGGTTGAAATTCAAGCTGAAAGCTGCTGACAAAACGATTGCCAACATCTGCCCCGAAGGAAGCTGCATTTCACTGTACACTCAGTTTGAATTGAGCTTCAATAAACCAACACAATGCTATTACGCTAATTCAATTGGATTGTCCATGTTTAATGGACGTTTTGATGTTTTTTTCTTGGCTTCAAATTATTTCTATTGGAAAACTCAAAACAGAACACTCTATGGTGTCTTTGAGTGAAAAATATGATGTGTTTCTAAACAGCCGAATAAAAGTACAGACAAACTCTGAATCGAATCAGAGTGAAATGGAGTGTTTGTGACCAGCGAGGATGTCCGTTAAGTGAATCACATTTGTGAAGTTTCTCATTCATGACTAATGTCTTGTTGGTTGAACAAGCTGCTAGAATTAACCTGTCAAGACCAACTAAAGGTCATATTTTAAATACATTTGCTAAACTATTCTACTTGTATCCACTGTATGATGCATTTCTGTGATTGAAAACATTGAGAAGAGCTTCAGCCAGAAGAATTCAAAAGAAAACATCCACAAGATTCAAGATAGACGTTGTTTGTTATAGCTGTACTTTGGCTTTATCGAGTATAAGTGAGCCCAACGAGATAATCCTCATATCCCATTTAAGAGTTTGAGAGGATGAACAGACTATGTTTTCATGACCCAGGCCTTTCTATGATTAGGTTAGTGTTAGCGAAACGGGATCCTCATTTGTGGAAGAGTTGAATATTTAGTCAGAAAACAGTTAGCACAGCTATGTGTGCAGACTGTTATAGAGCACTAGATTCATCTGTTCCGTCTGAGTTAATATGTTTAGAAAAGCAACAAGACTCTGCGTTGATTATTATAGTAAACCGAGAACAGAAGCATAAACCACATCTTTAAAGTAAGCCTAGGTCAGAGATCTGAGATATCTAGTAATTCAATTATACATAAAAACAGATACAGTATATGATATGATATGATATGATATTATGTGATGTGATATATGATATATGATATGATACGATACGATATGATATGATACAATTTAAAATATAACTTAAAATATAACTGAGGAATATAATTTACCGGTACTAAAATATAAATACACCATAAAACGGAATTGTATTTATTGTATTTATTTTAATATAATTTTTTTTTAATATAAATAATGCATCATAAAACCTTAAACTTTTAAAAATTTAACAAAATCAAATTGAATGAGTTCCGTCTCTCAGTAAATCGCTGTCATAGATCATGGCTTACATGGAGTGAAGTCCATTTGTCCCGAAGGGCTGTAACAGGTATTGGTGAACAGTTTTATTTCGTAAAGTCCCGGCTAGCTTGATTTTCTTTCGTGAGCGATGAAGGTTAATGATGTAGATGGTTATGGACCCTTTGACATAATCATGACTGTAGGAGAGAAAGAGAGAGAGAGAGAGAGAGAGAGAGAACATAAAAAGCATTACAATATACAGTAGCTGATTTCTGAATATATGACACTTTAAATGCTGCTGAATATTCTGCTTTGTCATCACAGGAATACACTACACTGAAAAAAAAATAGTCAAATAAAAAACAGTTATTTTACATAGGGATAATATTTTACAATATTACTGTTTATTTTGAATGCAGCCTGGTGAATATAACATATTATGTCAGATAATGTAATAGGCTACACTTGAATAGCAAAACAAATCAATACATTTGAAAGAATATGGGCAGATTCTGCAGCTAAAATGTATCTAACTCTCCTAAATCACCATCTGAAATTCCACATGCATTGTTCATGCACATACTACAATACTGACAGAAACATTGAGTCTGTTCCCAGAATTCCATTTACAAGAGACAATGTGTTATATTTTACAAAGGCTCAAACCCTTGTGTGATTTAATTTCAGTAAACAATAACCAAATTATAAAGTACTGTATATAAGCAAAGGAGGCCCCAGGACTACGTCATGCAAAAGAGCTGATTGTTTTCATATAACAACTGTAAAAGCATTAGCTCCCCTCCCAAATTCACTGGGGTAGCAAAAGCTTTATATGTGTTGGATGATCTTGCTTATGTTACAGTGACTCCAGCATACTGGTCCTTGTTTTCAGGGTAATACCGCTGAAAAGTAAGCTTAAGGGAATATTAACTGAAGATAAGTATCTGCCAACATGATTAGGCAAACATGATAAAATTCAATAAGGATTCTAACGTAAAGGCAAGGAAAACATAGCTGCAGTGCATGAATACCACATGTTGTAAAGGCCAAACTGCACCGGTCAGAGCTTGGCTTTTGTCAGGCAATCCTGTTAGTAATCTCACCGGTCACAAGCAACCCGGGCCATGTGCATCTTTACACCTTGGAGCACAGTGCATAGAGTTCAAGGGAAAAAAATCAGGAATGAGACAAACCCGAGACTGTGTAATGAAAACATCTCTCATGTCATGTGATACATGTGTGGTGTTCTCAGTTTTAATAGACTTTGGTAACTTGGGTAGATATTTTCCAGAAGGGTGCATTAGATCAGACGAACAGATCTAAAAATGATAAACATTGTCCAAGACTTTGAAACAATGTGCCTCTCCAGCATTCGCATGGGGAACGTAAACACGGAATCCTTTGTTTGATGGCAGCGAGTGGTCCTGGGGAAATGTGGAACGGAGAAACCACTCAAAGCACCGAAAAGGAGGCCTGTTTTGTATAAGGGTGTTGTGATGGATTAGTGAAGATACTGAAAGCATATCCAAGACTTGTCTGACTGTCCATTTTAACCACTAATAGAACGAAAACTTGAAAGAAGCTGGAGGAACAAGACCCCAATGTCTGCAAACTGCTAAAAAAACTACAACAAAAATGTTTTTTTGGAACATAGTTCACCCTTCCACTGACATACAGGAAATTTGAAGCACAATTTAAATATTATCGTTGTTGACATTTAAGAGGGTCATTTCAATAAAAAAAGATTTTCATTTAAATAAAGTCGCCTGTCAATTATCAATAAACAGTCAACGTCACCTTGCCACTGGAAAGGCAAAGCAAAAGCAATGCATTTATTGAACAGGTTTTAGTTGTAGACCAGCTGTTTTGGGATTCATGCCATTTACAGACATTACTTGTTCGGTTTGATGGATAAGACACAAAGTGATGAGATTTTGAACGCAGCCCAAAACTCTGTCATCTGTACACCAACCCGGAGTTTTGTAACCAGCTAACATCATTCTACTTTCAAATATCTCATAGTTGCTGAAACTCTCTCAACTAAAGAATAAGATATTAAAAGAAGAACATTCAAGTGCATTTTAAAGAAGCTAGTAATACATATTCAATGTCAGAGCTAACATGCAATTCAAAGAATCAAGCAATTACAAGCCAATACCTAAAATGCAGTGTTTTTTCGAGGAATGACCTACATAGTCACTGGCAAGCAAAAAGAACCGAGAACAGAAGCATAAACCACATCTTTAAAGTAAGCCTAGGTCAGAGATCTGAGATATCTAGTAATTCAATTGTACATAAAAACAGATACAGTATATGATATGATATGATATGATATGTGATATATGATATATGATATATGATATATGTTATATGATATATGATATATGATATATGATATATGATATATGATATTATACGATCAATACAATTTAAAATATAACTTAAAATATAACTGAGGAATATAATTTACCGGTACTAAAATATAAATACACTATAAAAGGGAATAGTATTTATTGTATTTATTTTAATATAATAATATAAATAATGCAACAAAAAACCTTAAACCTTAAAAAATTTAACAAAATCAAATTGAATGAGTTCCGTCTCTCAGTAAATCGCTGTCATAGATCATGGCTTACATGGAGTGAAGTCCATTTGTCCCGAAGGGAAAAAAGAAAATATCTTAAAGAAAATAAAAAATCTTTAAATATCTCTCACTTAAGTAGCTTTTGGTAGACTGATTCATGTTAGTGATTCAATTCATTTTAGTGATTCAGTGATTAATTCTAGTGATTTAAACAATAATTTTTTTTTTTTTTTTTTGTGATCCAGAATTTCACTCAAGCTTCTTTTGCTTTCTTTAATTTTAAGATCCTCAGTTATTGCCATAAATAATGCTCTCATTATAAATAAAAATGATAATATATGTTTTAAATACATTGCCGTTCAAAAGTTTAGGGTCAGAAAAGAAGTATCAGTTTTCAAAAAAAAAAAAAAGAAAAAAAAGGTAATGCAAATGTTTTCAAGAATGCTATAAAATTTAATATTGCTATATAGAAATTACATAAAAAAAAGTTAATTTAAATTGCAATTACATTCTTCAACACTGCTGTTTTACAACCCCCCACCCCAAATATATGCTGCCTTGAGGACCACAAATTTGAATGCTGCATTCAAAAAGATATAAAACCATATAAAGCTTTCATGTTTTTATTGACTGTACTTCACATTACAAGTAGTTTTCCCAGCACTGTTTTCTGTACTTTTTTCAGCAAAAGCGTCGGTCCTGCAGGAATCCTGAAGCCAGAGACCTGTGGTAGCAATGCCACAGAGATGTAACTGAGCTGAGACACGGGGATCTGTTGTCCGTAATCCTACACTACTATTGAAAAGCTGGCAGGTCCCGCTCACATCATTCCGGGGTAATAGATAATCATCAAAGGGAACGATGGCACTTTTATTTGGCCTGGGTACAGACCTTTCTATTGTCCTGCAGTTCTACTCTCCTCACCTGCCTGAACCTCTGGTGTCTTTCAGCGCCTCTCACACTGCAGAAAGAGACTCCACACACTTGACAATTGATACTTGTTAAATTTTATGGGCTCTACTCTGAAAGAGAGGCTGTCTGGACTCTGTACTTTATGGGTTCGAGAATGAGCAAGAAAGCCTTAAAATCCTCCACTACGGCTATGTACTCAGATGACGGGTGTCTGTGTGGCGATAACGCTACAGGTCATTTTTTTATTTTTTATTTCATTATAATAATGCACTTGGTGTATATGCTGAAGTTCTGTTTCAAAATCTAACAAGCAGCCTGCCTACACAGCATTTTAAGGCATCACAAGTGCATTCCTAACATCAAGTCAACATAAACATTTCACTGACTTCTAAGAAATTGCCAATTTTCACATTCACATAAGACATAACCATGTTTATTTCTATTTGAAGTGAAGCCGTATTAAATGTAAATGTCAATAAGATTATGTTTTTTACAAAAAAATATTATGCAGCACAACAACGAACAATAATAATAAATGTTTTTTTTAAGCACCAAATCAGCAAATCAGAATGATTTCTGAAGGATCATGTGACACTGAAGACTGGAGAAATTGCTGCTGAATATTCCACTTTGCCATCACAGGAATACATTATCTTTTAAAATATCTTTAAAATATCTTTAAAATGTTAATAATATTTAATATGTAACAATATTGCTGTTTTTGTATTTAGATCAAATAAATGGAGCCTACAGTAGGTGATCATTAAATACTTTTTTCAGATATTTTAATATTCATACAAATAAATTACATTTTTAAAATGTTTTTACTTATTCATTTTTTTATCATGTTTTCATTTGTAAAATATTTTCAACCCTAAACTTTTGAAAAAAAAGTGTTTACATATTATTTTCTATAAAACAACTGCAATTAATGTTATATAAATCTAATTGTAGGATTTTTTTTCTTTTTATATTAATATATCAAAGCAGCCTACAAGGTTTTGTAACATAATTTATATATTTGTATGAACTGATTCAAAATCAGAAAGACTAATGAACGTACTTGTGAAAGCTGGTGCAGTGTGCATAGATGCGGAGTTTGTCCCGGATCACCCGTCCAGGACGTGGTTTCCTCTGGAGACCTGCCACGTGCACCGCAAGCACCCTGGGGCCCACCAGACGTTTAAAGAGCAGAGATAACCAGTAATCCTACAATACCAACACACAAAACACAAGTTACAAAATAAAAAGCATCACTGGAGCTTACTGGAGCTCTGCCATGTCAACACACACGTTAGGTCAAGCTATTCTGCCATGGAGTCATGTTAGTGTGGTGCACCTCTGCACAAGAAGCATGATTCATGCAAGATGATTCTGGTTTAAGTACACTGGACAGATGTGGCATTCCTCCGCCAGCAGAAATCCAATGAATTCCAGCATCCTTCCATCTTTCAATGCAGTTTTAATTTTGGAATTGGGAAGGAGAACGATGTAGAAAACTACATTTGAAAAGTGTGTAGGTGTAATGTAAGTTTCTTATATCTGCCTTCACTTTAGTAAGAACAACTTCACTTTTTTTGAGTTATAAAATATGCATATGTGCTTCAGTCTTTTATTGAAAGTGACATTTTCCTCGATGCTCTGAATGGAGAGATAGAAGCATAATCTTTCTTTGGAAGCTTTTGTAGTAAAAACTGAGAAACAACATATAATTGAGAGATACACACTATATATTTAGCTTTCTGCCATCAGGGAGAACAAAGCAAATTTGCAGTCATGCTCTTACAGAAAAACTAAACTGAAAAAGATTCATATGTTAAAGCTAAATGTACCTTTGAAAAATGTGGTTCCTAGAACAACTGCTTTAAATTTTGAATGAATTCTCTCACCCAGTACTTATTGATATTATAATAGAAACTAAAGTGCAATCTTTGTGATCTGTGCATGCAAAATATTATCCTGCAACATTTTATGGTCCAAAAGTCATCGTTTAGCATTCAATGATCCAGTAATCACATTCATTGCACAAACCAGCGTTTAAACTGGACATTAACTGTACATTAAATGGCTTAGTACAACCAGAGAACTGTTTACTTCATCACAACATGTATTTTATTGCATGGAAAAGAGCAATGGCTACCTGAATTTCACATGCATGACTGTAATAGATCTCTCCTAACACCTCTCATCAGTTCCCAAATTCAATACCTAATTGAACTGGTTCAAAGCAGCATGTGTGCATCAGGAAGTTCCCATGCAATCCTGCATATGGCAGCATTTAAAGGTTTCTTTTCCAGGGAAACTTTAACTTAATTTGCTCCGGCAGTGTACATTGTGCAGCATCTGCTATAGGCAGTGGGAAACAGAGATTTGGGAATGGGTGGGTCTCTTTCAACTGCAATTAAAAAAAAAAGAAAAAAAAGAGAGAAAAGAACAGATAAACATTGTCTTTAAAAAGTTCTAAATAGAAAACTCAAGAATTGCAATGTGATACGATGCAGTGAAACTTTGGTATTGTCTATAAAATAATAAAATGTTCTGTTTAATAGCTATTTAATTCCAAAAAATAATAATAATATTAATAATAAAAAAACATGTACACTAGGTAGATGTACACTAGATCAGTTAATGAGATGTACAGATGTACACTAGGTAGCTACATTCAACATGAAAATGACAATAAAGCTCACGAGTGCTAATCTCAGCAACCTTCAGGTCACTTATTGAATGTCTACTGGCAGATAATACAAGTATTTCACTTAGAAAGCATTTCTCAGCCCACCCAGTATTAAGTGCAGATGCTTTAATGACTGAATAAAACAGAAACCACTTGAATAATGAATAAATTCAAGTCAAACCACTAAAGACCTGAGAGATTAAAGGATATAACCAACTACTTGTCTATAATACCAACAAGAAATATGCAAATGCCATGTCCTGTATTACCAGACAGACACATATGAACTTAACGTGAGAGTGTGCAACAAAAAACAATCAATTTTGACCACATAATAAACAACAGGGAGCAATAAGAACCTACAATTTTAATAATATTTAAAGGTGAAGTATGTCATTTACGCAACACTAACCACAGACACTAAACGGAATTGCAAGAATGACTAAGAATATATGGGTAGATTTTCTTGAAAAACTTGCCAGTTTAAAACTTTCTCCCAGGAAGCGGGATTTTAACATGGCCCTGAATCAAGCCCATCAACATGCCTCTATGATATTGTGGTGTTGATATATTGCTGGGCATGTTGCTGTTGGGCACAGTGGGTGTTCTAAGTGGTTGCTGGCCCGATTCAAAACCCACTTCCAAGTATCTCTGTTATTCTGATCTGAAATATGTGTAGGGCACTAGCACAACTTTAATAATCTGAATGATTTAAGAATAATTCATACTGATATCAGTGATTAATAGTAATATTATTGAGCAGATTACTGAAGACAGGTGCACTACTGCCTTCAGCCAGCAGACGAAAAACAATAAATAAAGAAATACAATCAACCAGATTATTGATTATATAATCAGTTATCAGTTGTTTTTGCTTTCACCCAGAATGAAATAATAAAAAACTGAATAAGAGAATAATATATTGCTATTAACATTAATAAAAATAATATTGTACAGATTATTAAATAGAGGCGTAGTGTCTTTCACCATCAGATAAAAACTATGCATAAACATCTAAATAATAAATTATAATTGTAATATCAATATTAATTCATATTACAGTGCAGATTATTAAAGTCTACTATTACATAAAATACATAAAACACATAAAACACAATAGATACAATACAATAAAATACAATAAAAATATGTAATATTGTTATTAATATTATTATGCATTTTACTAAAGAGAGGTGTAATGTTGTAAATAAATAAATATGCAGATTATTGAAAATATTCAATATGAGCAAGAAAGAAATAGACTTGCCTCTGAACTTGGAAACTATTTTAACAACAAAAGAATTACATACATCACCTTAATATTCTAAAGGGGTGGATGTATAATTGTAATGGAATTAATGATGTCATTAGAATACATTAATAAACATTGTTAGAAATCTCCTGGTTTTGATTAGCATCCAATCAAGGGTGAAAACACTAGAAACAGCAAGAGATAAGGGATAAAAAAGGAAGCAAAGCAAGAAGAGGCGACGAGATCATCTGCTGAGGTGTGAAGGGAAAGAAACGGAGACATGACTCAGTAAGGGATTAAAGAGAAAAGGAGGGACCGTAAATTTTCCACGCAGGCCGACAGGTTGCGGCTGTTGCGAATTCTCACAGTGGGGCTGCTGGCAGTTCCCACAGACATCCAGCTATGTTTAAAGCATTGCGATCCCAGCAGGGGGCGATTGGTCCTTGGAATAACTAGATGTTGAACGAGAAGCAAGGGGGAGAAAAGATGACCGTTTCAAAAGTTGTGAGGAGTGCTTGACAAAAGTGCAACTCAGAGTATTTTACTGAAAGACGCTCATTCCGGCTTGTGCTAGAGGAACAGTGCTCCTGTTGAGATTCTGAGATTCTGAGAAATACAGATTAATCTCTGATGGAGCATTGCATAATCAAGAATGTCTACCACTGCTGTATTTTTACTCTTTATGTCTTCCTTTGGTTTTATTACTTGCACAGGAACATAAGTTATCCTGAGCCGGTCCACAGGTCTGGAGCTCCTCAGCATCTGGAGTCAGTGAAGATTGTGTTTAGGAAGTATAACTTAAAGTAGATTAACACTATTTATTTTTTAACTATATGAAAATACTGTAAAAGAAGGATCCTGGTGAAAAAGTTATTACTTAGATATGATTTATAGTCAGAATTTGACAAATTTCCATTAGTGTTAAATTCCATTTGATGCTCTGCTGAGATGGACTTCTTTATGCTCATATGACAAACAATATATATATATATATATATATATATATATATATATATATATATATATATATATATTAGATTTCTAATATTTATATTTTAAATGTATTAATTTTTACAAAAATTTACAAAACCTACATTTGCCATAATAACACATAAAGTTTTATAGTTAAATATATTAAAATAATTCATAAAAATTTTATATATAAAATATATATATATATATATATAATACAATTATAAAATTAAAACAGCTGGCAGAAGTGCTATATAAATAGTTTTAAATAAATAAAAATACAAAAACAAATCTTCAAAACCGATAAGAAATGTTGTACATGTATCAATAAAAATCATGATGTACCATGTGTCTGAGCTATGAAAACACCCCCAGAACATTTGGGTAAACGTTTAGTTTAGTCATGGCCTTCTATACGGGTTCTCAAATCAAATTGAAACTTAATTGTAGTCTTCTGCCCGTCCTGTCTCCAGGGGGGCTGACCTGCAGACACTGTGAAAAAGTGAGGTTTACATAATTCCGGATGAAGTTGCCAGCGGTCTGAAGGGTGGGGATACCTGTGGAGTGTCCTCGGCTCAGGTTGCAGTGCTGTCAGCATCTGGCTGTTCCACACAGTGGGGCACACATGTAGAGGGGGTGGGAGACAGGTGACATTGCCTCAGGCTTGAATTTCAGTGCAGTTCACCTCACCTCCCTAGTATTCAACACCACCAAACACCTTTCATCTTGGCTAATAGGTCCCACGGGAAAAGCCATAAGGTGCTTGAGCCACATGCTAAAGACCAACTCTGTCTAAGACCAATTCCAAACACTTCACATTGGAAAAAACTATGCCCGGGTCATTTTACATATGCGTCTTAGGTGGTTTTACAATACAGTAACGAGCATACCACACAGATCACCGTTTATGGTGTTAATTTGCGTAACTTTAATGTGTGTGGTACATGACTTGAATCTGTCTGCAGTTAATGTGTTAAACAGCTTTGACTGCTTTTGATTTGGGTTCTGTTTACGTGCTTAGACTTACAGGTAAAGGGTTGAAGTGCTGGTCGACGAGGTGGTTGTATCCATAATCAAAAAAAGAATGTCGGAGGACAACATCAATCCCATGAGCTGCAGCGATCCCAAGAGTGTTGAGCCACCTGAAGCCAGCAAAAACATAGAGAACATTAGGAATGCAACAGAATTGAACAATTTGTCAGGTTTTTGCACTATACATACTATGTATGAAGATCCATCACTTACAGAAAACCAGCAGCAAATGTGTCAGATAAATTGTTGGTTCCCCCTGCCCAAGCTGGACCAACTCCACCCAGCCACACACGCTTCTCTGGAGCACGAGTTTGAACAATCTGAAAGAAAACAAAGAAAAAGCTTTATCAGATGAAACAAACCATCAATAACGAAGTGATGGACAGTTGTGCATGTTCTTGCATATTCAAGACTTTTGACTAGTCTGGTCCACTTAAACAAGATGAGTCCATCTGACTGATTATGCAGTGACCAACCTGTTTGCGTGGTGGATGTGTAATCCAAAATAGAGTACTGTTTTTTTCGAAAGAAATTAATACTTTTATTCATTCAGGAATCCTTAAATTGATCAAAAGTGACAGCAAATACATATTATGCTACAAAAGATTTATATTTCAAATAAATGTAGTTCTTTTTGAACTTTCAATTGATTGAAAAACTGTATCACAGTTTCCACAAAAATATTAAGCAGCTTTCAACAGCTAATCATTGTAAATGTTTCTTGAGAAGCAGATCAGCATAGAAAGATTTCAGGAGTATCATGTGACACTGAACACTGGAGTAATGGCTGCGTTGCCATTACAGGAATTAATTAGATTTCAAAATATCTGAAAACATACAGGTAAACAGTTATTTTAAATTGTAATGACATTTCACAATATGACTGCTTTTATATTATTTAAACGTAGGCCAGAATAGCCCAAATTCCCAAAACAATAATAAATAAATAATTACGTTTATTAATATATATATATATATATATATATATATATATATATATATACTATTAAAAATTAAAAACAAAAGTTGGTTTTCTTTTAAAAGCCAGGTTCCAAAAACATATTTTTTCCCATGCAGCCGACTGATACAAATCTACATCCTGACTCCTGGTTTTGTGCTCAATATAAATCAGACTGTCCATGAATAATCAGTGTGCATGATTCGAGATGAGATGAAATGCTGAATGCTGAATGCTGTCCAGCTGCAAGGTCAGAGTCTGGTTATAATAGAACACATGCTGGGTATTAGGCATATTCCATAATAATCAAAAAAAAAAAAAAACTCATACTCTCTACTTCTGATTCAGACACACTATGAACCTCAGGACTTGCTGTAGAAAATGACAGCCACAGAATCAATGCTAAAGTATAAATCCAAATAGATCTGTCAACTGTCACAGACAGCGGGAAGGGTACATGTGTCGCCAAACCATTGAAGAACACCTGCAGATTCACAACAGAAAACAGTGAATTCAGTCTTTTATGACTGATTTGAAGTTTAGAAGTGGAAGAAGCACTTGTTCATCTGACATCACATGTAACAGGCTCTGATCACTGTATCATTGGGTTTGGGAGTGAACAAAACTTTGCCATCTTTTGTTTGATATTTGTGAGGAATCATTCACTTTCAGATGAACAGATGTGTGAGTTTGAGATACATAAAACAGGAGAGCTGTGTATTTATAGATTGGGCCTCCTGAGGGAAGTCTTAAATGTTGTGAAACCTGGTACTGCTTGTTAGACCAAAAGGGGACTGTTCCCAGAGCAGCTGAGACTTCATGAGGCTGAGGGGGAAGCTTGTAAATTGTGAACCCAATCAAAAGCTTTCCTCGTTTACTGTGCCCTGACCCACGCTCCCTTAACAGTAGGCCACCTATCAGACCGGAGACAGCTTGTTTGGATGAAGCAGCTGAGGACAAACCTGGGGCCCTTGAGATAAACTCAGTTAATGAGCACTGAAGGGACTTACACACTCTCACAACAACAACCTTAAGACATATTAGCACATCTCGGACCTACACATTCAAAAACACAAAGATATCTAGGCTGGGTGTCTTTAAAACCACTTTACCTTTAACACCTTGGTAATCTGCTCAGACAGGGTGTCTAGAAGTCTTGTCTTCAAGAAGTCTTCCACTTTGGTCACCCGCCTGTCAATGTAGTAACTGCACACATGAGATAACATCATGGTAAGAACTGTGAATTATTATTTATTCAATTGAATTAAAAATATATGTATATTAATCTAGACAACATTTCTTTCTGGTCCTCAAATCTGATGTGCTGAGAGCATTTTCCAGGGGTGCGATTTTCGATAACAGAACTCCAACCATTTAACCGTCTGTATCACTCCGCTTGCAGCATTTCTCACAGCGAGGCTGTATTTATTTGGTCAAAAATTGTAAAAATAGACATTTGACAATAATATTATAAAGTAGTTGTTTTTTTTAAACTGTAATATGATTTAATGAAATATAAAAATACCTTGATGGATAAAAGCATTAATTTAACATATATATAACATAACACACACACACACACACACATACACACACACACACACACACACGTATATATATATATATATATATATATATATATATATATATATATATACGGTTAATGAGCACTGAAGGGACTTACAACCTCTCACAACAACAACCTTAACACTGAGTAATACATTTGCACACTGTAATATTTTCTATGCACTTTACTGTCTATTGCAATGGTGTAAATTATGTTCATATGTTCATAGTTCTGCCTATAGTGTACATGCATGTTTACATAATCCATCTGTATAGTATATTCATAGTACACCTATCTGTATATCATGCTGATAATATTTAAAATCTGTAAATTATGTTCATAATATTTATGTGTGTAGTTATTATACATATTGTAGACATTTTATATTCTGTACTTACTGCAGTAGATATTGGACTTCTGGTTAGATGCTAACTGCATTTTGTTGCCTTGTACCTCACATGTGCAGTGTTGAATCTAATCTAATCTAATCTAATCTAATCTAATCTAATCTAATCTAATCTAATCTAATCTAATCTAATCTAATCTAATATTATGAAAAAAATATTTGTAATAATATAATATGTAAATAAGACAATATATAAATAATGAAATAATTATATATATTTTAGTGCATTAAATATTAATGTGTGAACTATTACAGATTATATGCATGAATTGATTTTCTTTTCTCAAACTAAACTCATTCGAAAACTAATTAGTACAATATAAAAATATTGTCCCTCAAATAAAAAAATAAATCATTAAAGTTACTGGAATAACATCAAATAAAACAAATGGCAAAATGACTACGCTATCAATCTTAATGTTACCAGTAAAATATGAAATATCACAATTTAACTTTTCCCACTTCATTGAGCAAAGTTCGAAATATAAATTAAAGGCATTAAAAGGCCAGTCTGCAGGTTTATACACAAAATAACTAACAGATTGAGCCCATGAATTATATTAAGATGTAAAAGCAGACAGCGGTGACAAGAGACAGAGAGAGAGAGAGAGAGAGAGAGAGAGAGAGAGAGAATGAAGTTTGGAATGAAGAAGCTGTTGGCTGGCCATCTGGAGGAGGGTGTGAAAAGAGGGCCTCAATGAACTGCGCCATTTTCAAGCAATATGTCTGAAGATCTTGACATATCTGAAGGAAAAGTGGTTCTCTGTGGACATTGACCCTCCAAATTTATAGTCTCTATGGGATTAAAGCTGCACAACTCTTGAGAAAACAAATCTTCATTATCTTTGGATCTCAAACAGCAATGAGCAACTCTCAACCTCCCTAGCATTATATTTAGCTAATGTGTCTTCATGGTGTTTTATATTCTGCCTGTAAGGTACATTCTCAACAACTGACTTCTGAATTTAGCATTCAAAACAGAAGAAATGTCTGGAGAAGGAGCATCTGTTCAGGAAAGACAAAGAATCCTAATGTAAGAGACAAAGAATAAATTAGACAAAGGTTTTGTTACTCAGAGGCTTTTCTTTCGTAGCACAGGACACTTAATTGAATTCTTATGTTATATTAACATTGTTTCAGACGTTTCCTCCAAAATAAATCCTCTTTATTAACAATTCTGTAATAGTATGAAGAAGTATAAAATATTTTCAACACAGAAAATAATAAAAAAGTGTTAATCAAATCAGTATATTAGAAGGATTTCTGGAGGATCGTGTGACTCTGAAGACTAAAGCAATGACTGCTGAAAATTCAGCTTTGCATCACAGGAATAATATACATTTTAAGATTAAAAATATATATCAAATCTAAAAACATTTTTATAACATATGTTAAATATTAAATGGTGTATAAAGACACAATTCATTAATTACACAACTTTGAACTTTGATTTTAAATAACTTGTGAGGGCTCTCATTCCTGGAATCCTCTTTTACTCTAAAATGATAATTGCGCATCAGAACGTGTGAGCGCATATGGCTTGAGTTTGACCGAGTAGGTGGTGCTTTTATAAAATCCTCATCTCTGACACCTCTAGATTAATGAGTCTGTTTAGGCCACCCTCTCTCTGCAGACACAGGGGGGCATTCTAATTGAGGGAGAAATGCAAACTTGTTTATGCCCTTATAACTTTTAATGACCGCAGCTATTGCATGCACTTGATTAAACACTTCTCATTACTGAATAATTCAAAGCCACTCAGCATGGAACTAATTAAAGTCATCGAAAGCACATCCAGCCGCCATTGTGCTGGGAGATAAAAGAAAGCCGCTAATGAGCTCGTTTCTGATTATTACTGTTCGCCATATTGCGATGCAGTGTTGACCAAGTCAAGCGCTTTCTGAGTGAGAGGTTATAAAGCAACAGCCCATCTGAAGGAAAACTCAACAAGAACGAGATGTAAAAAAACAGCCTTGTATATTTCGCTGAAGCTTTCTGAACACAGCATCTGTGTTTTTTTCATGATATCACACAGGAAGAACTCTAGCTGACCTGGAACTTGCCTTGTCTCTCTGCAGCCTGTCCATCTGCTCGGGTCAGACTGTGCACTGCGGTTATAAAGCACACAACAGTACAGTATCTCATGTCCAGACAGGCTTTTTTTAGGGCTCAACAATACAGTGTATTATTACATTTACAAATACATTTACTTAATGTTAAAATGGCCCCCACTCTTGCTAATTGAAGTGTTAAATAGTAAAATAAAAATAAAACAGAAACAACTGAATTCCAAGCCGTTTCATGTCTCAACATGAAACATTAGCATATTGCCCACCCATTTGTTGGTATTTTCCGCTGGTCTGAATGAAAATGCAAATCCATTCTTTGCTACTGGGTGCCGCTTGCTTAAATAACTGTTTCCCCGGTAACGCTGTACACAAAGCAGCACTGTGCTCACAAACGCTGCTTTATCAGGCATTATAGGCATAATGACATGAAAATTAGACCAATCACTGCAGATTAGCGTTACGCAAAGTAGGGCTTTAGAAAAATGAATTATTGTGCCATTCGTTTGGGAGTCCTTGAGCAAGTAAGGTCAAAATGTATGCATATTATAAGACAATGAAAGTGTTTTTTGACATTGCATACACGTCAACCTGTTGTTGTTGTAATATGACCTTTCATTACCCATGAGAGGGGCACTTGAAAAACATTTTTTTTTAATTATTACTTGTTGTAACTAAATTATTAATTATACTTAATGAAAAATGTCCTTACAAAAAGTTAAAAAAAATATTTTAAATATTTAATTTGCAGAATAGTTAAAAAAAGTGACTATAAAGCTATACATTCATAAAACACACCTGAGCCCAGATTTAGCTAAATATCATTTTGAAGCCAATCTAGAATTTGTTTTTGTTGACTATTCCAAATCATTCACAATTCAGGCAAAGCCTTTATCTCTCTCAGCCAACTAGATAACTTCTTCATGGAAAACATATTAAATGAACATCTTTCAGTTTCAACATCAGTACTTCACAGAAAAATGGGTATAAGCAGCAGTTTCATCAACTGGCCCCAAAACTCTCTCACACTCTGACACCGAGCCATAAGAGCCAGCAAAAAAATAAGATTTTCAGACAAATGCCATTTAATAATAATAATAAAATGATAATAATAATGCAACAACCAGAGCTGAATCTGCCATAATCATTGAAAAAACATTAGGGAGTTCCACAGACGAACACACATAGTTCACGTTTAACCCAGATAACAACTTCCTTTCCTTAAACTAATAATCTGATATCTGGCATTACCTCATTTTCTGGTCTAATGTGTCAAACTGGAATTTAGAGCTAGACTAAGAGCTAGAAGTGCAGTTTGTCCATTTAAAACACACATCTATATTTTAAGTATCTGGAAATCTTTTACATAATTTGATTATTGTTCGTTTAACTCTTAGCTGGCTTTTATTTTGAAGGTCTTGCTTAATGTTCCCAAATTAGATTTTTTTTTTTTTTATGCATGTGAATGAATGAACATGGCATCACCCAAGAAAGGCTACCATAGTACATTTTTATGCAAATACAGTGCTTAAATCCGACACTGCATCATTTGAAACCTGTTCGGTCCAAACCTGCCAAGTGCATAAAAAAATGGTGACTGATTATTAGTTATCATCATTTATCCTCCATAATGTGGTTGCCAGAAGACCTCTGTGCTGACAATGAACACCTGCCAAGCTAACCGTAACATTGCAATTTTGTTTCTACACACGTCATTTTCCAATCACTGGGAATGTGCTGGTTTTATAGTCAGGGAAATAATGTTAGAAAAAGCCACATCTGACTAATGAAGGCAGCATAACTTCTCTTGATCAAATGAGGACACACTTGGATACAATCAGGGTTGGGCTAGGGAACAAAGACATGACAGCAATATAAAACATGACGTTCAAAATAAAAGTCAACGGCAAACTAAAAGAAAGACAAGAGATGTCCATTCCTTTAAATGCCACAAACACTTCTAATCAAATCCATTTCAGTCTCTGATGGACAGAAACAACAGCTCAAATCACTCTCTAAGAAAACACACAATCCTCGCCTTCATTAGAAGTTAATAGGATAGAATGGTTTGAAATGAGGGGTTATTTAGAGATTAATACCTTTAGCCTTAGGAGAACAGCTGCTCTAATCCCTGAAAAGAGTCTTTACCGTTTTGTCACAGGTGAAGCGTAACTGATCTCACTTAGTAAACCTACCATATTACTCAAATATTGTGCGCAAATGTGAAATATTTATATTTATGTATATATACATTTATATATGTATATATTATATACACTATCAATATGTTTCAGGGGAAGTTTTTTTGTATTAATTAATAATTTTATTCAGCATAGGTGCATTAAATTAATAAAATGTGGCATTGAAGATATTCATATTGTTACAAAAAGATTTATATTTTAGATAAACAACGTTCTATTGAACTTTAATTCATCCAAGAATCCAGATAGAAAATCAATCACGGCTTCCACAGAAACATTAAGCCGCATAACTGATAGTCTGATAACAATAAGAACACAAATGTGCATATTAAAAATTATTTTCTAAAGGATTATGTGAGTAATGGCTGCTTAAAAAGTCATTTAAAATGTTATCAAAATAGAAAGAAGTTATTCTACATCGTAATACTATTTCACAATACTACTGTTTTACTGTATTTTAAATTAATTCATTTAAAAAAAATCCAAATATTTAGATTTACTGTATTTTTCATTTATTTTGCAGCCATTTGTATTTTATGCAGCTTTGGTGAGCACAAGAAGCTTCTTTCAAAAATAATAAAATAATAATAAAAACAATCTTACTGAACCTTAATTTTTTAATGGTAGTTATTACGCACACACACACACACACACACACACATGTAGAGAGCGAGAGAGAGCGAGAGAGAGAGAGAGAGAGAGAGAGAGAGAGAGAGAGAGAGAGAGAGAATTTTAATGTTTATATATACAAATGCAGTGGTAAACAGAAACATGGTATGAATAGTTATAAAATATAAATGTTTAGCTTGAAAGTATGCAAGGAATGTTAATTGTTTTGTTACTTAGAAATATTACTGAACATAGGAAACTGTTGATGTCTTTTACAACACTTCACAGTTATGGTACTTAACCAGATTAGGAAAAATGGCTCATATTAGAGGCCTGCATGTGTTTGCTGGGAGTGTAAATTTACCTTCCAGCACATTGTCCCACCTCACAAGTGTTAGAAATTAAGACGGAGGTGGGGAACAACAGACTCTATGGTTGATAAACAACAGAGCAGAACAACAGACTGTTTGTACTGCCAATCAACAAAACAAAATATCACAAAACTATTTCGCATAACAAATTATGGAATTAACCATATCAAAAAATGGACCTAAACCTAAGAAACCTGTGTTTGCCACTGAATACAAAAATAAATCTCACAATTCTAACTTTTTTTCTTACAGTTCTGATTTTGACTTTTTTTTCACAGAACTGTGTCATATAAAGTCGCAATTGTATGTTTTAAAATAAGAACTGCGAGATATAAACTCACAATTCTGAGAAATAAAGACAGAATTGCAAAAAAATATACATAATCTCGCAATTCTCACTTTATAACACACAACATCGCAATTGTACGATTTTTTTTTTTTTTTTTTTCAGAATTGGACTTTATAACTCACAATAGTGAGTTTATATCTCGGAATTCTAAGAAAAGGAGTCCGAATTTTGAGAAAACTCCAAGTTATGAACTAAACACACTGCAATACTAAAATAAATTATTGTTAACTGAAATGTATTATTTTAACCATTAATGACCAATTATGAAAAACATTTTTGCTAATAATGTTCTAAATTAAAAAACAGCATAGTAATTTTCTTTTTTAAAAGTGACTAGGCCTATTTATTTTCCTCTCCAAACCAAACACGGATATATAGCTGGTTGCATTTTTAATATTTGTACTTTTGCATTGTTTTCCCCCTGATGTATCAGAACAGCCCTGCGACTTATTAATGGGTCTTGACCCACCGTTTGAGAACAACTGACACTTTTGTATTGACAATCTGTTTTGTTTCATACCAAAGCAATGTTGTATTATGTCTTTAGAAAGATGTTCTCAAAGTTTCCATAAACGATGGGGAATAATAAAAGGTTATAATTTAAAAAAGGTAAAATACCTACTGTTGCCACGTTACTGCATCAACCACAGAACCACCGTTTTTCATAAACCTGTGAAAGAGAGAGAAAAAAATGAGTGTCACTATTTATCAGTATAGTTATTATAGCAGCATTGGAAAAACAACTATTTTATTCTGCTTCACCATCATTAATGACACTTAAACAGAGGAACTGAACACACACGGCTGCATGGCTAACAGGAGGTGTCTGTTTATTTCGACGCTGACACTGATCTATCATGCTATGAGTAAATTTGTGCAGAGAGGAGTTTACCAGGGAGCTGAGTAATCTTAATCAAACGAGCGAACAAAACTCCTTATAGGGAGCAAAGTTTCTAAACAGTTATTCATGTGATGGCAGTTTCACACTGAAAAACAACGAGTACTCTTTTCTCTCCAAAACTCCATGTCGTCTTATAATTCCCCTCTCGTCTCCCTGTCTGTCCCTCTGTCTGTCTGCTAAGTTAAAATTGCATTTATCATTTCCATCTGAACGAGAATGGTAGCAGCAAGGGGTGGCGTCTCGTTCTAAGGAAGACCTTCAACAGAGCAGTTGTGGTTGTAATACCAAGTTTCATTTCAGCCCGCCAAAGCTATGACTAAAAGCCCCCGCATGAAAACACAAGGCAGCTTGTGGCAGAAAGTAAAGGGATGCACCTAAACTGCTCAATACAAATCACACAGAGCAAGATGGACAGATCAGCATGCTTGTCGGCCAAGGATTTCCTTACAATTTACAATTTACTTGAAAAGCAACATTGCATAATATATTGAGGCTTCAAGTGATTGATCATATTAACAAAATAGTAAATCACAATAAGAGTCATTTTATTTCATGATCATAATATAGTTATGAAAGGTTGTTACAATGTCAAAATTCTTAAATGACATTGAAATTTCATAATTATGCATTCTATACAATACTACCTAATACAAATAAAAAGGGCTCATGCTTACTGTAGACAAGTTAAACAGTCATCAAGCAAATTTTGCCTTTAAAAAAAAAAAGCCTGAATCTTAAAAAAAAAAAAAAATGAATAACCTTCCAGAGAAATCAGACATTTTTCATATTTTAAAGTTATAAAATAATAAATGGTGCATTTGATATACATGCACACTCATCTGTCTATATATAATTGTAACAATGTAAAATAATATTATAATATTACTAATATATTCAAATACATTTAAACAGATGACAAATGATACACTACTAATACTACTACTGCTACGACTGCTAAAAACAACAAAACAAAACAAAACTATACAAGATAAATGCCAAAAACTAACTTTTATCTTTAAGATTTACATAAGAGGGAAAATTATCTTGGTTCAAAGGCATTTACAGTATATGTTTAAATAATGACTACAAAAATAACTTTCTGCAGTTAATGAATAAATTATTGTTATATTATTATTATTATTATTGTTTTTTTTTTTGAGGGGGGGGGGGGCTGTGTTTGCGCTCCCATTATTCTTTTTGATTCAGTGTGTGTGTGTGTGTGTGTGTGTAGGTGTAGACAGGGCCTGCTGTAAGCCGCTGGCTGCAAGAACGAGGAAGCTCTGGTCAGGCACTGACAGATTTATGTCTGGCTCTGTCACACTGGAATTACAACCAATTAGTATCCACTCACAAAAGCCATTATTCTACAAAACCAGTTTTCGAAGAACAGCACAAAAGCACAAACAGTGTTAAACGAACGCTCACAAATGAATTCCAGAGGTATTTATCTCAGACGTCATTACAAGACCAGAATTAGAAAAATGTGGTCTTAAAACCAAGCACAACAACACTGGCACTGCTTTAATAAGCTCCTGTCATAAAAATATATGTGTTTAGAAGCATAAGGCTTGCGGTGTTGCTCAAACCTTCTTCAAAAACCACACACTGAATGATTGAGACAAGATTGGTCTTTTGAAAGGAAATGTAAAGGGACTTTGGTCATAGGTTTTGGATCAATCGTTTGTTGTTAATTAGAAACGTGATGTTTCATGATGTTTGTTTCTGTTAGCAGTTTTTGAACGGCCTTATTCTTCCGCATTTTAATTCACAAACAAATGACACTTATGAATCATTCAGAAAAACTCTCTCACTGTGATTGCCACAATTGTCTTGCTGGAAACAAAAACTGTTACTACGTTGCACTTAATGCTCAAAATTAAAAGCTGCATTACTGAAGCCTCAGTGCCCAGGCAGGTGGAACATTGCTCCGTCTCGCCATTAATAGAGTGACACTTTATTTATCTCACAATGAGTTTTAATGGTGCTACAGGCCTCTGGACTAACAATCCACACGGAGCAACATAAACACAACTCAGCTATGTGCTCCTCCAGATAGGCATACAGTACTACGCTTTCTTAAAATATGTGCTTCAGAGATCTCTTTTATGAGACATTAAAACGAGTCCAGTGTCAAATAAGCCTATCTGCAAACACCATGCCATAACCTGTCATGACACCTTTCCACATTGAAAGTGCAAAACGCCACATGAGATGACAACCACAGCCATTCAAAAACATGTTTGAGACCTCCATTAGTTGTAGTCACATCAGACCACTGCTCACATAAAGTTAAACTGCTTACATTACCTTACTTTTTTTTTTTATGAAATGTATTCCTGTGATGCAAAGCTGAATTTTCAGCATCATTACTCCTGTCTTCAATGTCACTTGATTTTTCAGAAATCATTGTAATATACTGATTTTCTGCTCAAAAAACTTTTATCATTATCAATGATAATGAGGTTTTTTTTTTTGTTTTTTTATTTTTTTGAACAGGAAGTTCAAAAGTACAGAAATATTTGTAACAAAATAAATGTCTTTACTGTCACTTTTGAGTAATTTAATGCATAATTGTATGAAAAACATGAAAAAATATTACATAAAAAAACTAGTCTAGTCCTAAACATTTAAACAGTAGTTTTTATTCTTATCCATATTTCCAGAAGAGAAAGTGTGTAAATCTGTAAATGATACATGCTAAAGGTTTCAAAGCTATCAAAAATTTACAATTTTCATATTCACAAATATATCAAATGTGTTAAACATAGTTGACAGTACAAAATGTCTGACAGCATTATCAAAATATCCAGGAAATGTATTAAACCAACACACAAGTGACACCTGTGGAGTTTTCTGCACAGTTCTGCAGGAACAGCTTCGGTTCATAACTGATCACTCTCCACATACTGTCAAACACAGAAATAAGTGTATACAGGAAGGCCCTAATCATTTTTGAACAAATAACAGAGACACTCACCCATCTAGAAACATGATTGCATTTTTCTGAGGACGGCCGATGTTGGGTCCGTAGAGGTTCGCTCGGCTGTAGAAACGCACCGACTGCAGTAACGTTCTCAGAAGAGAGTAATCCTGAGCCAGACGAGAGCTGTTAACCGACAGAGCAGCCATTGTGCGGTAACTGTTGGGCTCTGTGAAGGGAAATAAAGAAAAATAATGCACAATAAAACTCTGGTTAACTAATTAAGTATTATTAGCACATTTATTGGGAAATGTCAGGGGTAAGAATTCTGACTCTACATATTGCAATTGTGTTTTTCTTTTCTAATAATAAGTAAAACAAGGTAATTGAGACTTTTTCTCACAATTTTGACTTTTGGTCCTCTTTTGTGAGAACTACAATAAAAAAAATTGTGAATAAATTTGCAATTTAGATAAAAAAAAAAATTGTTTTAATCCTGTGGTGAAAGTAAGCTTCCATATATTTTTAAAGCAGTCGTACTGCTTAAGGTTTTAGTGGAAACCATGATAATTTTTTTTTTCAGGACTATCTGATTAATAGAAAGAAACATTTATTTTTTTATTAAATGAATATGTAGAAATGTAAAATATCCATTTTAATCATTTTAATGTATCCTTGCTGAATATACATAATTATATATATATATATATATATATATATATATATATATATATATATATATATATATATATATATATATATATATATATATGTTTTTTTTTTTTTTTTTTTGACCCCATATTTTGATTGTTATTTTATTTTATTTTATTTATTTATTTATTTTTTTTGTAGCTTAACAATTGTGGTCAGTAGTATGGAAAACAGCTGTGTGAAGATCCTTCAAAAATTCTCCTTAAGTTGTATTTTCGGGTGAGCTATTCCTTTAAGACGCCTGAAGCAGCCACAATTGAATATGCAAACTGCCTCTGAATTACGACCTATATTAATGACAGTCTTTGTAAACTATTTAAACAAGGCAACACTTCAAGAGATGCACACTTGAAATCACAACAAAGACGTTACAGAAGTCAAGTGGCAAACTTTATAAACATCATAGCCTGTGTGAGTGTGTGTCTGGGATAGAAACAATGAGACGTTGAGCTGGAGTGTCAATAGAGTACCGGGCCAGGCAGAGGCCAGTGGAAAATATGATGCATTATTATCCATTAAAATATTCTCCAGATCCTATCATTTAGAAAAAGCACAAAATAACACAAAATCATGAAAGAAAACATCACTCTGTGTCACGCTGGCACGACCCACTTGATAAACATCCACCCACAGCTGATAATATTTCTCTTTGTTTCATTTGGACTCTTTGTTCGCTTGTTTTTGAATTAACAGCTCCGCAAAATTTGATTAGATTCTTCAGACCTGGTTATTGTTACAGTTGAAGTCAGAAAGACAAACATTCAAATGCCTGTTCCAGTAATAACATGCTTTTAATAGAGTTAGTTAAATATAAAATATTCTGTTGAAAAGATGCCTTTTATACTGGTATTATGTAACGAATATTAGAATATTACTGAATTAATTTCTTTTGCTTCCTTTGGTCTCACATGACCGTCTCAGAACAAAAGCAGCGATCTGCATGTCTGCAGTTTTTCTATGCAAACGTCTAGTAAAGTCTTGACACATGCAAAATGTTGCCAATAAACAAACGATTAAGACAATATATGGTCTGTGTACATTCGTAAATCGGTCTCTGGCATTTTTATAGGTTTAGTATTTAGTATGGAAAGTGTGCGATACTTCAGGCTACACATGCTGTCAGGAACATAGCTTCTATTCTGTCTAATTTTATGAAAGGAACCAATGTCATCATAAGATCATAATTATTCAAGCCAAAGGTTTTACACTCTGTGCTGTTTTTATGTTTATAGAGACATTTGATACAAGAGCAACAGGAATGGGGCAATTTGCAGCATGTCTGGCACAGGACAATAGATGAATGAGTGCTTAGAGAAGATTACAAAGTCACCAGGTGTCCTTTTGATTCTGTTTGTGAATTTGTTTCCTGACATAAGCCCTATTCGGTGGCGGGGTAATGCAATAATGATCAGAACTTCCCTGTGATTTTTAAACCCATCTGAATTGCCCATCTCGGTCACGTTTACTGCGCTGGTAAAGGCTGCTTGTATTAAAAAAATAACCATAATTCTCTATTGTTAGCTTTTGTACATTAAGCATTACAAGTGTCTCAAGTGGACAATGTTTAATGAGAAGAAACCAGAAAACAAAATACAGTTGCTGAGTGTGGATTTATGAGCTTTCTCTCAAAGAAGAGAGCTTTTCCCCCCCTCAAACTCTGAAATCATTTCTTGCTGGAACATTAATACATACATGCATGCATAAAAAATACATTAAATAGATACATAAAACAGAGAGAGAGAGAGAGAGAGAGAGAGAGAGAGAGAAACCAATGACAGTGACAAATTAACTTGTTTCAATATTTCCTATTAATCCCATCATGTTTAATATTTCCTGAATCCTCTGCAGTGAATGGGTGCCGTCAGACTGAGAGTCCAAACAGCTGATAAAAAACATCACAACAATGTAATCCACACGACTCCAGTCCATCAATTAACATACAGTATGTTTGTAAGAAGCAAATCTACAATTTCTATTTATTTCTATCTAGTCCATAATCCATAATAATGTTTCATTCAGTGAAAAAGTCCATCCCCTGTTGTCCTCTCAAATCAAAATCCAAAAAAAAAAAAAATTGTTTTTCTTGTAATGGAATTCCAAGATCAATGGCTTGATTTGTGCATATTTCTATCCTGATTCAGACAGAGCTACTTTTCACTGGAGAAAGCAATATTAAGAATAAATGACTGGAAACAAAGATTTAAAGTTAAAATAATAGATTTGTTTCTCATAAACACGCAGCTTGTGCAACTGACATTACTTGTGGATTATTGTAATGTTTTTTTTTTTTATGTTTTAAATTTGAACCCAATGGAGTGAATGAAGTGTGAAGGTGTGAAGCTGTTAATCACTGCTAGATGGGATGGATGCTTAATTTTTCTTTCATAGATGCATGGAAGTTGAGGGCATTCCATTGACTGATATCATGTCAAAGATAATGCAAAAGATCATTTTTACAATCTGCAACGGTGAGGACTCACCATTGCCGAGCTCCCAGGAGATGTTGTATTTTTTGCCGGCGCTGTACTTGAGCAGACTCAGAGCACTAGAGGTGTTCCATGAGTTGTCAGGGTTTCTGTGCAGGGCATTCAGCCCAAGGATCAGGTGCAGTCCAGCGCAGTCGGCAAAGTTGTAAAGTTTGTCTAAAGACCTGGCTGGGAAAAAGCCAGACACAGCTGTAACATTCATACATTGTTTTTTTTTTGTTGTTGTTGTTGTTTTTTTATCATAATAACAATTGTATATTTTAGTTTGGACTTTGGACTATCGTTAAATATATAAAATATAGTAATAAAAATACAAAATATGTACAAATTATTATTATTATTATTATTATTATTATTATTATTAATTACAATAATACATTATTATTTTAATAATAATAGTTATTATTATTATTATTATTGTCAATTTATAATAATAATAACAAACAAACAGGGGAGATTAAAGGAAATAAAAAAACAGAAATGCAACAAAGAAAGTTTTTCCATTTTAAATCTGCCAGAGAGACAGACATGATAATTCTGGTTTTGCTAACGGACAGCCGTTGGTTGATGTTTGGAAATTCTATCTGTTAAGAGCAGCAAAAATAAACACAAATATTTTACTACCCTTTGACTTTATTTCCTGTGTTTAAAAGGAAGCAGATGAAACCAGACGCACAAGGAGCCCCATTTCGACAGTGATGAGAGATTCTGAGTTAAAGGTCATTTATAAAAAGTGGATACTGCTTTATTTTAAGTTGGTAGACTCAGGTTGATTTCTAAAGTTTAATCTACTATTTAAGTCCCGTCTTCCATAAAGTTCCAACACTCCTTCTGTCTTTGTTTATTTAAAATGTTGGCTAATTTGATTATACTTTCAGTTACCAATAAGAATGTTTCAGGGAACACATTTTAGTGTGTTTAAACCCACAATGTTCTCACCAAAATCAGCACAGACAATGTGAAAAAGGTTTGTAGATTCTGTCTGGGCATGGATTCAAGCAGCTAACATCATAGGCTAGTCTTGGCATTTCTGCACCGAAAAAAAAACGACAAAAAAAAAAAAAAACTGTTGCTATATTACATCTGTTCAGATATTAAATTCACTCAATAAATATTTTTGACTGATGCATGGGCAGAAGTTCTGTTTCTCTCATGAAAATTTATGTGTAACATGAAACCTAAAAAAAAAAAAAAAAAAAAAAAAAAAAACAATCACAAGAATGCAAGCAACAGGCAGATAAGCAGCCAGCACAGCTGCTAATTTAAGACAGAAATGACCATTGGCGTGACTGTTAAACCTTAGTTTATTTGTGCAGTCATCTTTATAGCATTCATCACAGTTTAAAACATGACTAACAGTAAAGTGTAATTTCTTAAATAGCCTGCATACATACTCTAATCACATGTAGAGACATACAAATTCTTGTAGAAAAGATCCAATACCCAGTTCCCCTGGTTACCAAACTATAAAAGCTGGCCTTTTAAATCAACAGGGAAATGTTCCAATTACAGACTTGTTAAAATATTACCCTAATGAGGTCAAGATTATGTTTCATTTAAACAAGCAGTCAAACACCTATGACAGACCTTTTATCGCTCTTACTTAAGAGGCTTTGAGACATCAAACAAATGCAGTTATATGGACTTGTTTACTAGAGTTAAAAGGCTTTTATACAGTAAACATGCCATTACACACACACACACATAACATATATAAGGGTTATTAAGGGCTATTACATTTTTTTAATATAACTAATTACACAATGTGGTGATTAATTAATCAAATTAATCAAATAATAATCGCACTTCAAATTTGGCTAAGAAATTACCCCCCCAAAAAGATTATTTAAAGCCATTGTGTTGCATGAGAAAAGCATGACAGATAGCTACAAAAATAGCTTTAGAAAGATCTTTTTATTATTATAATTTTTTTTAATCAAAATATTTTCTTTATGAATATGGATTTTTTTTTCCAGATTTGTTTTATTAATATGTAAATATTAAATTATTTTCTAATGAAATTATACTCTAAATAAGAAACTAAACCTGCCTGTAGGTTGAAGTAAATGTCTAAAGTCTTTAGCTACATTTCCATCACCCTGAATTTTTTTTTTTTTTGTTCTCTTTGACTCGTTGAATGGAAATGGTGCTTTTTCGCAAACGTTTTATACGATACTACAATTTTGCGCAAAGTTACATTTTGGATGGATTCAAGATTTTTATTCATCACGAAACCCGGCTACTGAGTTATTCATTCATTCGATTAGTTCAAACAGTTGATTCAGGAATTAAGTACTAATGCCAAGTTCATACTGCACAATCATAGCCTCCATTTTCACTTGCCGACAGGCCGCCTGCCTGTTGCACATTTGCTGAGGGGTATGCAAGATCAGTGTTTCCTCCACCAACAAAACTAGTTATGAGAGAAACACTTCAAACACTTATTAATCAAACTCTGCTCTCCAGTTTGATTCTGCAGAGAATGATAGATAGAACAAAAGATAGACAGACAGACAGACAGACAGACAGACAGACAGACAGACAGACAGACAGACAGACAGACAGATAGATAGATAGATAGATAGATAGATAGATAGATAGATAGATAGATAGATAGATAGATAGATAGATAGATAGATAGATAGATAGATAGATAGATAGATAGATAGATAGATAGATAGATAGATGGCGGTGCACTAGTGTACTTTTTTCTTTGAGGAGTAAATCTCATTGATAGAACAGCTAGTTTTCCTAAAAGCAGCTCATTTGATCAGTTCCATATTGCTGAGCTACAGTAATAAGGTAATTAGTGTGTAAGCAGCATCCTGAGCCAAACGCTCCCTAGAGCTTTGGACGGACGAGGAACAACAACACAGAGAACTCAAGTGTTTCCAGAGACATCAGCTCTTTTGCTCTCTTTCTTTATTTATCCCTCACTTTCTCTGGCTCTCTCGTCCTCTCTGTTTTTCTCTCTTTCTTGACTGTTTTACTCCTTATCAGTGGAAGGATTAGAAAATAATGCTGTTGACTTTGGACAACCTTAACAGTTAAAAGCTTTTTCACAGGTTAGCCTGCCACCTGTAATTAATTCTGTATCAGTAAATTAGCAATACATCAGTAATATAGAATAACATGCTTACACTTTATTATTATTATTTTACTTACACAAAGAGACAAACTCCCAAGATCACATCAGATAGAGACATTTAAACTCCATTTCTGTGTCACACAAAACACACACACAGTTTGTAAGTGAAATAACAGCAGACTCACGCTGATGTGTTTCCACTGCATAACAGAACTGGGACTCCGGATCGAAAAAACTAAGCAATTTCTGCAATATTACTATATATTAAAGGAATAGTTCAACCAAAAATGAAAATTCTGTCTTGTACTCAAGTTCCCAAATCTGAGTTTCTCCTTCTGTTGAGCAAAAGGAGATATTTTGAAGAAAGTTGCCAGTAGCCAATATTGACTTCCATAGTATTTTTTCCACACAATAGAAGTCAATAGAAGAAAACTTGCAAATTGTCTTGTTCTTTTAGTCACTGCATTTTAATAACACTATAAACATATAATTATGAAACTAATGTCAAATGTGAAAATAAATTTCTCCGATAAACAATGATTGAAAACTGTTTGTTATTTTTTATTATTATATACAGTATCATTCTGAGCACCAGTGGAATTTGTCTGCAAGCTTAACACTTTAATAATAATTAAATAATGAATATTTTTTTGGGGGCCAATTAGCCTCTTTAGAATTTATGCAATATACTGCCAAACCAAAGAAGGGAGTCCAAAATATTCTACAGAATCCCTATACATGGGATTCACGTAGTAATAATTAATGGTGGAAATTATACTAATTGTGAATGAGGGTGCATGTGCGCTTTATTTACAAATGTGTAAAATATACACTTTTAACTATCAAATATGAGATTTATAAAGCGTTTTTTGTTTTTTAGGAAGGTCCATTTTACAAACAATGTCCTCCACAATTGTGCATATATATTTCTGAATGTTTCATGAATGTGGCACAATAAGTGAGTAGTGCAAAAAAAATTTCTTGCACCTCTGCTACACAGTACTGCACAGCTTAGCCAGTGTGAATACCGCCGTTTGTTAATATGGGTGCCAAAATAAATATGCAACACATTCACTGCTTTCGTGTACTGTGTGAAATAGGCCTTAGTTTTAAAATGCTGCCAAGGAGCTCCTCAATAACTTAGGCTAATGTATAGTGCAACCATGAGTATGAACGCATGGATGTATTTAAAAAAATGGTGCCTTTGAACTCTTGTGGAGTCGACTGAGTGAACTTTTGTAGCAACTGCTGAACCCAATGAGTAGAACTATAGTGCAGGATCCCCCCTCTCCCAAATGTAATGGAAACAGAAAGGGGTCTGGATATTGTCAGGGTAGCTATCTGATCACAGACATAAGACTCCCATAACAAGCTGGACTGCTCCAGAGCGCTACGGCTCATTTCTAAGCCAGCTTATTTCCATTTATGACACGTAATTACCTACAGCAACTATCAGGACATGTACACCCAAATTCCGAAAAAAGCACTTCCATACCAGGAAAAAATCTCTAAATCCACGTCTATAGGGCTCTATCCACAGAAGTTGTTTACAAGACAAGGGAACAACTAAGAGAAGTAAACTGAGGGTTTTGTAGCTTATAGGAAATGCATCTAATTTGTTTTATATTTCCCACTTTTAAATTATATTTTTGATTTCGCAATGTAGCATCAGATGTTTGGACTCCGCTATATGGAAAACTATACATGTCCCATTTCTTAAAATGAATTTTAAAAAGGCCAGATTGCTTTTATAATCATACTCCACATGTACATGCTGTTCACATTCCTCACCATGTAATCAATTCTAATTGCACGCAATTACATTAATTACATGGGGATGCATTCTTCAGCGTTCATATCAAAAGGACAGTGGAGAAGTCATGTGGGCTCATGTTACACCTAAACAAAGGAAATGTACTCTTGTACACTACTGAACACGTCAGAGCAAATGATGAAGCTGCTTTTAAGTGAAATGTGCCACAAGAGCGATGCAAACGAATTTAGCTAAGTGGATTTTGATTATACAGTAAAGATAACCAGATAAATGAAAGTACAGCTTAATACTAAAAATAAACTGTCTGCTTTAACGTAATTAAAATATTCATGTAGCAAGTATATTTTCTATAAAAGTTAGATACATCTATCGGAAATCTGAAACACATGACAAATTACTAACTTGTATTAACTTGTGATAATGTACATAGTGTTAGTTTTAACAACAGCAATAATTCTTAAAATAAAATAATGACAAAAAAGTATTATCCAACATCATTAGAACCGTATAGTCTTAAAAATAAAGGCTTCATTTGCAATGGCAGAACCTTTAACATCAACAGAAGCTTTCTGCTCCGGAAAAGGTTCTTTATAAACCAAAACAGACAAAATCTGCTGATTTACAAGTACGTTAAAAAAGTTGAACAGGGAGTTGAACTGATCATTCGCTTTTAATTTAGTCACTTGGCTGTACATGATCTGTCCCAACAGCCCAATTAACTTTAATGAATCAGACTTTCCAAAGCGATTGGATTCATCCAAAATAACCAAATCTTTGAATCAGTTCACTCCAAAATTTGTTCAGATTAGTTGATTTTCATAAATTACATCGGCGACAAGGAAGTGTATTATATTGTGTTATGAACTCATTAATACAATAAACCAGAAAAAATGACTTTTTATTTTCAATTAAATATTTACATCTACAAAACCTAGAGACTCCAACATGTATTTGCATCATACAGTTAACTTTTTTCCTACAAATGACAACAAAAACACATAGAAAAACAAAAATAACCTAAATAAAGCCATTTAACAAAATCCTTACCTCATTTTAATTGCATAAAGTGTTAGTTCACCCGAGAATGAAAATTCATCCATCTTACTCACCTTCGAAGTATCCTAGGTGTATGTGACTTTCTTCTTTCAGAATAATCCATTATTATCGGAGTTATGATCATTATTGTCCTTGCTCTTCCAAGCATACATCTTCCGTCTTCCGCCTTCCCACAGTCAGCAGATGTTAGGAAAAAAAAAGTGTTTATTACGTTTGAAATCTGTATATTTATCTTAAAAAAATGCATGGATTCGCTTTACTTCATGTCTTCTGAACTGTTGACAACAAACACCCGCTTACCCCCACTAAAAGTCTTGGAAGAGCAAGGGCAATTTTTTATATAACTCTGATTGAATTATTCTGAAAGAAGAAAGTCACATACACCTAGGATGCTTTGAGGGTGAGTAGAAGACGGACGAATTTTCATTCTCGGGTGAGCTAATCCTGTAAGGTCATGCACTCAAAAAGCAATTCAGAAAGTGATTTTGGTTAACAAAATATTAATCAGTGTGTGGAAGTGAACAAGAATGATTCATTCACCTAAGATCCGTAAACCACTAATTCCTTCGCAAGTAAAATGAAAGACCATTTGAGCGTGAGCTATTGCTCCCTAGGCATAATTTAGCAGATGTAGCTAAAGACCACATACATTTCTTCATACAGAGTAAAAAAAATTGTTATCATTGGTTTCACGTGACATGTTAAGCTCTCTGTGTTGCTAAACTGTGAGAGAGCTTTCCAGTCATTGGCAGTTAATGCTATTCAGCTTATTTGAATTCCCAGCTCTCCTTAAAGCAATTTCAAGTTTAATTGTTCAATTGCAGTGGAAAAATAACCATGGCTAATTATGACTAATGACTACGGATGCCGGACAAATCCTTGGTGTCTGAAGAAGATGGATACTATCCTGACCCTCCATCAATGTTCATTTTGAGCAAAAGAAAACACCACAGCACTATGTGCATTACTTAAAACTCATTTTTATAGGTGCACACTTTTAAACCATTACAACAGTGACCTTGTAAGTAACTAAAACGTGAGTTTCTGAACTCACTTTCCGTTCAATTTTTCAACCGCACAAGCTTGCTGTTATTCCAACACTTGGGAGCAACACTCAATCCCACCGCACATCAGTTTTAGGAGGGATCTGTTTGAGGCATTTCAAAGATCCCCATGAAAAGGGCTCCTGTGATGTACGACAGGTTCCCTTCAAAGTAAGTGCTAGGAAAAGGGGTGAAAATATGGTTTCAATAGTTGGGCTATGCCTGTGGATGTCTGTAGCACACAAACCCAAATGCACTCGTGTTTATAAACACAAAAACACAGAGACCCTGGTTTGATAGGGCTTCGATACACACTCAAAACCGCTCAGGTCAAACCACTTTTGTGTTTGGGAAGAATGCAAACTATGAAGACACCTGTTTTTAATTCAATATGGCAAGCTTGGACTGCATATGAAGTTATCTATGTGCTTTACGTCTTTATTTCCAGGCGCTCTGTTCTTATTATGCATCAGTATGTATGTGACTTACGCACAGAAGGCCACTTTGTTTTGTGTGGCTCTGTTTGTGTGCATACGCATACATACATGCGTGAGTATATACATGTCTGTGCGTGTGTGTGTACATGTGTCTGGCCATGTGGTTGGCAGTGAAGGAGAGCAAGAGCTGACTGATATGTTAACATCTCAGAACACACTCTGGTGTATAAACATCCACACACGTTTGTGTACACTAATTAATCTTCCCCGTGAGGCTGCCTCATGCACAAGCACATGGTTCGGGCAGTGCAGGACTGGCGCGCTGGACTTTGATTTCCTGCTAGTGTCAACAGTCCTGGGCGCAGGACTGATTGGAGCTGCATTTGATGAATTCAAAGACGAGCGTGTGTGCCAAATTACATCAACCGCTTTAAAATGTCTTATATAAGATCCAACTTCAAACCAAAAACACTTGTGGGGCAAAGTTGAGTTTCTAAACATGTCCTTCAAGTATTAGTGTTGAAATGCATTATTGGGACATGAAATCAGACCTGCGATCTACAATCATAAGCCGAAACCTAAAATTTTTTATATCTTGTCTTCCCATTTGAATGTTGAGTTTGATTTTTTTTTTCTCAGATGAAAAATACTTTTACTGTCTTCAAGACAGTTTCACTTATGAAGGTTTCACTTATGAACGTGAAAGTCATATATACTGATGAGATAAAAAACTAAAAACTAAATCACCAGTACTGCATTTGTTTGATCAAATACACAGTAAAAACACTTATACTGTAAAACATCATTAGCATATTATAAAATTAAAAATGTAATGTATTCCTTTGATAGTAAAGCTGAATTTTCAGCAGTCATTATTTCAGTCTTCAGTGTCGAATGATCCTTCAGAAATCATTGTAAGATGTTGATTTTGTGCGCAATAATAATTTCTGATTATTATCAGTGATGAGAACAGTTGTGCTGCTTAATATTATTATTAGATTATATTTTTGTAATTATATATTGATAAAAGTTTTACATACACACACACACACACACACACACACAAAATAATCATCAATTTGAATTATTTGGCCTCAACACCAAATGATGTCACGCAGAAATCCACACTTCAAATTACACAAAAAAAATGCTTTTTTTTCTGTGATGTGGTAAGGTTGGGGGATGTCTGTGGTGGTGGCGGGGAAGGGGGGGGGGCGGGGGGTCCATGAGATGGTCCATGTTTCATGAGGTAGGGGGTTTATGTGGTGTTTTAGAGGAGGGGCTCTCACAGCCTGGGGGGAAAAGCTGTTGAGCAGCTGACTTTTGCATTTGTTTGGGGTATCAGGGAGATAAGTATAGAGACGTATGAAGATCTGTCAAACATTTTTAGAAGAGCCACTGGCGACCACTATAATTACAGCAAATAACTGCTAAAATAATGTAAAAGCAGTTGTCTTAGCATCTTTTCAGCATAATAATGACATAATATGATACTCATAATCTGATGCTTGACAAAGGAAACAATTCCTTGGCACAACATGGGTTTGATTCCTAGGGAATAAACAAAAATACAATAACTAAAATTTACATTTTGAATGCAATGTGTGTAACAGCTTCAAATGCAGCTCATCCAGACAGAGTCTAAACCAAACACCGTCGTTTGTACAGAAGCAACTCCAGTACCATCACACCAAAAAGGAAAAAAGCACAATATTTTTATCTGACCAACCGTGTACTAAAGAATTTTTCACTTGCCATTCTCATCTCAGAACTTAGTAGCTTCTTCACATACCTGCCGAAATGATCCCATTTACTTACTAATGCTGTAATTACACTGTAATGATCACTTTAAAGAGACAGTGCAGATTAGCAGGGTGAGGCACCCTTGAGCTGTTTTACAGCACCTCTTCAAAGGATTTCCTTCCTCAGACAACAGCATCAGTGCAGCCTGTCCTTCACAGAAAACATCTCGCAAAATAGCCCTACACACCAGTCTTCGTCTTTCAGATCTATCAGAACAGGAATGGTTTAATTTACACGAAAATCACTCTTACAGAAATGGAACCCCTGTGACATGTTAGTTTGGGTTTTTCAGCTCAGTGTTTCATGAATCGTCTTTTGGTAGTAAATCATCGTCTGGGAATGTAAGCGCTTGTAATAACGTGGAGTGTATAGATTTGAGGAGAAAAAAAAAAAAACATCTGTCCGGTTAGCTTGACTGGTCCTCTTCAAATAAAACCATCTGACGCTGAAAGAAGATGAACAGACGGCACTAACCCGAGATATGTAGCGTGAAGGATACAACATACTAAGCAAAATTCCCTAAATGGCAAGAAATAATTTAAAACAGCTCTCTGGTCTCAGAACAAATGCTCTTTGTGATTAAATACTGAACCGTTTAAGAACATATAATTTCGATCAAATCTTCAATGCCAAAAAATATGTGGAAGATCGTTTGCATGGTATATGAAGATGTGCTTGCTTTCCCCAACAGACATGGAGAGTCAAAGGTTAGTTTTATGTTGCCAGACGTTTCACTGTCAACATAAGGTCAAATTCAGTTTCTAGTCTAAGTGAAAAGTGACAGTTTGTTTTGTTATGTGCCATCTGAAATCAACAAAGGTACGTAAAATGCAGTAGTAAAAATTATTCAAATTATTTTAGTGAACAAGATAATTATCTATTTCAAGTGAATCAGTTCAAATCTGAATTTAAAATACATTTTAAATATGCTTTAAGTAATAAAGTAAGTGACAATGCATAATATTACTGTTTATTACTTGCTGTCGTTACATTGATGAACATCCATTAAATATTTTTTTCTTATGTTAATTAAGAACAAAAAACTGTTTTATTGTATTTTATTTCATGCATGAAACATTCAGAATCTATTGGCTGCAAGGGCTGTTTGGCTGAAATTGTTCTACAATTGAAAAGCAATAATTGAATATAGTTGGATTACATTTTTAAGACAATTCAGAGCAAATACATAAATATTGAGATATACGCTTCTGTATACTTTTATTCAGCATGGATGCATGAAACTGATTGAAAGTGACTGTTAAGACATTATTAAAATAAATAAATAATTTAATTTAATTGTTTTAATTTAAATTTTTTATTTAATTTTTAATTTAATTTAAATAAAAGAATAAGTAAAAAAACTAAAACAAAGACAAAGCACCGATTTACCACCGAACAAAACAGACGAACCACCTGCACCATTTAGCAAACATGGAACTGGTTTTCCAGAATTATTCCTCCACATGCGTGGGACATGTTAAAATGATGAGTTACCATAGTGACTCATCTCTTGAGATAAGCCCCCTCAGTGCATAGTTCAGTCGCTGGCCTCGACTCTGCATCAGAGGTGCAGACGTAAAGACAGTTAAGTCTCTGCAGTAACCGTGTCTGACAGCACTGGAATAGACTTCAGTACTGCGTCGCATGTTTCCACCAGATGCCCTCTGAAAAGAACAGAGCATTTTTCCAAGCGTTTTACCTCAATAAATACCTTCCAAAGATACAAACCATCAAAACATTAGTCTTGGGTTCCCCTTGTAAATCCTCAAGTAGACAGATCACGCTTACCCTAGTCAAACATGTCAGCCACCTGAAAAAGACATCAGCTCGCCTGACCTCCCTGCACATGTGTAAAACGTCTGCTGAATCAACTTACAAAAACAACCTTGTTTTATTTACAGTTATCTTTGTATCAAATTGTATTCACAACGTACATACACATTTGGACAGATACCATGTCAACCGGATCTCATCAAAAATTTAACCATTTTATGTGTCGATTTTGTATGAATTCATACAATGTGATTTGATCCACCCCTAATTCCACCTCTAAACCTAACTGCCAATGAGGCATAAGCAGATTGTACGAAACCTTACCAATGAGACTTTACAAATAGATAGAAAAATAGATAATAAGTACAGTAGAGAATGGTGATAGCAACAGCAAAATCATGGGTTCAAATCTAGAGCAAGAAAGCAAGAAATGCTTGAATGCTCAAATGCAAATGTGTACCTTGATGCAAGAATCGGACAAATGTATAAATGTAATATCTTTATAAATATAAAATCCTGTGCATTCAATAATCTACAAACCTGAAATAATTAATAAGCATTTGTCAATCTCTGCATGCTCCTAGTGTTTCCATTTTAAAAGCCGTCTATATGATAATCTTGCAAGCATTTTATATATATATATATAGTATATATAGTACAGACCAAAAGTTTGGACAGATCTTCTCATTCAAAGAGTTTTCTTTCTTTATTTTCATGAAACAATGAAACATGTGAATTATATATGGAATTATATACATAACAAAAAAGTGTGAAACAACTGAAAATATGTCATATTGTAGGTTCTTCAAAGTAGCCACCTTTTGCTTTGATTACTGCTTTGCACACTTTTGGCATTCTCTTGATGAGCTTCAAGAGGTAGTCACCTGAAATGGTCTTCCAACAGTCTTGAAGGAGTTCCCCGAGAGATGCTTAGCACTTGTTGGCCCTTTTGCATTCTGTCTGCGGTCCAGCTCACCCCTAAACCATCTGGATTGGGTTCAGGTCCGGTGACTGTGGAGGCCAGGTCATCTGGCGCAGCACCCCATCACTCTCCTTCTTGGTCAAATAGTCCTTGATGCCTTCAGTGTGACTCTACAATTTTCATAGTCATGAAAATAAAGAAAACTCTTTGAATGAGAAGGTGTGTCCAAACTTTTGGTCTGTACTGTGTATATATATATATATATATATATATATATATATATATATATATATTAAATCTAGAATCACACTTCATATATAATACCTCCAAAGAGCAATGGGGTCACACTGGTGACACTGATGTTACCATTATTAAAATGTTTAGCACTCTAAGCGGATATGGGGCACCAGCACAGTAGAGGTGCTCTGCTGGCCTTATGCTGTGCCCAGTCAACGGTGCTCTCCATCTGCCTTTGCTTAGAGCCGTCAGGTCTTGTCACTCAAGTTTAAAGTGAACAAAATAAAGCAGAGGGGTTCTGGTTAGCCCCTCCTAACTGAAGGCTGTTTCAAAGCACTACAGTCTGCTTCAGAAAACTCAATTTTACTTTTCCTACCATGTTCCCTGGACCAGAGCAAATTTCATTACATGTTTATGGACTTATAAAATTCCTTCCAGAATACGGCTTTCTTCACACGCGGTTTCATCAAAACTCACTGCGGTCTTGGTACTGTTGTTGCAGTGCTGAGATTTCTCCACATCATTTTTAAACTCATCTGTTCAGTTGAATTAAAGTCAAAGCTTGATAGATTTCGGATTTCTAATAGATTACCCTGAGAGGAAACGGATAACAGAGACCAGCCAATCACAAATCTGCAAATGTGGGGAAAGATCTGGGCTGCTTACCCAAATGTTCTAGTTTCAGGCCGCAGAAAGGGGTTCCATGGGTTACTTCGCTCCAGTATTTAAATTATTGTTCACACAAAAATGGAAATTCTGTTTAGTAACTTAATCACCTTTGTGCTGTTCAAACACTGTAGGACTTTCTTTATTCTGTGTAACAACAAAGAAGATTTTCTGCCGAATATCCAAACTAAGTTTTCCATACAATGAAAATTGTGGTCACCATTCACTTTCTTTATATCAGCTTAAAGGGTTTGTTCACCCAAAAATGAAAATTTGTCCATCTTCTACTAATCCTCGAAGCATACTAGTTGTGTGTAACTTTCTTCTTTCAGAATAATCCAGTCGGAGTTGTATTAAAAGTTGTCCATGCTATTATTTCACGTCTTCCGAACTGTCGACAACAAACACCTGCTTAACCCCAATGAAAGGCTTGGAAGAGCAAGGGCAATTTTTAATACAATTCCGATTGGATTAATCTGAAAGAAGAAAGTCACATACTGTACATCTAGGATGCTTCGAGGGTGAGGAGAAGATGGACGAATTTTCATTCTCGGGTGAACTAATCCTTCAAAAACTGTTTTTGTGTTCCATGGTACAGTAGAAATTAAGTCATAAAGCTTTGAAAAGTCATAAAGCATGAAGATGTGTAAATTATGACGGAATTGTTATTGTCTTAAAATTCACTGTACTGGGTGGAAATGCCATAAAGTGTTTGGGATTTTCTAGTAATTTGAATTTATGCTTTAGTCATAATATGATATAAAAATATTGTACATGCTGTTCAGAAAGAGCGTTTATTCCAGACAAACTAAAGCAAAAAGTTCTTACCCTAAAAAACGCTCTCCTTAACACACGAACACACAAATGCACAAGTCTGAGCAGCAATAGTTCTGCATTCCACATGTCAATATTCAGGCTTCTGGCAAATTCTCTGGATTTACAAATAAACAAATAGCTGGGCAGGAATGGGAGAAATTGGAGACCGCAAATGAATTTAATTTCTTTCTTCTTTCTCTTTCAACTAAAAATAGAATCCACTTTTCTAAGTTGCATAAAATGTATACAACATTATTTGTCATCTAACGACGAGACTTTTCTTGGAAAAAATACAGAAATGAAAGCATTTTTGGCTGTTCTGCACAGTAGATCCTAGATTTCCAAACATACACTTGGCATCACACTCTCTGAGAAACTATAAACAGTTTCAAAGAGCAAAAGTTTTTTGGAAAAGTTTTTTGGACGGACACCTTCCTATCAATGGTAATATCAAGAAATTGTGCAATGACCTCATTTGGCCTTGGCCCACTAGTGTTTAAGCGTGATCTCAGTCTCAGACGCCACACCTACAGTCCACTCACTATTCCATACGGCAAACAAAAATATGGCAAAAGCTAGTCAAAAATTAATAAATAAATTACAATCTGATTGGCTGACACAACTACAAAAAGTCACTTCTTCTGTAAATCCTCTGACAAATTAGTTTATATGTGTTTTGGACTTTTTTTCGCTTGTAAAAAGTGCTTTATCTTTGCATATTTCTATCCTGATTCAGGCAAGACAACTTCTTCAATAGAGAAAGCAATAAATTGGACAGAGGACTTGTATTCTTAGCAGCGGTTTGGAGTTTTGCTCTTGTTATGTGTGATGTCCTGGCTGCCAAACCATAGTTGTGGTTCTGGCCTTGGTATTGACCTTATATTATAATCAAAATCACCTCAGCGAGAAGCATCCGAATGATTAATGATCCCTGACCGATATTGCAGGAGCAGAAAAACTACTGACAAAGAACATAAAAATGAATAATACCCTCTTCACAGGTGGTAACATCTAGATCCAGCCAGCGCCTCACATAATTCACATATCTTTGGGCTGTTTTAATAAATTTCTGCAGCAGACCCACTGAGCTTGGGGTCTCTGTTCAGTCTGAAAAGTCCAGGGAAGAGTTCAGCAGCTGTGCTATTGAAAAAATACTCTAGAAGAAAAGAGTAACCTGATACAGGTTGGATTGAGAACACAAATCAGATGAGACGTTCGTGAGCCACAAATCTTTCCTGCATCTGAAACATCACAGAACCATGCATGACTGTGAGGAGGACAGAGCCAGCAGCCTGCGATCAGCCAATGGGAAAATAGCAGACTGACATACATTTGCTTTCCTGCACTATGACCTGTACTGGATCCGATCTTTAAGCAGAATACAATCCATTATCATCCTATCCTATTCTGAAATGCAATATAAAAATTAAAGGAATGCAACAAATGAATAAACTCAATGACAGTGTGTAAAACATTTGAAATTCCTATTTTCTAATTTCAGTGAGCTAAACAGCCTATACTTTTCAATCAGAATTTGGAGTTTACAAAATGTTGTTTACATGAATGTCTATTCATGAATTGGAACTTGGAAGAAATTCAATGTCACACAATGGAGTTTCAATAAAAGGCATTTACAGTATGTATTGCAACAAATCAATTCCACTGCTTATAAATCCTACATTTTGACTTATCATGGCAATAAATCAAAAATGTTATTATGAAAAATACATTTTGTCTGTTTTGTCAGTTTAATTTTGAATAACTAATGTTTAAAAAAAAAAAAAAATGATTATTTTGATATAAAATATTAGGGTGTTTTACAATATTACAATAACTGTTTGGCCGAAATAAAAAATATAAAACTGTGTTACTGTGCAAATATGGAAATACTCAATATGCTGTGTATATCGCAACTTGTTAAAAAAAAAACGTTCTTCACATTTCAATTCATGTTACAATTCTTCCCTCTCGGGAATTGAACTTAAATTTAAAATGCCCTCTTAATGTCTTAATTCGGAGTGGCACACAACACAACCCTGACTTCAATACGTATGCAATTTTCTTAGAAAAAGTTCAACATGCAGGATGAACTTGTGGTAAAGCCAGATGGTCCTTGGAACATTAAAACTAGTTAAATCAACGTCCAACCAGGCTGAGAGTACCGAAGCTGCCAGGTGAAATCACCACAGCAATATATAACCAGACTTCACCTCACATAATGCCAAGCTGCCACAACAATCTCTTTGTGATGTCAGCTATTAACAAAATGTCCAACAGTGCTAATTCCTTACAAAACAGCTAATATAATCGTGCTCTGAGGCAAAGCTCATGAATATCCACTGACAGCTTAATTAGGGAAATGCTATAAGTCTGTAAGTAATGAAGGACGTATGTTTTGAACGTGGAATTGAAGGTGAACAGAAGATTGGTTGTTAAACAGTTAAAGTACACACTAAACGCCCTTATTATTAGTCTTACACAGAGATCTTTTTAATATTCAATTATATTTAACCCAAGTTCCAAATTATAAGTTCTGGATGTGTATAATTGGCAAAGATGAAATCATATTTGGAACTCGAAATGCTGAAAAAAAAAAAAATACATACAGTAAATATCTACATGGGAACAAAAATATGTGCATTTTAGAGTGTAGTGAGAAATCTTTTTGGTCTCAGTCATGAAACACAAGCAGAACAAATCTCAATGTAAAACATTCATAAATCCAATTGAATTGAATGCAGCGATTTGCATTGCAATGCAATGGTTTTGCAAGTGATTTGCAAAGACATTTGCTCTGCTTGTGTTTCATGAATGAATCCCATTGAGATTTTGCGCTTGCTACGGTGATTCCGTTAAAGTATTTCATGCAGTTACATTTTTAATAAAGGTTTTAGTCATGTCAGTACTTGAAATGTATGTGGCAACAAGGCAGATGTCTTCAGCAATCGCAGCGGTTTAATATTTGTTTATGAAGGGGTGGTATTAAACTACCTGCAGCTGCTGAAGTGCAGATCTCATGCACAATGAGTGCATGACTGATGACTCATTTAAAACCCACTATCAAATGAATGAATCAAATGAAAAGGAAACTTCACGGACTAAGAGCTTACGGCTTTATAACAATCACAGGAAAGGGAACTCCTTGGTTGGGATTATCTTGGATTATTATTTGGTATTTTGTGTTGCATGGTAAGGCCAGGCAAATAACTCCAATATGTGTGACCTGGTAAACCACTAAAGAGACGAAGATTAATGTATCTTGTCATCTTTAATTTCCTAGATTTTGATACTAAAGGGAACTGCTGGATGCGAAAGTGTAAAATGTGGCCCATCCAGTTCCCACAAAGTCCTGGCTCAGAATTTGGCTACAACTGTAGAAATATTATCTCCACATGAAAACTAAAACAAAATCTCTTGGCCCACCTTATATTTAAAAAAACAGACTGAATAAAATTATATTCTCCAGCCAGGTTGGTGATCACAGAAGCTATTACCCGAGGTTATGCTTATTATGCTTCCAAAAGTGACGTGGCAACATTAAAGCATCATACACATGCATTACTTTATGTAGGGGTCAAATTAAATATCGGAACTGATCACTAACATCTCAGCAATTCATCAGCACAATATTCTAAAGATGATTTGAACTAACAAACAATAAAAAAATTATTAGCATAATTTCTGTGATTTTAGTTTGTTAAAAAAAAAAAAAAAACATATTAATTCATTGCAAAAACACGGTTTGGTTGCAATTAAATGACCCACACTGAACCATAAGATATTTTATAATAAGTGTAATTAATTTTGAAGGCATTTAAGATCCGAAACTCCCTTTTAAACACATCTGATAATTTTGACGCTAGCATCATTATTAGACTGTGTTTGTGTACCCAGCAGGGAATTTCGACTCATTCCAAGCATTGTAAACATCTGTTTTCTCTTAACATTTGGTCACAGTTTATTTTCATTATTTTGAAAACTGTAAATATGCTGCTATTATCTGTTTCTACTTGCAAATTCATTTAAAGGCTAGTTTATCACTTCATTTGGCAAACTGAACAGCAATATATAGTGTGGTCTGAGTCATGCAGGCTGACAGTTTCTTGTTACATTTACGAGATGTCTAGAGCTCACTCTGTCTTCATAACCTTCTATTGTGGCAAATTTTATTTCTCCAGTTCAGATGTTGTTTTATGGTCATTTAGAAGACCTTGAGTATTGGCCAACGTGGAAACATTCAGAAGAGTCTGTAATATGTATTAGTGTCTAATTTATTTACAGTTCTGTTCACTCATGCCACACACTGAGATTGTAAATATTCAAGTCATATTTCCCAATCTCTCCCTCCCTCTCTCTCTCTCTTTCTCTCTCTCTCTCTCTCTCTCTCTCTCTCTCTATGGTTGTAAAAAAATAATAATTCTAAATAATAACAATAATAATTAACATTTATTTTGCAGCAACTATAATGCTAAAACGGACTTGAAGTTGGCTCCAAAAAGTAGTCAGCAATTATTTGGGAGGAGAAAAAAATCCAAGATGGAAACGATATGTTGCTTTACTTAAAAAGCAATGGCTGTGGACACTTAAGAGCAGTGATGGAATTTTTGCTAATTAGCACATGCATGTGTGCCTGTGCTATTCCTAGCAACTGCAAGAGATTTTAGTTCATTTAAATGATCATATGGTTTATTAAATAATATATGGTTTATGGAATTTAATAGTTCACCATAAAATGTACAAATTGCTGAAACTTTACTCACCCTCAGGCCATCCTAAATGAGTTTGTTTCTTCATCATCACAGATTTGGAGATATTTAGTATTACATCACTTGCTCATCCAAGGATCCTATGCAGTGAATGGGTGCCATCAGATTGAGAGTCCAAACAGCTGATAAAAACATCAAAATAATCCACAAGTAATCCACACGACTCCAGTCTATCTATTACTGTGAAGTGAAAAGCTGTGTATTTTAATAAATACATCCATCAAAAGGTTTTTAACTTCAAATCGTAGCTTCTGGCTAAAATACGAGTCCTATCCATAATTCTCCAGTGAAAAAGTAGTCTCACCTGAATCAAGAGAGAAATATGTTCAGATCAAGCTCTGTTTACAAGCAAAACAGTTCTAAACAAATGTCTCGGTGGATTTTAATGTGAGAGAACAACAGAAGATGGACTTTTTCACTGGAGGAAGCGTTATTATAGATTATGAACTGTTAGAAGGTAAAATGCCTTAATGATATATTTGTTTCTTACATACAGCTTTTCACATTTCACATGTTAATTGACTGACTTATGTTGCATGAATTACTTGTGGATTATTTTGATGTTTTTATCTGTTTGGATTCTCATTCTGATGGCACCCAGTCACTGCAGAGGATCCAGTGGAGAGCAAGTCATGTAATTTCTCCAAACCTGTTCTGATGAAGAAACAAATGCATCTATCTAATTGTGAATCAAGTATCTCTGTGCTTCACGAGTGCTATTTATATGTATGGCCTACAGATATATTCAGCTCTTAACTCTTCTGGAGAATATTGAGGATGTGTGTGAGTATCTGCTTAATGCCTCAGATATAGAGAAAAAAACATCACGTTTTCCTTCACAGGCAGAAACATCTGTCAGAGCCTCAGATCTATCATTAGCACACTATTCTACGTGCACGCGCTGTGTTTGTGTTGAGTGCACACATGTGTGTTTTCACTGCTGCTGGGGGAGGAGGAAAAACTCTTTGTGTCACTTTGAGCACAAGAAGAGAGAAGAGGACAGGAAGACTATTCGATGACTGGCGAATGAAAATCCGCCATGCGGTATTCATCAAAATACTGCAGCAAACGTTTCAATTAAATAACCGCCCAACTATGGAGCAAACGTTTTCAACTGGACAAAAACTTGGACTCAATGAGCCAAAAAGCGATTCTGAGTAGCATGGGCATGTTACCCGAACTCGTGGAGGGAAAACAAATGACGCAGTGTTGTGAAATGGCACCATCTCACTTCAGACTGCATCTGGTCAAAGCCACTCCTCATTTTTGTTCGAATCTAAGCGTTTATTTTAAGCGGAACTATTATGGGAGGGTTTCCCACCTCTAGCCCATTTTCACAACATTTCCGTACTTCAAATGACTATTTGAGGACTCAAGTAGTTACTGCTGTCAACGAAAATGAGAGGCTAAAGGCTAACCGTCAGCTAGCTAATACTCAAACTACCCTCACTGGACACTGTCATTTGTCTTTGAGCAAATGGGCAGGAAATGGTTTTGAATATAGCTGTGATGCAAACATGCTAGCATTGCCCAGACAGACTGCCTCATGTCTGTAAGTGGACGTTGGGGAAATGTTTTGAGCAGAAAGCGAAAGCAAGAACATTCATGCGACTTAAAAGGGACAGTTATTTATGATGAATGCTGCTCTCCTGAGAGTCCGGCAGACCAGTTCACAGATCTGAAGTGTATCTGACCTCAGAAACGCTAAGAATCACACGATAACAACCATAAAGCCCTCTACAGATGTCTGAGCACACTCTAATTAAGCCTGTACGTATATGCTATATTGTATGTGCTTTAGGTTATTCAGTGTTATTGTTTGTCAGCAATAAAAACATTCCCATTATGTAGATATGTTATATAATGTTCACAATTTAAAATTTAACCAGAAATGACGACATTATCCTAATGTAACAACCTAATATTTGCAAAATAAATAAATGTGGAGATTTCTGCTAGATTAATAGTTCAATAATTTGGACATTTGAAATAATAACTTGGAGCACAACTTTAAAACTTTAAAGCCTTAAGCAAGGTCATTTCTGTTTGCACTGGAAGATATGCTACTTGATATCATACAAAAGCAACGGGAATTTTTTTTTTTTTTTTTAGCTGAATACCAAATGCTGCATCTGCAGTGAGCCATGCTAAAGCATATAGTATTTGGTTATTCAAATGATCTCAGAATGGCAGCCCATCAGTGATCAGTTAACCATGTAAAACCTGACGTATAATAATAATAATAATAATAATAATAAAAGGAACAGTTTAACAGATAATTCAATGCAATACAATAATGACTGAGAGATGTACCCCCCAAAAAAAAAAATATATATATATATATATATATATATATATGTATAATATTTGATACATTTTTACATTTATGAACAACAATTTAAAAGTTTTTATTTTCTGTAAATATTTTATAGCAAAAAGACTACAACCTGATGCTGGACAGTTTTAAAATTATACTAAAAGTCGTGTTACTTGCTTAAGAACAAAGTCTTGCTCATGATGAAAATTTAAAGGCCTTAGAAATGTGTGCATCAGTTATGATATAGTTGTAATATGCAGCTTTGTATGGTTAAATAAACTTACTTTATTAGACACTTTTTTATTGTTATTAAGTGTTTTTTAGGGTTTTAAAAAAAGTGCCTTACAAACATAAATATATAATTTTATAAAGCAATATTCACTAACTGAATTCTGAAAACAGAGGAGCTAAAATGACAGGTAACATCATGGAACATAAAGCAAAATGGAACTGTAGCAATATGAGAGCTTTGAGCGCCCTGACCTCGACCTGTCTCTGATGGTTTGCTTTAAATAAACTGGACTAAACTGTAGCGAGTGTAGAGGTGAAAGCTAGTATGACCTAGGGCTTGTCTCACCACGGTTTGTTTTAACTGGCAGGGGGCTTTCGCGCCTATTACGGATAGCTCTAATGAGAAAAGGTCAGAAAAGCCAACCTGTGCGGAGTGGAAATGGATGGGAAGAGCTATCTCACTGCAATTCCCCTGCCACCTGCCAGTGACTGTGTTGGGGGGGTGTCCTGATTGCTAACAGACCCGTCTGTGCCGTGCACCCAGGTGTCTTCATTCTCACCAATCAGTCATGCACACGGCTGGCTCTTTGCTACAGCACACATGCTGAGATCCACGGAGGAAGAGATTCCTTTGCTAAGTGTGTTTAGTCCTAATTCCTCTTACAGACACCCTGTCAAATGCAGATGTGTGTAAAAAGATGTTTGGAAAATAAGGGTGAAAGTTAGAAGAGTGTTTTTCGCTGAATTTGGCATGATAATGGTTTAGATATGAACAAACAACATTCGGCTTGCTTGATGCCAAGTGCAGTTAGGAAATTCTCATCTGAGCTTATATTTCAATATTAATAAGAAAATGTGCGGCGTGACCCGCACTGGAACTCACACAGTGCCTGACATAAAACTTAGTACAATCTTTCCACACTAAATCTGCTTTAAACAAATAATCTCTCTCCGGTTGACTGTACCTAGATAGTGATTTGAGTTTACATTGAGATTGCTGCAAAGAATACAATAACAAAACAATGGCATTTAAAAGAAAGAAAGAAAGAAAAAACCTGGTCTGTCAAAGAAAACCCCCAAAATATCCCTTAATTCACTTCGTAGAATCAGAGTTCAATCGACAACAGTGTCTTTGCAGTAAAAATCTAAATATCACACCTGATCCAACCAAAACACATTTGAAGTGATTTAAACACACGCAGAAAAGATACTACTGACTTGATTCCAACTGCATGCAAAAACCTCCCTGCTCTCCTTCTCAGATCTATAGCAAGTGCTTTTACAAAGTGTCATTTCTGAAATCATTGTCAGCTGTTGTTTCTACTAGCCTGTTGTATATGTCATCATTCAGCTTCATTCAATCCTTGATCTGACATTTTCAGCACTACAAAGGTCTCTGACAAGTCCTCCGAGATTTCTTCCTTTCAAACATTTATTCTCCCATAAAATGATCTGAACATTTGGGGCAGTGTCTGTGTGTGTGACTATGAAATCTGAAATCGGACACTGGATTTACAAACAGGCAAAGCACAGCTGTTGAAAGTGATCAATAAAACCATATGCTTGGCTGATTGTTTGCCGGACCATCCTGTCTCTCATCATTTGAAACCTATGCGTTTCTGGAACAAGCAGCAATGATTACATCACTGCATTTGTTGGCGTACCTATGATCCTGGACATCAATGAGACAAAACATCTGAATATAGTTCTTAAACAACATAAAACCAAACTAAAGATACAGCAAGCACCCAAAACAACACATTCCTAAACACACCGTGTACAAAACTAAAGTATGTATAAATAATGTACAAAAAGATGTACCTTTTAGTTTTTATGCCTTAGGGTAGGCCTACCACCCCAGTCACAGCTTTGTATCTTATTTTCATGAGTGTGTATATGTTATAACCTATTTGGTGAAATTCTGAGGCAAAAAAAAAAAAGAACGTTATGATATACACTGTATTACCTCAGTATCTGCATGTTGTTGTAATCTCCTACCTGTTAATGTGACGTCGCTATAGATGTTGGAGAGCTGTTCTTTCAACAAGACCTGTTGCATCTGAGCCGCTTTCTCCCGCTGAAGTTCCAGCATCATGTCTGGGTGGCTGGCCAGCTTGCAACCCTTTTGTTTGTCCAGAGCGAAGTCACTGCGCACTATGTCTGCATGGAAACCGCGAGAATGCTTTTGGAGTTCTTTGTGCGTATCTGCCCATCAAGAGGACAAGCTAACCACTAAAAGTGCAATGTAACCATGCATGTGGTTTGCATTGTGGACATGTTTACTAGATACTCGAAATGTATTTCTTTCTCTTCCATGTTTATTGAAAAAAAAGTCTGGGTAATTAAAAAGCCATTTCTTTTCAACAGGCATGCACTAAACAAATGAAATGCATCAATATTTATTCAGATATATTTCTGGTTTATACATGCACATTTTTGTTTCACATTGTATGAAATGACACCGCTTTAATATCTTGATTCCAAACCGTATTTCTGGAATATAGTCAGACTTCCCATCAAGGTTTCTGATCCCAAGTCACGGAGTGCACAAACTTCTCAATCAGTCCTAACAGTTTATGCAAAATACCTAATTGAAAACGAGCAAATCAGGCCTCACCATCTTCATAGTTTTTGAGGTAATAGTCTGGTCCAGGCCCTCTAAACTTTGCAAGATTCTTCAGGTTATGAAACTGGAGAAAGTCGGTCCGTTTGCCCCCAAACCTCAAATAAGCTGGAGAGAGTCCCCGTGCCAGAGTGACTAAGCGCTTGGAGCTGTGGATACAGAAAGATGTAGATCACAGATCAAAAGGCTCAGGGAAACCCAAGGGCTACAACAAATGCTGCACTAGAAAAAGACAAAAGCAGTGGTTACATTAAGGAGCCGTTTGGACCTAAGTTCATTTGTCCAATCTAAAGTAGTCATTTCGATTCAATCATATTAAATAATCTAGTCTAGTCATTTAGTCATATTTTTTAATTAATAAAACGTCAGTTTAAATCTGACCATATGAAGTTAGTTATTTACATTGCCTGATAGAGCACTGTATAGTGCATTAAATCAGAAAGAGAGGTTTCTTTTTGATTTTACACTATTAGAGTGAAGATGGATAATAAACTGAATAAATGGACTTATTTCTTTAAAGCATGTTTATATAGGATCTATATCCTTTCAAATTATATATTACACAACATATAATCAGTGTTGGGCGCATTACTCTAAAAAAATAATTTATTACTTGTTACTAGTAACAAGTTACTCCTTTCAAAAGTAATATTATTATTTGACTTATTACTTTCTGGCAACAGTAATTAGTTACACTACTAGTACATAACTTTTCCTTCACGCCCCACAGAAGTTGTAATTTTTTTATCTTACCCCTAAAATTCTCCTAAAATGTTACTTACTTTATATTTCTGCCTCGTCATTTGACCAAAATCTACACTGGATCGGACAAACACTCAGTGGTGACTGACTCAATTCCAAATTTCCAAATATGATTAGATTTCTTGAAGTATTTTATCAAAAGAAATGACATAAATTAAGATTTTGAATTATAGAAATATAATTTAGATTGGAATCAGAGGGATGTGATTGGGCAAGCCATGTAATGCCAGAGTAAAGTAATGCCACAGTTTACACATCTGTGTTCTGGTCACCTTTCTCCTGACTAAATCAGTGTAAAGGCAGTATTTCCATCCCCTGAATGTAAGCTTTTCACTATACCAGGCTTTCCTGATGCATTGGTGACGTCACGTGCCTATGTGAGTAGTGGAAATTATGGAAATAAATCAAGTAATTAATGGATTGTTGGATTTCAGATCATAGGGGTTGAGGCAACAACAATAATTAAATAACTTGCTGTTTTATTAATGGTAACTTTTTACGGAAATCTTATAAGTAATTAGTTACACTACTAGTTAGGCTACTGGAAAAAATTATATTATTGTTACTGCATATAGCCTAACCCACTGCGTCTTATTATACAAGGCAATAATATCTCAAATGTCATCAATAATTATAAACTCCTATTTTATTTTTGGGATATTTTTTCCAGTCTTTTTTATTTGGCCGGAGCGAGCTGGTTTCGCCATTAGATTAGTGCATAACTTTCTTACGGAAACTGACAGACCGACGTTCATCAGATTTGGTGTGATGTAGGCTATGATAGGTTTTAGGCCGCAGTCAGTGGTGAAATCAACAGCAGATTATTTCACACAGAGCTGCAGCCTGTGGTGCTACACGCTCGTGTCTTTCTAAAATAAAAATAAAAAATAAAAAAAATAAATACCATCTTCTTTTTTAGTGCTTTCCTAAATAATGAGACATGATACGGTACCAGCCGTAAAGAAGCTGTAAAAGGTGCACATAAAACTAGGCCCACTGCGCAAATATTCTGCCCTCGAGCGTAGAGAACGTAAAAAACAACATATAAAATCAAAGAAGAATAAAATTGAATTAAATAAAAATAATAAAATAAATAGACTGTGAATTGTTTCATATTATTTTGTGAAAAGCAAAACAAGCTAGATTACCACAAACTTTAATCAGCGAAGCCTGTGTTTGGTCGGTGGGTTGTTAGAAAATACATTTCTGAGAAAGAGAAAACTGAAGCAAGTAGCTGCACACAAATTTACATTTCGCGCATTTGGAGTCACGTCCAATAATGTGAATTTAGTCAAACAAAGCATGAAGCATAACTATATATATATATATATATATATATATATATATATATATATATATTATTTACATACAAATACTTTAACATGAATGCATGCATGCGCATATCATTAGCGAAACATTATACATATTCCATCAAATCTATTGAACAGCAGATCACAAACCTTAAGATTGTAAAAATAGCATGCAATTGAATGTGATATAAATGTTCAAGTGGTCGTGTCAAATTCCGCTTTTGTTCAGTCCTGGTTTCTTTCCATAGGCTAAAGCACCCTTTACGCAATTTAAATGTAAAACCCAAACAAACACATTTGACTGCTCTGCTATAAGTTGCACTGAACACGACAGAAAACTAACAATAAATGCCACGACAGCAAATTGGGGTTCGGATTTATGTGGGCCACTTCTTAAATTCTATTTTTTTCCAACACCTCACCCTTACTATACTAATTATTATTTTGGTAATATATCGGTAGTAAACACTACATCGATACTGAAATCTGTTCGGGGCTGTGAAACACACTTACATCTCGGTTCTCCGTAGGGTTTTGTCTTTTCTCCTCTGGGGGCTGGAACACACACATCCTATTCACTTCCAGGTCAAGCCCTTGTGTGCAAATTAACACAACCATTCAAATCTGCGCGTATATTCGGGTTACGCGCTCCAATATAGGCCTATTAATCCATATTCGTATGTGGAGTAGAGAGATGGGCTCACGGGCGAAGATCATCCCACAACACCGTTTCACTGGGATTCAACAGATGTTCTTTTCCTTTTCTTTTTTCTTTTTTTACACTGCGCGTAAACATGTTGAATTCTACTTTACGCGTAAAATGAATGTTCGAAAGTTCGTAAATAGACATGGAAGTCTACACTAGTATTTTACAAGATACAATTATAAATCGCATAGAATATATGTCTCTTTCATATTTCCAAAATGTGCAACTAAACATGAAGTTTATCCGTGAACAATAAACGTCTAATAAGAGCAAATGGGTTAGGTATTAACCTATCTTCAGAAAAATATGATATTGTGTAAAAAATGTGTATTCGGGACGTTGGTCGATAGATTCAAACATAGTAAAATAGCAGTATTAGGTGTTTGGGTAGTTATATGTTATTGGAAAGATTCACTAATAATGTCTAGTAGCGTTCCTGTTGGAAAATCTAGAAGAAGCCTGGTAGCTGTGTTGGAAACATGGGAGATGGTTTCTAGCTGGTCATCCAGACTGACCACTTTAAGATCGTATGTTGCTAATCCAACATGGTTCATTTGGACCAGCTTTAAACCAGCTACCATATTCTAAAACACACCTATTGGACGGCTTCTCCAGCAGGATCTTCCTAAATCAACACAAACACATCAGCACCATCAAAGCATCATCGTCAGGCGTCGAGTGTAATTGCAAAACTGCAATACCTTAAAAAGTCCAGCCAGCCATCCTTTATAATAGAGGGATCCAACTGCAAGGAGAGGAAGTTGTCATTCAAAACTTTCACCGGGCTTCGCGTATTCACGTCCAGTAAAATCAAAGTTCTCTCCAGAAAGCTCTGTCTCTTCCCTCCGGACACTGGTTTCCTGTAGGTAACGGCGGAGGAAATGAGAGACTGGAGTATCAGTGCCAACCACAGTGACGAGCCGAACACTGGGCAGAGGAACTGCCTGGGCATCTTCTGTCCTCAAGCACCGGGCGGAGCGCAGTGAAGGAGATCCAGCAGAGATCTCCTTATAAAACCCAAACAAAAAGCACCTGAAGTGTTTTTATGCCCCTCCTTGAGCGAGGATCACTGGTGTCTCTTGCAGCCCCCCGTCTTCAGCTGTTTTGGAGTTCGCTGGAGTAAACTCACGCCCCAGGGCCAGCCTCCATCACACTGCACCCTGCACCGCCCTCTGTAGTAACGCAACAGCTCTTAAAGGTAAGAGGACTCTTATTTAACAGAAGCTTCTCCGAGTGTGAGGTGTCTGAACCGTAATATTATTGGTCCGCACCAAAAAAAAAAAAATAAATAAATAAAAATAAAATTGGCGAAAAATCGTGGTTCTTTTTTTTTATTTTATTTTTTTATTTTATTTATTTAAAGAAACAGGGACAGCGTACAATAAACATTAACCTCAAAGGGAGAGATGCATAGTACCAGGTTTTAGCTCAAGAGCTAATTTTCACCCGTAGTCCCTGGGCAGGCTGATGTTAAGCTACAATATATAAACATACATGAGTAATAAGATTTACACTTGCCAAAAAAATAAATAAAATAAAAAGTTCATGTTCACACCTTTCATATACTTAGACCTTAGAACACACACTTACACACATACACATATCTGGTCACATGTGGGGACAAATTTGATTTGATAAAAGCCATTTCTTTGCTTGGCGTGTGAAGGTGTAAAAATTTGTGCTTTTTTTTAACTCTATAGGCAACATATTCCACTGACGAGCGACCACACAAGAAAAAACAGAGTTTCCAAATACTGTCCTGCGTTTCGGGATCCTGCATTCACCTCGCACTGTAGATCTTGTGGCTCGAGCTGTTATTTCAGAGCCCAAAGATATGAATTATTTTAGTGGAGGAGCAGCGTTGTCATGAAGTATCTTATACATCAAACACAGATTGGTGTGAATTATCAGATTCTTTGTGTTCTTTGTTGTTCTTTGGTTAGTGGTTAGTAAAAAATCCTCTAATTATCCAAATTCAGCAGGATTCAGCAAAAGAAATCCTATTTTTATCCAAAACCATGATATGTTTTATATGGCTCCTTTATGAAGGTTATTGGTGTTACATTTATAGGTTATTCACATTAACATCACATTAAGATCATTTTAACATCAGCATATAACTTCAAATAAATAAAAATAAAAACTCCTATAAAACGTATTTTAAAAAGGTTCTCCAATGGAATGTCAATTGGAACTTTTATTTTTAAAAGCTTGTTTTCTGCTATTATAAAAAAAAGCCAGAATGACTACAAATAGTGATTGATTCCGCTTATTTTTAACACGTTTAAGTAAAGAAAATAAAAAAGTTAAGCTCTCTGAATTTTTTTTTATTATTATTATTTTTTTTTTTTTACAGATTAACATGCACAATACTGAATAAAATACCATGTGTATGTAGGCTATAGCATACAATAATAATCGTTACGTATTAATATGTGGAAAATATATTATTTTCCCCGAGCAAGAAAAACAAACACCTGACAAATTATCAATAACCTACTGACATAACAGCCTCTATTTTTTTAATGAAAATGTGTTTATTGTAATCATCCACATCGGGATAGGAAGCAAACAATAGAGATCGCGAAACTCTAAAAGAAATAATAATAGTAATGATACTACTACTACTAATAATAATAATAAGCATTAACCACGTAACTCGTGTCGTGTTCTTCTTTGTGTCTAAAAATATTTCTTGATTTATATTTTTAAAATATTCGTTTACAATTACACCAGCGCGAACTAGTCTTCCATCTTTTCGATAAAATAATTTTAGGCTATGGTGCATTTTTTTAATGTTGGCTATAGAATTCCAGAGCAACACAGATCTGACGCTGTTCTTTGTCCTTTCTTTGCTTTATGCACTGCATAGCTTTGCTAAAAATGTGAATATAAAATGCTGAACATATGGTTTAGGACGCATCTTTTGGCGTGACAAACCAGCCGATGTTCTGGTATTTCAAATGCTGAATGGCATACGTCATGCTATTATTAAACTTGAGAAGTGCACAGTTCATTGTAGACAATAAAATAATGCTCTCTCACCTCACTCAGGACACTGTTGTCTAATAACAGGACCCATGTAATGTTTCCTCCTGTGACTGACACTTTGGCCTAACATCCCGCGCGTCCACTGTTGCAGAATAAATGAGAATAGAACAAAACAGAAAGAAAATAAGACTCTGCTCTGTTTTACAGTATGTTTTATTGGCAGCAAACCAGGCAGGGCTCCTCTCTTTAACCTCAGATTTATGGCTAGATTTATCAATTTGTATACGAGAAATCTTTTGAAGTTCATGTTTAACTTTCTGAACTGGAACTCGTCGCTTCAGGGAAGATTGGGAGTAAATATATCAAATAGGATTAACATTCAGGGATACACAGTTTTGTAGTTTAATGTGAAACAAAACAATACAGGATCTAAAGTAGTTCAGACTTTGCATCTGTTACTCCCATTCTGATAAAAGTGAGAGGTTAGAACTCTTAGAACATTTTTTTTAGCTATAAATAAAACATGGATAAAGTTACAAAATAATCTAAATAATACAAAGTATAGTTCTTTCTTCAGAATAATAATTTATTTATTCATTTATTTTAGAATGCATTCAATAAAACAAAAGCTTTTCAACTTCATTAAAAAAAAATCTGTATAAAAGTTATGACAGTAATTACGCATATTATTAATTATTAATAAGATGACAATAATAAGTTTATGTTGATTAGATGCGAAGAGAAAGATTTCAAACTAAAGCTCAGATTGCCTTACGTTGTACTGTGTTATATTAGCCATATACACCATTACACTTATGTATGCATATAGGATAGTATATTTCGTTTGGGTCATTTGTCAAAGCTCCCAGGCGAGAAAAAAATAAATAAAAAAAAAAAAAAAACAGGTCAACAAATAACTGACATTTTCAGTTCTTAAAACAATAAAAGGAAAATGTCCACTTGCCTGGTTTAAAGCACATTTACACTATTAAGAATCTCATCCTGTCGGAATATGTTATGTTTATTTTGAGGATTATATGAAAGTATAAAGCAATTCCCTGTAATCGTAAACTAGACTAAACAATTAAATAATATGCTCGAAAGTTTGCACACATTTTAATTTTTTTTATTATTTTCATTTAAAAATGTGTATATTATTTGTGCTGTGATTCTACCTTTCCCTCTCACACAACAATAGACAAATAGTTGAGTCTTTCAGGAGTCTTTTAGTGAAACCATCCGAGCACGGCTGTTTCAAACAAGTCCCTAAAGGACGTGCAACATTTCAACCAAGTGAACCATCAGTAATGTATTAGTTAAAAGTTTCCTGAGCCTGCTAACTGTCCTGCGAGCCCTCCCTGCAGACCGTCCACAAGGTCAAAGCTTTACACACGGGTCCCTCTGAATATCGACGAGCCGTGGACTATAAGACAGTGAAAAAAATCCACATATTTGTCTCTGATTTACGAGGTGGAAGCGAGTGATGCTGAGCAGACGAAAGTGGTTAGCACACACAGCCAAACATCTCCAAATTCTTCTTTTTCTTAGTTTTATCTCACCCATAAACTGTCAGAATGGGGTTCTCCATAATCTGTGCCACTGGCTGTCTGCTTGAGGCCTAGCTCCAAACACCCACGTGATAAACCTGAGTGTTTATGAGACCGCAACTTATTGGTTTCACCCAGCGTTTCACCCTGTTGTTGACTAATTGAGTTTTTTATTTTTATTTTTATTTGAATTTAATTTTTTCCGAAATTATTTAGCTAACAAAACCCCCACAGAACGAGTTTCTTGCTTTTGGGAACTAAAACGGCTGGAAATGCAAATAGGTAAAGTTTGTGTTATAAAATTTGATTTAACTAACGATTATCTTAAAGATGTTTAATATATACAAACTGAACTATTACGGTCTTCCTAGTCGGTTTTGTGTGTTTGTGTGTCTTTTATGTATAGAGCCACCACTGGCAACAAAAAAAAAAAACAACAACCAGGAGACATTTGTAAATGTAGTACATAATGCCACTATTTATGAAGGTGTTTTGCGTAAGTACAATTTTTCATTTTATTTCATTAGTCAAATAGAACAAATAACGTCTAAAAGTTTCCATCAAGCAGTTATTAAAGTCAAAGCAAATTGTTATGTAGTGCCACCTTGTGGTGATGATTCGTTATGACTCGTTAACTTTTATTCCACATAAAAGGACTCAATGATTCAAGTAGTTTATTGTCATGTGCACACTGAGGAAACACGTTTCCCTCTACTATGAAATTATTTCTTTGCTGTCCACATTGAATCTCAAGACAAGTGCGTTGCCTTACCCCACCAAGGACAAATATTGCATGGCATTCACTAAAAATATAAAGATTACTACTACTACTACTACTACCATAACTACTAATTATAAATATAATGTACTTTTATACATGCAACATTTGTGATTCAGTACAATTCAGACATCTGATATTTTGCTGGTTTAATTAAACCATTTGATTTCAGATGCAAGCCCAGAGACCCCAACCCTAACCCCCCACCCCCAGCTAATTTAGAGTGTGTCAGTATAAAAAGACAAGAGTACTTTAATAAGTATAACTTTTGCGTAATACTTTGATGCCTTTAATGACCCTGGGCCTGGTTCCCCAAAACGTTCTTATCGCTAAGTAGTTCTTAACCTATTCCTCATCCTCTCTCTTAACGTTATGGCACGATTCCCGACACGTTCGTATGCCAAGTATATATTTTGTAAGTCACACTCTCGTAAGGTTGGTCTGGACCATTCGTAAGCTCTCTCTTAGCGTTGTTTGAGCTCAAGACGCCAGTCACCGCCACTGTGCAGCAGTATTTTTTGAAATTTTGAAGTCAAACTATGGTATGTTGACAACAATGATTTTATGTTATGGACATTTTAAGACTCATAATAAATTATTTTCGCAATGGATACAGGCCTATTTATGAAGTTAACTTTATGTGGTATCAGAACTAATATGGTGGTAATTAGCCTAGGCTATTTTGTAATGTAGCTACTTATTAAAGCGAATTGGCAATCACTTTTGATAATTAAAATCTGGGGCCGGTTGCATAAACTGTTTAGACTAGTCTTAAAAATTAGACATCTTATTTTTTTTCTTCAAGACTGGTCATAACTTTTTTAATTCAGTTATGAAAAGGTAGATTGGTTTTACTTGTATTTGAAAAGTAACACTGATTACCCCTTTGCAACTGCCAGGTGGTCAAACTAGTTCTTAAAACACAGTCTTAACATGGTGGCTAAGTTTATGCAACCAGCCTCTGGCAAACAATTTGACTCTAAATGGCTAAGATCTATAAATGGGTAATCATGGTTGTGTCCAGTAAGCGACCAACTATGGCAGCGATCCAACGTGTCCTTGTATTGAATCAAAGACGGCGCCGGCCGTTTAGTCCCTGTCAATTTTTTTATTCGGCAAAACTTAAGCCCTTTTGACATTTTGCCTGACGTGGCTATATAAAAAAAATCCGCCTCCCAAGACAACTCATTATGGAGCTGCTGGACCTTCTCAGACCTGCGCTTGCCAGGCTATACGGGTCGGAATTTTGCTTTAAGCCCTGAAGTCCAGCTGCTTGCAGCGCTACGATTTTGTTGTTGTTGTTGTTGTTGTTGTTTGTTTGTTTGTTTGTTTTGTTGTTGTTGTTTGCTACAGAGAGCTTCATCGAGGTCGTGGAAGAGGGCTACGGCCTAATCAAGACCTCGGTGTGGAGATGAGTCCACACTGTCACCAACGCCCTTCTCTGCCATGCCGGGGATTAGATCCTGGTGGATGGCACACTCATCCCTTTCGTCGATCCATCAGTGATTGATCAGGCGTGCACATCGCGAAAGGGAGACGCGGCCATAAACGTGCAGGTTGTAGTAGACCATCTATAGGGGTGTGATCTCTGACCTGGTGGCAAGGTCCAGCAACACTTCAAGTTCCTCTGACAAGAAGCTTGGTGCCCTTTTTTACGTTGCTTCCCCAGCATATTCTGTATCTAACTCTCTCTCTCTCTCTGTTAATTGTAGATAGGTTGTTTTTTATTGAAAACATTAACCAATGGCAATCAATACCGCATTAAATAGAACTGCAGCTACTTGCCAATCAATTCTGATTGTACCTTACCATTAATATAAAAGTGTACTATATAATTTTCGTTAAACCCATGTCAAGAATGGGATACAACGGGATAAGGAGGGTGGATGATTAGCGAGGGATACCCGGTTAGTCTAACCGTCACAACATATCGTGTGAACATATTACTGACCATTTGATAATTTAATTTATAGTCTATATTCTACTGATATCTTAAACTATTTTAAAATAAATGTTACTGTAATAATTTGAGGAATGTTCATTTGCATAGAACGTGTTATCTTTCTTACATTCGCGTGAAGTTGAAAATCGATTCATGAGCAATCGATGCCAACTAATTCAGCACCCTCACTTTGGACAGCGCTCTTGTAACGTCGGACGTAAGAGGCAGCGTGCTAAGAAGCTTCCTAAGGGACACTTCGGGGAACACACTTAGAACATAAACAACTTTGGTAAGATATATCTTTCGAGGTCTTCTTAGCGCGCTAAGAGTGAGCGTTATCGGGGAACCGGGCCCAAACCATTTTACATTATATTAAACCTTAATTATTAATTTAAGAAATGCCGTTTAAAAAAAAAAAGTTATTTATGTTTATATATCTGTCCACTGACTTCTTGGGTTTACAATGGTAAAATAAACAGAAATCGTATCACATCATCTCTGGCTGGGTTTTTCTGGAGGATAGTCCATGCATTTCCTGCTTGCTCCTTACAGTATCGCAGCCCTGCAAAGCGTCATGACGTCACTGCGGTGTCATTTTATTTACATGAGACTCCAGCTGTTACACTGACTCTGCAAACAGAGCCGATGTGTGTGTCCGTGGGTGTGTGTCATCTCCACGTGATCCCGCTTGCCAATGTCCTTCTACAAACCACTCAGCATAATGGCTGCGGATGCTGCGGATGCTCTCCTCCCGCACCGCATCCCCTTACCACACATCCTGCCCCTGCTCCTCCTGATCGTCTCCGTTATCACCAAACCGAGCCACGGGCTGCTGGGCTTCCGACCGGAGGACACAGGAGGAGATCTATCCGTGCAGGACGGGGTGCTGAAGGCCACCGAGGGGACGCGGTTCATATTACGCGTGTACTATGCAGCATCTCCGCAGAGGCACAACCGGAGCGTCAGCAGCTCCGGCGGCACAGCCGCGCCGTGGATCGCTTTCATAGAAGAACCGGAGCCGGGCAGAGAGGGGCAGGTGCATCCCAAACGCAACTTGTGCGTGGAGGAAAGCGCCAGGAGCTCTGATATAGAGCTCATCGGGTCTTTTAAGTCAGCCTCCAGCCAGAACTCCATCCTGGTAGAGCTGCTCGCCAAAGACCTGCGGAGAGGAGAGAACATCAAGTATTACTCCATGTGCGCCTTTGACGGGATCAAATGGGAGCACTACCGGACGCGCGACTTCTGGCTGGCGGTAGTGGAGCGGCCGCCGCATACGGAAGGGTGGCTGCAGGCAGGACTGTCGGTGCTGCTACTGGCGCTTTCCGCGCTCTTCAGCGGGCTGGTGATCAGTATGCTAGCGCTGGACCCGGTGGAGCTCAAAGTGTTGCAGAACAGCGGCACGGGCAAGGAGCAAAAGTACGCGCACAAGATTGAGTCGGTGCGCAAACACGGCAACTACGTCCTGTGCACCTTGGTGCTGTGCAACGTGCTTACCAACACTTTCCTGGTGGTCTGGATGTGCCAGATCCTCGGAGCAACGCCCGTCTCCACCGCGGCGTGCACTTTTCTCATCTTCTTCATAGGAGAGATCCTGCCGCACTCCGTTGCTTCTAGACACGGGCTGGCTATCGCGTCCAAGACCGCATGGTTAACCAAGATGCTGATGCTGCTTACTTTCCCCATTACATATCCTATCAGCAAACTTCTAGACAATATGCTGCACCAGGAAATCAGCAACTTCTACACCCGTGAGAAGTTGCTGGCTATGCTGAGAGTTACCGACCCGTATCATGACCTGGTGAAAGAGGAGCTGAACATCATCCAGGGAGCTCTGGAACTCAGGAGCAAAACCGTGGAAGACGTGCTGACCCCTCTCAATGACTGCTTCATGCTGGCCTCGGATGCCATCCTGGACTTCTACACCATGTCAGATGTAATGCAGAGCGGATACACTCGCATTCCTGTGTTCGAGAACGAACGGTCTAATATTGTCGACATACTTTTCGTCAAAGATCTGGCATTTGTTGATCCAGATGACTGCACGCCGTTAAAAACCATCACTCAGTTCTACAAGCACCCGCTGCACTGTGTCTTTAACGACACCAAACTGGATGCAATGCTGGAGCAATTCAAGAAAGGTAAGATGTTTGTAGGACAGTTGTGCAGAGTTACAACAGATGATAGAGAATGAGAGGAAATCAGTGCGAAAAGGATCACACACAAATTATTTCTCACCCTCATTTCGTTTCCAAACCTGTATGCATTTCTTTCTTCTCTGTAACAAAAATATATTTTAATATCATGTTAATAAAACATTGGACTTCATTAACTTTAATTTGTATGGATAAAAAAAAAACCACTGAAAAGACATTTCAAAATATGTAGATGTGCATGGAAAAACATGAAGGCGAGTATATGATGAAAGTTTATATAGTTTTATATAGTTCATTGACTGTACTTTAATATTATGGAATTCTAAATGAAAATACTGGTTAAATCTTAGATGTTTAAAGTGATGCAGGGCCTTCTGGCTATGTTGACTATAACCTATGATAATACAAAAAATGAAGTGTTGCAATGTTATAACAATCATACATTGCACATTTAGTTTAGCTGACATCTGCGGAGAGACTAGAAGCTGGGTGACTTGAATAATTTAAATTTGTTCCCATGGCAACCGTTTTCATTCTGTCATCATTACTTACTGTTCTATTAGTCATATTTTGACACGCCTTTAACTGAAAATCCATAAATTACTCATGCCAAGCACTGACCTGTGTGGAATACAGGCCTGAATACCATTTCCTCTTGATCCTGCCCTGCATAAAAGTCTAGACATTGATGTGATGTGTTCTGATGCCTGGTATGTGATCATACTTTGGCCTTTACTGCATCACAGTGCAAATTATGTAATAATATCTTCTTGAGATTGATGGTGTTTTCTGCAAAGGCACAGAGTCAAAGCTACAGAGCAGCAGCAGGGTGCCACTGCCGAGTGCCATAATTCAGTCGTAATGCAGTAACCTGTCAGATGAACTGCTCTCACTGGGTACAAGATTTACCAGATTTACCTTCCCCACAGGGCAAAAATGTTCGTACGCAATAGATTTAGTAAAGGGATCATCAACAGTATCAGTTCCATAACCACCGTAGGAATCCAGGGCAGTTTAAGCAACACCCAGAGCAAAAATAGGATGTTCAGCATGGACTGACACAGGCACATAGTTAACCCTGTTTTCAGTTTAATCTTTGTGCAAAACTTGAATTTATTTTCCACCACACCGCAGAACTGTCTGAGAAATCTTAAGAACTGAAGTCAAAGTTTACCTATTGGATTGCTTTTTTAATTTTCAGAAATTGTTATTACAGTATTTTTTTCATTCAAATGCTGCTGTAAAGGATGTCATGCATGTTGTTACAGTATTTTTTATTCATTTTTTTGTCATAAGATTGAGTAAATGAAGTAGTATCAATTTTGGGTGAACTGTCCCTTTAAATCTGAGTGCTTGTCTGTATAGAAACATCAGGGTAGATTAGTTGCAGCAGTGACCTTTTGGTCCAATCAGTGTCTCAGCTTGGGACCATATGGACAAAAAGAGCGGAGTGAGAGAGTAGAGGATCTGCTTCCTCACACTGTGAGCACCCAGCCTGTCACTCTTTGAAGCTTCTGCCTCCAGTGAACAAATTATAGCAGGAATTATGAAATATGCAGGCTCAACCTTTCCCTCTCCATAAATTACCTTTTTCTCCTGAAAAGGTTCAAGCTGGAAGCTGTTTACTGAAGTGGTAAAACTGCCAAAATATCTAATAATCTATAAAAAAAAAAAAATAGTATGATTATTTTCAGTGCATAACAATTAAAAAAAATATCCTACATTTAAAACACACCGGCTGTTCGCAATCTGCTACTTCACCCAGTTCACCCCAAAAGTAAAATTAATTATCCAAATCTTTATATGTTCCCTGGACTGAAAATGACAATTTCATAATGTTTTTTACTTCACTGTCATTCACTGTATCAGTGAAAAAAAAATATTATAATAAAAAAAAATTATATCCTCTTTTGTGCATTATATTTGGGTCTACTGTCCTTTTGAAACATCAAACATATTCAAACATAGGCAGAGTGTAAGCTGTGTGATAAATTTAGAAACAAGAAATCACACAGAATCTGACTGATCAGCTTCCAATACTTATCTCTATTGTTTCCTCTTCTAGCTCTGCCATTCTGTCCTATAAATGCAAAACGCCCATAAAAACACATTTTAAAAGGACCAATAACATTAATAATAACATGGGATGCCTATTGTTGTTTGGAAATAATTCCATTGGGATTTATGCAGAAAATGGTGCTAAAAAAATAAATAAATTGCCTTAGAGTTTGTCTGAAAATCATTTGCTTTGCTAAAAAGCAAATAATTTGCTTTCCCCCCTAGATAGAAGAAAATCCTTGTTGGGCAGTAATTGAAACTTTTCCATGGAATGAAAATAGAGAATTTAGTTTTATTCAGTTCATAAATAATGAGCTAAAATGTATGTGACATTTTGAACTGCTGGTGGCACTAGAATTTTATAGGGATTGCCATAGACTCTGCTGAAGAAAACTAAATAATAAAAATAAAATAGGTGCCTACCTTTAGTGCTTGGCCCTTAAAGTGTACAAGCCCTCAAATTATTGGATCAATCGCTACATAACTCCTATCCCTCAAACTGTATTCATGGATAATCAGACTTTACATTTTCAAAACACTTCAAAAAAAGTAAATTACTAAAGGAATAGTCCACCCAACAAAATTAAATTCTGTCATCATAAACTTTTACTCACCTTCAAGCTGTACCAAACCTATCTGTTTCTTTCTTCTATGGAACATAAATGATTATATTTTAAAGAATGTTGGTAAGTAATATATATATATATATATATATATATATATATATATATATATATATATATATATATATATATATATATATATATGGGGTGGGTGGGGGGGCAATATGGAAATCAGTGGGGTCCATAAACCATAAAAAAAAAAAATACATAAAATAAAAATAAAAGCAATTAACATAGAAAATCATAGATTTATTTGCATTCACATTTTTTAGGACAAACTGTGCTATTGGATTCTATTTAGAAATCAGTCAGACATTTCCTTCAACCGATCTTCTGTGTTTTCTTCCCATTTTTAGCCACACACTGTGCTTTATTTAGCACTTCCCACCATACTGCTCTGCCATGCATCACATTAGTAGAGTATAGTGCCAGCTTTAACGAGTCAATTTGCTGGCACAGCAGCTGAGGGAATTGCATGGACATCCACGTGAGCTTAGACCCCCTGGCTCACGTGCATGTGTGCGCGTGTTATATAATAGCGCAGTGATGTAGTGCAGTTCCCTGAATATCAGCGTTGAGGTGTATCATGCAGAGTGCTGCATTGCTCTTGCTCTCTGCCTGACTCCTGCAGAATTCTTCACTCAGCGTGTGCCGCTACCATGGAAACCACAGCGTGACAGACACTTCTGTCACTTAGGTTCTCTCTATCCAAAGGTTGAGGATTATATATTTAATCCTCTCGGCCTGAAATGATATTCCAAATCTGTCTGACTGATGATTAACAGAAATGCAAGCTGGGATGTTCTGTTTATTCCATTGCAAAGAGCTTCTGTTTGGGATTTCAGAACAATATTGTATAAGCAACACTAATCATGCTTCATAATATGTGCTTTTTAAAAAGTTTTTTTTTTTCTTTTTTTGTAAAGATTTGTTGTTGTTGTCGTTTTTGCTGCTGTTCCTTTAAGATTCCAATGTAAGTGCCCTCTTTGCATGTGGAATGAGATCAAGCTTTGCTGCCGCAACAAGCTGCTGGTTTGCTGTTGGTGCCAATATAGATTTAGCAGCCCCATATTTCAATAACAGACCTTTTGGCAAAGCTGCATTACATTATGAGAGATTTATAAAACAATCTGTTGAAATGACCAAATGACCAGGCCTCAACTGTTCGTTTCTAATGTTGGAGTTCCTCAGAAGGCTCTGTGGAAATATTTAAAAGCCATTGTTAATATGTAAAAGCATCTGACATCACAACATATATGCACACACATATTTATAAATAAAATATAAAAACACAGTAAAAACCTTAATATTGTGAATTATTATTAAAATTCACACAATTTTTTTTTTTTTTTTATAGATTTTACAATAGAAATATGTCTGTGATGGTAAAGCTGAATTTCAGCATCATTACTCCAGTCTTCAGTGTCCCAAGATCCTTCAGAAATAATTTTAATATGCAAATTTGCTGCTCAAAAAAGATTTCTTATTATTATCAATATTGAAAACAGTTGTGCTGCTTAACATTTTTGCAGGAACCATTATATCATTATTTTTCAGAATGCCTTGATTGAATGTTAGTGTATATATAAATACAGAACATTTGATTCTTCATAATATAACACATATTTGAGCATCATGATTATTTAATAATAAGGGGGAACATGAACTAGTCAGGAAAAAAAAAAAAAACTCTTTTACAGTTTTTAGCATGCTTAGCTTCATCATCAGATCCATAGGGCTTCCCAAACCCCATTGCAGAATCACTCAGCTCTCTTTACATAAGGTCAGGTCTGAATCTTTAGAACTGTCATAGTTAATCTCTTCATGAGCATTCATTTCAAGCACTCTTTATGTCATGTGTCAAATCAGTTCAGCAATGCAAAAGATACGAAGGTATCAGGGGAGTTAAATAGATTTAAAAGGCTTCATTTACTAAAGTTGTGTGACTATTGATTTTGCACACTTTGACTAATAACTTCATGGATTGATTTAATAGCACTGCAGTTTTGTGAAGTTGGCTTTAATAGACTTTACACAAATGAGGATGCCGATTATGAGTATAAAATTAAATGTCGATTTCATATCCTGCCATGATGATCCTATGTCTTCCTTTGGCACTGTAAAGGGAAATCTCATTTGGCTATCGTGCAGAGGGTCAATAACGAAGGAGAAGGAGACCCGTTCTACGAAGTCATGGGCATCATCACTCTGGAAGACGTCATTGAGGAAATCATCAAGTCTGAGATTGTGGATGAAACGGACCTCTACAGTAGGTCTTTAATATTTCTGTTCCTTAAATCTGGTGCCATCATGTTAATCTTAGGCCTCGTTTGTATTTCTGTCTTCTCATCTTTCAATAATTAAGCTTCAGATTAACATTCAAAACACTTAAAAGTTATAAAATCAGTCCAGAGGTCCATTATTAGTGGAATATTTCCTCCACACAGCCTTAACAGAGTGTTTTTCTTCAGAGTGAAAACCTGCCCTTCCTCATGCACAGTCAATAACACTGTGACTCTGTTGCAAATAATTATCAAACTAATTGGGTTCCAGAACTCTGTGTGTTATTGTCTTCTGGCAAAGCCTGTTCTCTGCTATTATCAGTTCATTTTTAACCATGATTTACAGCACAAATAGTTGTTACACCTTGTACTGTGAGTAATTTGTAAGTTAGCTTGAAAAGTAAATCACATTTACCTTAACGTCTTGCCAAAAAAACAAAAAAACAACAACACATTGCTCATTATTTACATTTTCTGCCAAGGAAAGAAGTAATAGTTATGAATGCCAGCTTGACCTTTTGTGAAAACATATCCTGATTGCTCCAAAGTGGGGTAAGTTGTCATAATGGGAACCTGCAATTAAATTGCCAATAATAATAACATATTAGAAGCAGGAAAAATAATAATAATTGTGATCCAGCTTATATGTCCTGCAATAACCATACTTAAAATGTGTTTTAGTTTAAATACTACAAAACAACACAGTTATGTATAAATTGCCTTGAATTAAATATTGCAGTTTTCTTTTGTGGCAGCTGATAACCGTACAAAGAGACGAGTATCTCACCATGAGAGGAAACAGCAAGACTTCTCCATATTTAAACTGTCAGAGAATGAAATGAAGGTCAAAGTTTCACCACAGCTTCTGCTTGCAACACATCGCTTTCTAGCAACAGGTAATCTCACTTCACAATTGTGGGAGAGTCTCAAAATATATCAGTCCTGTTAATGATCGATTCAGACAGTTTGGGATCAACAGAATTTGAAGATTTAAAAAACTGAAAATTGTTTTAGGTTCAAAGCATGTACAATTCAAGACCAAAATGATGTGTTCACATTCATTTGACATTCTAATGTATCTATTCACTTAGTGCAGCATTGCAAATCATCGTCAAATGATGAAGGAACAGAATGCTGGTGCATTGTCAATATTATTAATGTTTTTCTTATTCTCTCCGTTCCCTTTCTGTCGGTAGAAGTAGAGCCTTTTAAGTCGACACATCTCTCAGAGAAGATACTCCTGCGATTGATAAAGCACCCGAGCGTGGTGCAGGAACTCAAGTTTAATGAGAAAAACAAGCAATCGCCAAAGCACTACCTCTTCCAGCGCAACAAACCTGTGGATTATTTCATCCTCATACTGCAGGTAAAGTACTGCAAGTTTGAAAAGACATTCTGATATTCATTATAAATAAATATATTCTGAAATTCAGTATAAATATATACAAATATATTCTGAAATGATATGTACATAACAGTTTGAACATATATATATATGTGTGTGTTTGTGTGTATATATGTATATGTATATGTGTGTATATATATAAATCTGTTATGCAGATAATTTTATTTATGACATATGACATTATTGCAAAATTCATAATAAAAGTTTTTTCACTATTTTATTCCATATAGTATATTAAGCAGTTTTCATAATTGTGAACTGGGAAAAAATAAATGAATTGATTAAATATTAGAAACATTAATATTTACAAATATATTAGTTCAAACTGTTATGCTAATCCATTAATTTATGACAAAAGAATTTTATTTATGACAAAATTATATTGTATTCATGAATAAAAAATAAAAGCTTTTTTGGAACACATTGTATGAACAGAAATGTAATTTTCCTTAATTTTTATAATTACAAATGCAAACAGAGGGAAAACAAATAACTTTATATAATAATAAAAAATAAAAATAAACTTATGACACAAAATATTGTAATTTATAACAAAATTATATTACATTAAATGCAAACTAAAATATTTTTTTTTTACTATTGGAGCACACTGTAAGTGGAGAAAAAAAAATCTCAGTTTTCATAATTGAAAACTTGATTTCAAAGCTCTCAACAATAAAAATGTCTGAACCATCTCTCTCTGGCTGCAGGGTCAAGTGGAGGTAGAGATCGGTAAAGAGGGACTGAAGTTTGAAAACGGGCCGTTCACATACTACGGCTTACCTGCTATCATGACAATCCTTCCCACAGGTTTGTTTGCTGCTTTCATTTTGTCAGAATTCATCACTGGAGGTGAACAGATCCTCATTAAATGAATAAACTTTCCAGAATATCTCAGTTTTCCTGCAGTAAAAATATGAATAAACAAAAACTCTGAGAGGCGTTGAGCGTGGTGCATAAGTGACCCCTCTTAACATGCTCCAGAAATAATTAAGGCAGCGAATGTAAATAGAGCGGCTATGTAAATCTTAGGAGAGTAGAGTCGGGTAATTACAGTGGGAGAGAAAATCTCTTCTGCCCACTCAGGCAAAATGGCATGCTATTATATAAGGATGAAAATCTCATAAGTTTAGCTTAACAAAAATGCAAAAATAACTTAAAGGATGGAGCCTTTAGCCCTAGTTGAAGACATTAATTCAGAATGAAAGTGTGTTAAATGTAAGTGTCTGTGTCATAGTCTGTCTCTCTAGTGATGGTTTTCTCTGCATCTCTTAATGATATAAAGACATAAAGAAAAGCCACAGCACAGTTACAAACAGGTATACTCCATCCAGGACCTCAGCATCTAATGAGACATGACATCTACATGGACACAGAGAGATTCTGTGAATGGCATATGGTTTTTTCTCTCGTAACACACAACACCAATAAAAGGTTTTTCCACTGTTCAGCACTGAATGTCCTATTTTTAACATGTATTTTTGCCAAATTTTACAAGTTAAAATATCTAAAAATCCACTGAAAAAAAATGATTTACTTTGAGAAGCAGTATATTGTATTGATGTAGATAATATAGGCTTCTTTCCAGAGAATGTATCTTTAATAGGAGAACATTGTGTCTTAAATGTTTCAAATCTTTTATGCACAAACATTAAAAAAAACAAATGATGAAAATAAGCAAAAAAATCGGCCAAACATACAGAACAAAAAATACAAAATAAACCTAAATTCAGGATACAATGTTTCAAAACAAATCACAGTATCAGTGTTTTCAAGTACACCCATTTTGGTTCAAGGATTTTTAGATATTTATAAAAAATAATATAAAAGCCCAATTCTTTTTAATAAATTTGTAAAGCACACTTAGGTTGTTGTTGTTCTCATTAAAAAGATGTATGCCTTAAAAAATATATATTACCATCTAAAAATAAATTTTAATTAATGTCTTCACTAGCATAAATACGTCAAACTATTTCTACATATTAGGAAAAAAAAAATATTTTGGTTCAAGGATTTTAGACATTTAAAAAAAAAGAAAAACTAATTAAGAGGTCACTTTTTCAGTTAATGAACAAGTCCAACCAAGTTGTGTACATTTGGCAGATTTTTTTTTTAAAGGGGGGGTGAAATGCTCGTTTTCACTCAATATCCTGTTAATCTTGAGTACCTATAGAGTAGTACTGCATCCTTCATAACTCCAAAAAGTCTTTAGTTTTATTATATTCATAAGAGAAAGATAGTCTGTACCGATTTTTCCCGGAAAAACACGAGCGCCTAGAGGCGTGACGTGTGGGCGGAGCTAAGGAATCATGAGCGCCAGTAGGCTTTTGAGTTGAGAGCAAGTGGAAGTTGTGACATTACCGTGAGGAAAAATCATCCATCATCCAAAACAAACCATGGCTAACAGTCAGATTCAGCGTATATTTATGATCCAGAATCAGATCCAGAGGCTGAAATTTAACAAGAGCAGCATCAGCAACGACTACAGCAGGACGTCTCTATGTAGTATGTATTGAAACTGTATATATTTGGAAAATGACTTTGAATTGAAATGAATTTGGAAATTTGGTTTTGGAAAATGACTAAGTTCCACTTTATGTCGTCTTTTTTTTTTTTTTTTTTTAAGGTGTACATGTGGAAAGTGCAGTTTGATAACAACATCGCATGTTGTTTACTTCATGTGCTTACGCGCTGATAGCTAAGTTAACAACACAGAGATATTTGAAGCAGTTTTACTCACCGTCTGCGGTTCCAACACACGATCGTGACCCTTGTTCGTTGGGACTGCATTATCCTTAAGAAATAAACGATGTGCAAATCCGGCGTACACAAACACTTGCACAACTCCGTTGATGCTCTGTAAAAATAAACTCCATCCACTGGTCCCTTAATGCTGTTTTTTTTTTTTGGTAATCTGTGCAGGGTTGTCTTGCCCTGGCAACCAAAAACACACTCCTTTTGTGACATTTCGTGACGCTCTCGCTCTAGTCAGTGAATGTCTGTGCTCTCAGTGCTCTGAGTGCGCGCTCTTCCGGCAGAAGTGCCCTTAGGACCCATATAAGGAAATTCCACTCCATCTAATGTCACACAGACCCATACTCGAAAAAAAACTTTCCGAAACTTGTGACAAACCGGAAGGAGTATTTTTGGAACAAACGTACAACTTAATTTTTGAAACTTTGTCCATGTTTAGCATGTGAATCTTACTCTTTAACAGTGTAAAAAACTCAGTATGCATGAAATAGCATTTCACCCCCCCACCCCCTTTAAAGTTTTAAGTCTATCTCAGCATATCAGTATACGTAGACTCTCAATAGCCCGAGGAAAGAAAAAGTAAATATCTCTGGCAATAATTAAAGCAATAATCAGCTGATTGACTTCTACTGGTGTGATTCAGTTCACAGATCACCGTCCCAGAGCAGCGGTCTCAATCATTCGGATACTACAATTCATGTAGGCAGTCTGGGTCAACTGAGCATCAGCGGAGGACCGTATTTACCAGACTATTCAGTTCGCCAGCTCACAGACCTACAGATCATTAAGGTAAATTTAACTATTATGAGAGAGAGAGAGAGAGAGAGAGAGAGAGAGAGAGAGGAGAGAGAGAGAGAGACTGTTTTTCAGACAGCTGGAGGAGGGGGAAATTCGAGAAAATTATGGGTCATTAAAGTTTTTAACCTAAATTCACTATACTGTTACTCTATAAAATAGATTTTTTTTCTCATTATAGTAATGTAAATAATTCTGTCTATATACAATATTTTTTATTTATTTTCATTAATAAAAAACATAATTTATGTTTTTAAAATTGATCCATTTTGATTTTATAAAATAATATATTTACCTGCATTAAATTCAGTCAAATATGACTTAGACTGACAATTTTACAATCCATTTGCTTCAAAATGCTAAAGCAAATACTTTTTAAATAATGCTTCTGTAAATAATAACATAAATATTCTAATGCTATATGTTAGAAATCATATAACAATATTAGATGCGTACTGTAATGTGTGGTTCTTTCCAGATCACTCGTAACCATTATCAGAACGCCCTGACAGCTACACGCATGGACAGCTCTCCACAAACACCCGACGCAGACAGCCAAGTGCCCGGGGATAGAATGACAATCCCTGAGACGCGCTCCAACAGTATCGCCCTTCCTCTGACAGAACCACGACCCTATCTGACCCGATTCCACCAGCACAGACACCTCTACAGACACCCAGACAGCACCAGCACCCTTAATGAGAGGAACCGCATCGTCCGTGAGTGCATTCACTTCTCATTTACAGCATGTTTCTCGGGTTATCTTGGTCATTTTTCAAGCAAATCTAATCCTTAAGTTAGAAATAAGTTATAAATGTCGAAACACAACCAAATAGAGTTTCCTTTAGTTAACGAAACCTGTCCCAAAGTATACACAGGATCAAATGCAGGTTAATCAGATTACACTGTTGAACATTATCATGCTATACTGTAAAATGCTATACTGTAAAAATTGAATACACTTTGCATGCAGTACTGTTTGAAACATGAGATATGACAGCAGTTCCACAATCAAAGTTTTAACTAAAATCTCCATGAAATCAAAGTGGTTTGACTTTTTGTCCAAGTTTGCTAGCTTGAAACTATTTGAGGTCAAGTGTATTCATAAAAACTGGACTAAAAAACGGACCAAGAATATTGCATAATCTTAAATATAATTGAATGTATTTTTTTTTAATTTAATTTACATGATATTATAAATGCTAATCATATACGATATTCATTATATCTTATATGATGAATCAAATATCAATTTGGCTGAATTGAGAATTGCATATAGCTTTATATGGCAGAAATCATAAAAGTAGTATGTTAGTATGCTGTTTCAATGTCAACACAGGTCGGAAAATTGTGTTTGCCAAATCAATTTAATTTTTATGTCAAAAGACATGGACTCAAAGCTTTAAATGTCTTTGATTACTCATAGCTTTGTAATCAGATAGTCCTGCATTTCCTGTGTGATCAGCTGACTGTGGTTCTCTGGCTCCCCCTGTAGGAAGTAAGTCAGATGGACAGAAGAGCCCCAGTGACTCTGTGTTCCTGCGTATGGATGACACCCCATATATAAGAGACAATCACGTGGAAAGAAAAGAAGGAACAGGTGGGTGAATTAAAGGATGATTTCTGAAGCCAAACCATTACATAATCTTATGCACCAATATACAGTGTTTACCTTGTTAAGTCCAAAAATGTATTTAAATGCTGCTAAAAGTAAAATCAACAGAAGGAACTGGGCATTGGGTGAACATAAATCATTGTAGGAACTGTCCTTTTGAAATACAAAAATGAATATTTCACCAAAAAGAAAAAAATATTTTAATTAAATCAGTACATTTTAAATTGTATTTATTTATTCAGCCTCATGGCATTTCAAACCTGGATGCTGTCCATGGATAATTTTAGAAGAACATTATTATCATCATCATTATTATTATTAATTTTTTTATTTTATTATTATTTATTTTTTTTTTACTACAACTACTCATAGTGACTATATATCTGTTTTTATACCGTCTATGCTATGTATATTATTTTCAACTCATACAATGCTATCATATGACTTCAGAGCTTCAGAATCATTTTTAGTACTATAATCGTATGGACTACTTTTACAATACTTGAAATAATCATGCAAGATTCTTAAAAATAACAGTGTGTGTTTGTCTTAAACAGAAAAAAAGTAACAGTGCACAGGTTAGACAATGTAAACATGTAAATAATGACAAAGTGTTGTGAACTATCCCTTTAAGAAGGGTGGTGGTCTGTTCTCTGACTAAATGCACCCAAATTTCAAACATTGGAGTAGCTGTTTGACAGCGAATGGGACGTTTGACAGACTGCAGGGAGAGGAAATGCATGAGCTGTATAAGCTCTGTTTATATGACCTGCAAAGGAATGTTGACATCAGACTAGAACTGTCCATTTCAGCTCTGCTTGTTATGGCTGGAGGTTAACAGGGATGACAAAACCAAGAATCAGTGACGTTTGGATGTATAGAGAAGAGAAGAGAAGAGAAGAGAAGAGAAGAGAAGAGAAGAGAAGAGAAGAGAAGAGACAAACCAATGGCTCTTCAGCTCAGTTTGTCATGTGATCATGGCCCATTGTCATAGTGTGTCCAATCTATTTCAGATGCAACAGCTGTACCCATGGATACAGACCAGTCTACATCTCAACTCATCAGCTCTCACTCTCTGGGTGGCTCGGATGAGAACCTGGGGAAAAAACTGCTTCGGAAACTCAGTGTGTATCAGCTGCCAAGCACCTGACTGAATCACAAATTTGTGAATCTCTCCCGTAATGGCAGGACACCTGCTTTTCCGTCTGCACAAACACACACACACCTGCTTTAATTCTGCATTTTCAAACTCAACATCTGTTTCCTAGCAACCAGCCAGGCAGCCCACACATCCGTTTAATAAAAATTGACAAGTCACTCAGAACAATGTGATTTACGCAAGTAGGACATATTTCTGGGTCTGCAGCCTTTTTTGCTTGTGGAAAAACTTTTTATCAAGAAATCATACCTGCTGTTAAAAGATGTGTGGGAGGTTGGTGCTCCGGCAAAGCTTCTTGATTTATTATTTACTTAGTTATTTATCATCAATTCGGTAATGTTCCCTATTTACATTCCTGCATGTGGTAGACACTTTAATACAGCAATTCATATTTAATTTAAACTATATACTTCACTGGGATTCAAACGCATAATTTCTAAAGTTAAATTTAATTTCTGATAAAAGCTAAATGTTTTAAACGTTAAAATTGACTGGGTTTTCAATATACTTTTATTCTATCTTGGAAGTCTGAAAAACCTGAAAACCTTGTAATCCTTTTTAACAATTTTTCAAACATGATTACAGTTAAAGTATATTCATTTAAATTCCAGTGTGTCCATAGAAAATACATGCTTCTGTTTTTTTTTTATTCCAAATATCCCCTTTTCAAGCTACCATTAAAAATATTTACTCATATTGAAAAATCAACTAAAAATTGTTTAGATTATATAGATTTGAATTCTACTTAAATTCAAATTCATATTATGCATTCTGTTTCAGTCCAAATGTATTTCAAATTCAGGACTTGCATTTAAATATTAAAGGCATTCTTAATTCAAAAAACCTGTCAGAAACATGCCCTGTTTGCTAAATCACAGTATTCATCAATCTGACATTTTCATCATTTATTCATACTTATTCATCAGTTGACAGCTTTTTTTATTTAAAAAAAATTCATTTCAAAACTAGGGATTTCACATTTTACTTTCTATTCTCCAGGCAACAAAAAAAGAAAGAAGTCTCGTGATGGAGATAAACCTCTGGAAGACAATCCTGAACAATCACAGGTGAAGACCTAGCATTCGTTGAATGGGTTTTTGCTCTCTCACCTGCTTCTCCCACAAATGTGAAATTGACCATCACAACAGATGTAGCATCAGAAAACCTTGCCTTCAGCATTGCAATGGGCTGGACAACCTGAGAAATATAACAAACCAGAAATTTACAACATGCAGCAAGACATGTTTTCTTTTTAATTGACGAGATGCTACATAACCGTTGATATACTACCGTTTTGATGGAGGTTTATGATGATGTCATCTCCAGTCACTGTGGTAATGACATTCTGACCTCTGACTCCGGGCAAAGCCAGCAAGCACAAGCCTGGAGACCTGAAGTCAACCGTTTGACCAATGTGAGGTCAGAACCTTTAGTATGTCACAAGATATGGTCAGCTTTCAGTAGAATTATCCAGAAACAAAGTGTTTATTGTGTGTTTTTATATCATATTAAGTGAGAGGTATTTGCCAGGCTGTGTCTGGAGCTCAATCAAGATATCAGAGCACTTTGAGACAGATCAGATCCATTTAATTCATATTCTGTTGAATAGCTGAGGTGTTGACAGAGAAGAAATACCTATATTAGGTAAGTGGTGTCAGAATCTTTTGTTTTCTTTCTATTTTCTGTTTTCAAAATAATTAATATTTTATATTTATTTCTTATCATTTTGCTTTTATTTTTGCACATAGAGAGGTACAAAGATAATTTTTTAAGCTATTTTATGTGGCAGTGCTAATGGTCCAAGCACATGTATTTGACATTAGATTTATTTGTTTAAAAATAATATTTATTATATCGGCATGCTTTTCTCGAACAGCAGTGTTATTATTGATATTATTAGAACAGCATTGTGCTTATTGTATAAAATATTATAAAAAGTTAGGATATGCGCAAAGCCATAACTCGAACAAACTTGAAGCACTGATACTAAAATGTCACCTCAGATATAGATATATTGTGTGTGTGTGTGTGTGTGTGTGTGTGTGTGTGTGTGTGTGTGTGTGTGTGTGTGTGAAAAAATCATAAGCAATATCCAAAACATGCCTATAGTATTTAGTTTTTGAGCCCTTTTAGTAATTTACAGCACACTGAAAATCTCACTCACATTTCCATTACTGGTTCACTGCCATGACTTTCCCAGCATGCCATGATCATGACAAACTAACCAATCAGCTCATCCCTGCCAACAACAGGTCACATGATTACATTATGCCAGGGGATTATACCTAGGATGTGTTTTGCATGAAAGGCTGTTTTTACGGAGTATGTCAAGTGAATACCTCTCTCCTGCATGCATGCAGCAAACACTGGTGATATAGAGACTGTGGGGCCACAAACAAGACTCTTTTTGCCTCTATGCTAACAGTGATCTATCACACCACCGGGAAGTCGAACACAGAAAGCACAAAGACTTAGACTGGAAACCACTAGATGTCTGTTTCCTTCCCCTTGATATTTATTCCTAATATTTAATAGCAATAATCAAGCTAGCCCCTTTTATAAAGCTGCTTTGCATCTTGATGGTCAGGAGTGAATTGAATGTGCCTGCTTGCTTTCAGGCCACATGGGGTTGTGCAATACTGTGTGCTAAAACCCCTGTACAGAGAGCACATGCTGACAGAGAGAAAGAAAGGGGGGGGGGGGGTGCAGCACTTTTTAACGTCACGGTGCTGCATTGCAGGGTGGACTGAGTGATAGATGCTGACTCCTGGATCAACCCCTCCATATAAACACATGATTGACTCAGCTGCTTTAGATGAGAAATCCACTGTATATTTAAGCATGTGTATATTTAAGCCTTAAACTGAGGGTACTTGCTAAAGACATTTAGAAAATCCTCTCCAGCTTTCGCTCTCTGTACAGTGAGTCGGCCGAAGGATATATGTTTCTACAGAGTTTACAAAGACTTGTATTTGAAAATACCTGAGGAATTGTGTATGACTTTATAAATGTTTTTGCTTTGATTATATAAGAACATTATATATATATATATATATATATATATATATATATATATATATATATATACAGTACAGACCAAAAGTTTGGGCACACCTTCTCATTCAAAGAGTTTTCTTTATTTTAATGAGTATGAAAATTGTAGATTCACACTGAAGGCAAAAAAAACAAAAAAAAAAAACAATCAAAACTATGAATGAACATGTGGAATTATATATGGAATTATATACATGACAAAAAAGTGTGAAACAACTGAAAATATGTCATATTGTAGGTTCTTCAAAGTAGCCACCTTTTGCTTTGATTACTTCTTTGCACACTCTTGGCATTCTCTTGATGAGCTTCAAGAGGTAGTCACCTGAAATGGTCTTCCAACAGTCTTGAAGGAGTTCCCCGAGAGATGCTTAGCACTTGTTTGCTCTTTTGCCTTCTGTCTGCGGTCCAGCTCACCCCTAAACCATCTGGATTGGGTTAAGGTCCGGTGACTGTGGAGGCCAGGTCATCTGGCACAGCTCCCCATCACTCTCCTTCTTGCTCAAATAGTCCTTGATGCCTTCAGTGTGACTCTACAATTTTCATAGTCATGAAAATAAAGAAAACTCTTTGAATGAGAAGGTGTGTCCAAACTTTTGGTTTGTACTGTATATATAAAGAGAATCAAATGTCTTATTAGGTTTTGATGTGGTATTTCAGAATGAAAAATGTGAAAAGTTCCACTGGCATCCCAATAAATTAAGATTTGTTTCAAATTTGTCTCAGAAAACATAATTTTTGTTCAATTGCAGTAAACAAGTACTGCGAAGCAATATAAAAAGTCAAGGTTTTATTATGGTACATTTGAGTTCTCAGTCCTGTTATGGAAGAGAATGTTTTAGATTTCACTTCAGTTACCTGAGTACATAACGTTCATTAATGTTTAACAATTGCTGGACTATTTCAGGATGATAACCTTTTCTGGGTCTTATTTTGAGGCAGAACACGTTTTTTGAATATGCTTATCATAAATTGTGTTCAGATAATGCCACTCGATCACTCAAAATTGAAGGCCCATTGTCAGTGATGCAATTTGTGCCGGTTAAATGGTAGATTCTTAAATCTTTGCTCACTGAACTTAAAAATATGTTTGAAGCTTTGCATGGAGAAAAAAAATACCTTACCTTAAAGCACTAGTTTCTTTATCAGATTTAAAGAAATTTAGCATTACATTACTTGCTCACCAATGGATTCTCTGCCGTGAATGGGTGCCATCAGAATGAGTCTAAACAGCTGATAAAAACAACACATTATTCAACACTCCAGTCCATCAGTTGTTGCCTTGTGAAGCGTAAAACCGATTTGTAAGAAGCAAATCCATCTTTAATGGGTTTTTATCTTTAAACTGTGGCTTCCAGTTAAAATACAAGTCTTCTATCCATAATCAGCAGAGAAATATGCACCGATCAAGCTGAGTTTATAAGTGAAAATAGTCTAGGACAGTTCTAAACAAAAATGAGGGTGGATTTTGATGTAACAGAACAGATACTGATCTGCTTCTTACAAACATGCAACTTCACGAGATGTTAATAGAGGAGTCTTGTGGGTTACTTGTGGATTATTGTGATGTTTTTATCAGCTGTTTGGACTCTCATTCTGACGGCACCCATTCACTGCTTAGCATCCATTGGTGAACAAGTGATCTAATGCTAGATTTCTCCAAATCTGTTCTGATGAAAAAACAAACCTGGTCACAGTAAGTTTAAAATTGACAAGCATATAATATGAATACTGTAGATAGAGTAAATTCTAGCAGTGCCAGTCACCCTCTATGTGCAGTTAACAAATTAAAATTTAAAAACAATACACCATGTATTTATCTTTAAAAATTATTTTTGTGCCAACACTGTTATATTCAAACCTTTAATATTAAGAACTGTAGTCTCATTTCTCAGTTTATGTTTTGCGCCAAAAAATCCTCAAACATATATTCAATGTCATTTTTACTTTTGAAATTAGTTAATGCATCCACACTGAAAATGAGTATGAATTTGTTTAATAATACCCCATTCTTCTGAATGATACTGTCAATATACCATCACTAGGACACGTGACTTGTGCTAATAAGACAGCAGAAAACATGCTAGTTTACGTCATTTATTTCAATGCTTGATTAGTATATTTGTGCTCAAAGAGTTTTCATACTACTGGAGGACTGATCTTTTGAGACTAAGCTGGGTGGGAGAGTATTATACTTGGACTAATGTCTGAACATTCATTAAATGTTCCTGCAGTGCACAAACGAGCCTGGACACAAAAACAGCAGTAAAAGTGATGGACCAGAATAAAAAAAAAAAAGACACCAGAAAATAAAGTGCAAATCAATGCCTGGGCTCTTCACAACCCAGAATTTCCAGAACATCAAACACGAAAAGCTTAAAAGAATATTCAACCCCCAAATCACAGTTTTTTGTATAATTAAATCACCTTCAGCTGTCAGATATCCAATATCCCAAAATGCACCTTTTCATAGACCACAATACCAGGTTTCTTCTTCCATTGTTTTAACAAGTCACAATAAGTTTTCAAGGTAAAATGTTTCTTCAAGCCATTTAATTTGAGGTAAGAGCAACCAGAAATAGACAGTGAAACAAAATCAAAATCTAATGCCCCCATTCATTCAAGTTCTAAAGTTGTCTCTGTTTGCATGTTTTAAGAATACAGCCCCATCAATCATGAAACATGCAAACTGTCCTTCAGTTCAGCACTCAATACAATGAAATTTCAGACACACTGTGATAAAATTCCATAAGTTAATTTAATAAAGGCTAGTTTTCACCCATTTCAACTCAAATGCTGACTATAACTCTGATTCATTCACACTAACCTGTTTGAATTTAACCGAAGACCATGAAAGATATATACCATAAAACCAGTCAAGCTGTACCTTCAGGTTAATCAAATCAATGTTAATGGTTGACTGTAAATCCCACCACAGAATGCTTATTCATAGAAACAAGATTGGCATGAACTCCACAGATAATATTTTATACATAGTCTCTTTTGAAAACTTAAGAGCAGGTGAAGTGAACCTTAAACTTATGATTTAAAAAGCTGATGCATTTATACACATTGTTTTGTGCAAAAAACTGTTCAAAAGGAAAAAAGTGGGATGAAATGTGTACACTGTTGATGTTTTCTTGACATATTTTGTGAGATTCACCAATATATATATATATATATATATATATATATATATATATATATATATATATATATATATATATATATATATATATATATATATATATATATATATATATATATATATATATATATATATATATATGGGACGGTTTCATTGCTTTATAATTAAAAGTAAAAACAGAATGTTGAAATGCTGATGACTAAATTAAACCGGGAGAGCTGGAGAGTGAAGGGGTGCATCAGTGTGTGTGTGTGTGTCACTGCATGTCTATGTTCCACACACACAAACACACACACACACAGACAGGAAGTGTGGTAAAGGTGCTTATTGCACTGTAGTGACAGCCTCATGAATGGACTCGGCCACATAGTCGATGTTCTTGGTGGTGAGTCCACACATGTTGATGCGCCCACTCGCCATCAGATAAATGTGCTTCTCTTTCACCATGTACTCCACCTGCTTAGCTGTAAAACAGAAAACAACATTTGAAACACACACTGCATTAATTAACAAAATATCAAAGTGCCAGCTTTTAACTATTTCCATAGTACAAGCTTTTAACTATTTTCTCAGATCTATTTTCACAATTACACTTCTAGCTATCTTCTCAGTACTAACTCTGAACTATTTTCTAAGTATTAGCATTAACTATTACTCTCACTTTTAAAGCCTATAACCTAAAAGGCTTTAAATAAAGATTTGAAAGCATAGCAACTATTTATCTTCAGCTGCAGTAATGTGTAAGGAAAAGTAGCTAAAGCATTCGTGACTGCCGTGTTAGAACAGATGTTTCCAGTGGTGAGACGCTCGGATGAACGAAGTGTGAAAGCGCTAGAAGGAGATGCTTACGGTTGAGTCCGGTGAAGCTGAACATGCCGATCTGTTCAGTGATGTGCTCCCAGGTTCCTGGAGTTCCCAGTGCTTTGAGTTTCTCCTTCAGCTGAGCACGCATAAGCAGGACCCTGTCTGCCATGGTCTTCACATTGTCCTTCCTGTAGAAAGATGGAAAACTGGCAGACTAGTAACAAACCTTAAACAAAGCATACATATACACTGGTGAATCTCACAAAATACGTCAAGAACACATCTACAAGTGTAGGTCACATTTTAACCCACATTTCTTTCCTTTTGCACAGTTTTTTGCACAAAACAATGTGTATAAATGCATCCGCTTTTATTTTAAATCATCATAAGTTTAAGGCAGTACACTAAACACTATAAACAGTTTACAATTTAATATATAATTGATCTTTTGCATCACAGTGATGAAATAGAGATTCGTTTTTTAACACACTAATGAGAATTTGTGGAAAATGGACATCATCATATGCATCAATGTTTCGTTGTTGAACCAAAATCATGAAATTAGATGAATTTGAACTGCATTTACCATTCAGCGAAGAGTTCAGGGGTGTTGAGTACGATGGCAACCAGACGTGCACCCTGGGACGGAGGGTTGGACCAGGTGATTCGAGCAATCTTCTCCATCTGAGACAGTACACGGTTCAAATTGTCTTGGTCTTTGGCTAAAACAGTCAGGTTCCCCACTCTCTCATCTGTGGAGTCAGATTATTCTTTACAATCAAATGGTTCGTAACAAGGACACAGTACAAGGCATTAAAATGAAATCTCTAACAACTAACATAAACTCCGCTGGGACCACTTACTGTACAGACCGAAGTTCTTTGAGAACGACTGGGCACAGAACAATTCAAAACCCTGTGACACAAAGTAGCGGACAGCCCAGGCGTCCTTATCTAAATTTCCTGAGGCGAAACCCTGATAGGCCGAATCAAAGAAGGCAAACAGACTCTTTCGCTGAAGAGAGAGTTGAGAGAAGAAAAAAGCCAGATAACAACATCTCTGCCATACAAAAATGCACTTAGAGCTCCACTGATGAACTTTACAGTAACATTCTGTGCCCTGTATAACTCCTAACTAAAATTCTGATACATGTTGGCTTTAGATAATTATGCAACAGTTAACTCACTGTTTATAAAACTGCAAAGGGTTTAAACTTAGACAACAGTAGGTTGTAATTGCACATTGTGCTTAAATGCCTTATTACATGTAATTAGGATCTATTTTTTTTCATCAAGGGATTCAATGTTCTAATCTTAGTCAGCTGATGTGGGGGAGGTTGTGATGGTCTCACCTTCATGACATCAGCGATCTTCTTCCACTGGTCCTGGGTGGGATCTGTGCCGGTGGGGTTGTGAGCGCAGGCATGCAGCACAAAGATGGAGTGATCAGGTGCACTCTGACAGGAAAGACATGGTGTCAAATGGACTATATATATATAAAGCAGAGGTGTTAACATTTATTTCAAAGGGCCAAAAATCAAACAAGGTTTTTTTTTTAATGGGCCCAGCAGAAAAAAATTAAATAAAAAAATCTTTCAAGCTCAACACTTGTTTTTGTGCACAATCAAAGATTTTTAGATAACATTTATCACTGATAAATATGTAACTACGAAGAGCTTATTTCATTTAGAAATCGCTACTAACCTCGAGGTCACCCAGAAAACCTTCCAGATCGAGTCCACGCTTCCCTGCATCCCAATATTTGTATGGACGGATGTCCTCAAATCCAGCGTTAGAGAAAACAGCATTGTGGTTCTCTAGAATAAAGACCACAAACTGAACTGAACATTTTTAGCATTTGACATAATATATATAGAAGTGAATTATTGAACTTAAGGTCAGCATGAGAATAGTTAAGCTCTTTTGAGGCAAAATTTGTACATATTTTATACTGTAGTCAATTAAATATTAGAAAGACATTTTTTTACAGTATTTCCTAGTGTAATTCGATCTTATGCTCACCCCATGTTGGCGCAGACACATAAACTGGAGTTTTTGTGTTGTCGGTTCCATTGTACCAACGGCGAAGAAACTCGGCTCCGATCTTCAGAGCACCAGTGCCACCTAAACACTGCACAGCTCCAACCTGCAACACAAAAAAACAGTAACAAAAACCTCTACATTATAATGATAGCCAACCAGTTCAAAATGTGTTAACAAGGTCTAAAATAAACGTTTTGCTAAATCCAAAAATGGAATGATTTCTGTAGGATCATGTGACACTGAAGACTGGAGTTATGATGCTGAAAATTCTGCTGTGCATCATCAATTTTTTTTTATTTTTTATAAATAAATAAAAACTGTTTTTGATATAGATGATCAAAACAGGATTTTAAGCATCTCATCTGACCCGATTGTCCTTGATGGCAGGACTGTCTTCACCCAGAGCGATCTTAGATGCACTGGAGCGAAACTCTGGCAGGCCTAGAATAGGCAGGTACTCGTGGTTCAAACTATGGTCATCAGCGATCATCTTCTCCACTTTTCTCACCACGGGGAGAACCCAGGGCTGGCATTCATCAGTCCTGTAGGCTAAGGAGAGGAGGAGGATGAACATTTAAACCAGACTACAAAATACAAAGGCAAAATTCTGATTTGTACACTACCACTCAAAAGTTTGGTGCAAATAATTTTTAAGAAATGTATATATTTTTTTAACTAACTAAATTTTGAATTTTCTACTCATCAAAAAAATTGCCGAAAATATAATGTCACACTGAAGACTGGAGTAATGGCTGCTGAAAATGTAGCCTTTTAACATATATCTAAATAAAATTAAGTTATTTCAAATTGTAATATTTCATAAACTGTTTTTCCTATATCTTTAATAAAAAAATAAATGCAGCCTTGATGAACATGACAGACTTCTTAAAAAAAAAAAAAAAAAAAAAAGTTAAGTCACTTCCATTTGTATAGTGCTTTATGCAATACTGGTTATGTCAAAGCAGCTATACAGTGTTTCTAAGCTTTACAGTTTGTCAGAAATGCAAAAACACAATCACAGAGTCACACCCCAAACTTTTGAATAGCGTACATTACAGCTTCCTGAATTCCTATCTACTCAACTTCTGTTATGTGGAATTGTTCCTTTTTATCAGGGCTGTCAATGATCAGGATTCATCTGTGATCTTTTCCCCAAGAGCAAAATTAGCTTATTCGACACTAAACGTGTACTGCTCATATCCGAATGCATTACAAGTAGTGATCGACCGATGTATCTGTTTACCGATATTTTTCCCGATATTTAAGCATTTTTCCATAATCGGGTATCGGTTTTGTAATATCGGATTCGCCGATTTACGGCGCCATCTTGTGGCCGTTTTGAGATTTCCGCCATTGCAGCCCGGGTGTCTGAGGAGATCAGTCAACAACAACTCAGTGGACAGGTAAATATATGATCTACTTGGTTTGCTTTAATTAATCAACTTTATTTAACATAACAGACATGCACAAATGAGATCTGAGACATAAATTCCTGATATAGTTAATTTATGCAGCTTGTTTCTAAACAATTGAGACGAACTCATTGAGTCACGTAGAGTAATTCATCATGTCCTGCCCCAATAAAGACGTATCTTTACATGAATTAAATAAAACAGACATGAATGAGTGCATGTTGAAAATAAAAGCGTTGAATTTAATTCTCTATCTGTTGTATTTGCTCAGCAGCATTAGTCTAGAAGAGAAAGTTTGTTCATATTGCTTAGCAACTGACGGATGATCTGGAGGCTTAAGCACGGCGACTGAATGAAACTTTTGACAAGATTATCTTGTTTAAACACCCTAGATTATATTATCATTTACTACATAACAATTATTTCGCTAATACACATATAAATATAGCCTACCGCTTTGTGGAAATTAATTATTATCTCCATGCGCGATCGCAGTTGATTAAGTTATAGTCAAACAGCACTTTGTCAGTTGGCATTTCATGATTTAACGTTAGATTAAATTTAGATCATAAAATGCCAACTGACAAGTGCTGTTTAACTTTATATAGTCTCGGGAAAAAAAGTTCGTTCATATTGCTCAGCACCTGACTGGGTTGATGATCAGGAAGCCTCAAGCAATGCCACTGAATGAAACTTTTGACAAGATTATCTTGTTTAAACACCCTAGATTATATTATCATTTACTACATAACAATTATTTCGCTAATACACATATAGGCTACATATACCGCTTTGTGGAAATTAATTATTTATTATCTCCATGCGCGATCGCGGTTGATTAAATTATAGTCAAACAGCACTTTGTCATTTGGCATTTCATGAACTAACGTTAGATTGAATCTAGATCATAAAATGCCAACTGACAAGTGCTGTTTAACTTTATATAGTCTCGGGAAAAAAAGTTCGTTCATATTTCTCAGCACCTGACTGGGTTGATGATCAGGAAGCCTCAAGCAAGGCCACTGCATGACATTTTTGAAGGAAGCAGGCTTACAGGGCAGAATGCTGAAAGACTCTGTTTTCTACACTAAAACCTAGTTCTGCTTAGCTGGGAGTAAATGGCTATGCACTCCTAAATAGCCCTCCCGCCCCCACCAATATGTTAGAATCATTTTTGTGCTTTATTTTTTTACCTGTTTTTATTTTTTTACCTCATCAAAGCTTTTATTTTAAAACAAAGACACTTAGTAACAGTGCGCTTAAATTTTTTGGACTCAGACCCCTCTATTTATTTGTGTATAAATATAATGTTTTTTTTTTTTGTATGCAAGGGGGGAGTGATTGTTATAAATAAAATGTTTTTTTTTCAGCTCATTTGTTTTGTAATAATTGTCAGAAACAGAAGTATAACAGTAAATAAATATCGGTTCTGCATATCGGTTATCGGGTACATAAACATACAAATAATCGGTATCGGTATCGGTTATAAAAAACCAATATCGGTCGATCACTAATTACAAGAATGAACAATTCTACACAAATACAGAACAAAACGTATCCAAAGAAACTCGGTCCTGTACATAAACTGGTCAAGTTGTGGAATCAAAAGATTTCGAAGCAGAGCAATGATTTTAATAAATCTGAATGTCTGAATGCATCAAATATTAGAACAATGCGCAATTTATGGTGCAACATATATGGTTTAGCATAATTATGAGCCTTTAAGCAAAAATATATTAGAAAAGAAGCATATTCTGAAGCATGTTGTTGTCACATTCTGCAGAAGCATGGCAAGCTGTAGTTAGAGACAGTAAATGTCTTTAGAAGGCATATGAAATCAGTGTTCTGGGTTGTTCAAGAGGGATAATCGTTTCAATCTGAAGAAAAGACCACAGGCCAGGGGGAGGTGTTTAAAAACAGTCCACACAATCATGACTCAGGGAAATTTAGAGATGAGACTTTCAGCTTTTGCTCATGTCTCAGAACCTCAGGAGTCATGGTGTCAGTAGGGTTTCAGGAATAGAAGAAGATAAAGATGATCCTCCGAAGGTTTCGCTCTCTGAGGAATCAGGAATGACTACAGATGACACGTGACGACTGCTTCTGCAAAATAATACTGTTGACATTACACAAGCTATTCATCCCCAGCTAACAGCACTGCACAAGGGCCTGGTCTCTGATAGAAACAACCAGTGCCGGGAGAGCAACTTTATCCTTCAGTATATTTAGCTCCTAGATGCCTCTGGATCTAAATGCGATGTCCTTAGTTTAATGTCAGAGTTTAAGTTCATTCTTTATTATACATTGACTATATTTTAGAGTTATTAAAGAAGCATACATGTGAACTCTTTAAATACTGCTCAAAAGCATCCCAGGATATAGCTCAAAACTGTGCAGAACTACTTTGAAAAAGGTCAGACATAATATGATTTGTTAACATTTTAACATTAATATTTTAATGACTTGACTATCTATCAGAACCAATTACAAAAATTTGAGCACTATTCTTTAAGTGTGTCCAAACACACACATACATTATATATAAGTATATATAATGCACACACATCAAATATTTTTAAACTGTGCATTTAATGCGTTTTAAACATTATTAAAAGAGTTCAAGTGTCAGACTCAGACGTCTATATTCGCTTACAAAAGCAATTACAAGAATGTAAGCTTCAAGGGGAAAAAAACTTAATTCAATGTGTGCATGATTTGCATATAGTCTAAAGCGATTTAAGTGCAGTACGTTAGTATACAATAGTTTAATTTCAAATTATAACCTACATGAAGAATCTCATGTTACTGGTGATGTTTTTAGATTTGAGAAAACTAACGGCTAATCTGTAATAAGGTGCTGTGGTCACCACCATATATTATTATTATTTTTTAAACAGACATGTTTAAATGCAATGAGTAATGCTATAGTAAAGCATAGCAGACACAAGTGATCGATTCTTATTATCGATAAGAGGCCTACTGTTGTCATAGAAAGAGAATACCTGTGTGTACATGGCTAAAGCATGCATAAACTGACAAACGCTGACATTCATATTTATATAACGTTACTGTGATATGAAAATACGTGTGCATCTCTCACCTCCGACTCCCAGGTTCACCTTGCTGGGATTCTGATCTTCACGGAAATCTGCTGTCAGTTTAAACACTGCGACAGGAGCAGCCTGTGGGACTTCACCAAATATCGACATGATATTACGTTAATATTTCTACAAATTACGAGCAAGGACAGGGAGAGTGATACGCAAGTACCGGTGTGATGAGACAGACACACTTTAACCTTCAGATGTGAGATTTGAGCAATGGAGGACAGGCGTGTCTAAACTAACCAATAGAAACCCAGAAGTATATGTTCGACACGAAGATTACCCAATCATCTTTTAGAACAAAAACGTCAAGCCGCTGCGTCATCAAAGAACGCGCTCGACGGCACTGCGGGGACAAATGGCAACGCGAACGTGTAAGAGCGACGTGCCTTCTGACCAATGAGAAAGAAGAGTGGGCGGGCTATGTTTGCTTCAATGGGCAGCGTTGTTTTCATTCACACCCACACAGCTGATCTGAGTTCCATACACAGTTATCTGGATCATGTTGTGTAATTTATGGGTGTTATGTGCGTTTATGAAAACAAAGATTTCATAATATCCTACTTAGTTCAATTTAATGATGATAGTAAAACTCAAGCTACTTTCACCTTACACCAGATGTCAACCTAAAACACTACTGAATTTGATGTCAGTAAATCAGTAAATTACAAGACGATCAATTTATTTGTAAAAGAACACTGATAGCAAGTTTCGTCGAGGAAATAAAGCACTTGTTTTGGATATACTTAACAAAATGTAATTAATTAATTAATTAATAACAAAACTATAACACACACACACACACACAGATACAGTTCCTACATTTTTGAGAAGAAAAAATAAATACATTCGTATGTTTCTTAAGTCATGTCCCTGTGAGGCCACAAGGTGGCGGTCTAAGCTTTCGATACTGTCTCACACCTAAACACTTGAGATCTGTTTTAAGGTTTCTAATGGAATCATAATTCAAGGCCCAAGAGGGAAAAAGGAAATATGAGCTGTTCTGTTAGTGGTATTTATATCATGAAGGTCTCTGAAAATGTATGTTCAGGCAACATGTGATCTCTTGTTCATTATCTTACCACTTTTCCATTGTCTCTTTCAATAATAATACTTTATCTGAAGTTAGCTATCATAAACTTTTAATTAAAAAAAGAAGGTTTATATTTACTTATTGATCATGTGCTTTTAAAGGATATATTTTATTATAAGGATACTGCTGGAAAGCCACTCAACGCCTATATTGTCCATCCTAAAATTGTAGATTTTTGTCAGTTTAAGAGATTATGCTTTCACTTCTCTTGACCTGCTATTAGTGGAAGATATGAACCTGAAAAAGATACGAAACTGCCATCTCCCACTTAGACAGAGTGGCAGCACCATCAGATAGCTTATCAACCTCAAATCACCTGCACAGCCCAGACCTGTATTTCAAGTACTGTGATTGCTTTGTTTGAGAAAGTGAGCAAATGATTTAATAACCTGCAAAATCCTAAGATTTTAATTAACAATTCATGTGGAAAGCATTTTTCTACTTCTCTTGAAAATAAAGGTTACAAAAGGGGGTTTTCATAATAATACCATTTTTTTTTTCTAGTTTCTAGTTTAAAGAACATTTTAATAATCTAAAGAACATCCACTCTTTAAAATGAAAGCTCTTTATTGGCATATATGGTTCCATGAAAAACTTAAACATCTATGGAAACTTTCCACTGAACAAAAGGTTCTTCATAGTGGAAAGGTGGTTTTGAAATTAATAAAATGTTCTTCACACCAAGAAGAAAAAAAAAAGGTATTTTAAGAACTGTTAACTAAATGTCCTTTGAGGAACCAACATAGTTATTCTATGGAATCACTATTAAAGTGTTTATTCTATGGATCACTCCAAACCTATACCTCTCAGTATGATCGTATGCCCTCACAACCCCCAGGAGATATGGAGGAGTAACTTCTACACCTGCAGCATGGCCTCCGTCTCCATCTCTCAATCCCATACAGAAGATGTTTGCATTCTTTGCCCGTCAGTAAGGGTAGCTTACCTGTGTGTTAACTGTCAGCTTGGTAATTATGGGATTTGAAGCTTCCAGCACAAGGTTTGTTGGCCTGGGGACAGACAGAGAGAGGCTGAGAGAAGAGTGGAGAGCACAGAAGCACATGACACAAGTGCCTCCTGGGGAATCGTTTGCAGCTTCTGTCAGCTAATACCATATCAAAGAGCATTCATTAGAGACCCGCCTCAACAAATACGAAAACATTGGAACATTATAAGTTTGCAATAACATCAACAAACATCTGAAATGCACATTCAACACTGCATTATAATCAGCTTCATTCTGACAAAACAGTGTTCAAAAGCTAGACTTCAAAAACATGCATGGACCATGACGGAAAGTCGGCAGCTCATAGCAAACATGTACACAGAGCGACATTCCAGTGCAGGACCTTCTTGTGTTGTTCACGTGTTACATTAGCCTCCCTGCTAAGGGTCAGCGCACTTCACTGAGTGAGGGCCTTTTCTAAACTCCATGTTGGTTATTTTGTGTACTGTTGCTAGTTTCAACCATTCTGTTTGATGGACTTGACTAAAAGACCACCATGTTTTCCCTTCACTGCATTCTGAGCTTGAGGACCCGAGACGTTCCAAAGAGAGCAGCTATAGGTGGAGCTCAGAAAGTAGGTTAAATATCATGAGTAACTTTTTAAGAAAAGAGAGAAGAAAGAAACGGGAGAAAAATAAATGTTGTAGGAGACAACTCTTAAAGATACAGAGTGGGCATGAGGGACATGCTGGTAAGATATATGCTGTAGTTGGAGAAATGGGCAAAAATGTCCAAAAACATATTTCATTTGACATCTCTGAAATTCATCATATCTCAGCAAGAATGTAATAGTTTCTATGTTCACCTTTGTCCCTATGGCCATTTTAACGTTATTTTATTTTCAGATGCTATTTATTATAAAAATGTATTACTAATATTATTTTAATTTAATTTTTAAGTTTAAAAAATCTATATATTTTAAGATCATATATTTACATCAATTCAAAAGCTTAAATGTTTATTTATATTTTATTTTATTTCATTTAATGTTTATTTTATTTCAAGTAAAGGAAATATTAATCACACTAGTTTAATTCTTTCCATCACATTTCCATTTTTTTCGGTGTGAAGTGACATTTTAAACGTTTTAGAAATAAAATTGGTAACTCATTGTTTTTGGTAATTTCATAGCTAACTATCGTGTATCCTAAACAGATGATGGTTATGCAGAATAGAATATTCATAAGTGATATTTACCTTGATTTTTCGCCTCTAGTTTCAGAATTTCAACCACAGAGAATTTTATTTCGTAACTACTCTAACAATAAAAATATTTTTATTGGGGACAAAATTGTTGGTTGTTTGAATATCAACTTTTGAGACATTTGTTGAAATTTGTGCAAATATTTGTACATATAATAATTAACATATTATTTTATAGTTTAAGATGAAATGTTTGAGTTTGTGACAAGAGTAAATCACTAAAATCTCCACATGAAGGACATCTGAATGTCTAAGACATTTCATAGATATTGTAAACTTGATCTTCATTAAACAAAAAGTTTCAAAAACGTAACCCTTGGGACATAAACACTGAAGAAATAACCGTCGACTTAAGAATCAACCAAATCTGAACTAATCTGAACGCTGAGAAGAATGTCTATGGTGGTTACGGCCCTGTATGTCAATATGGATGAAAATATGATGCATAAGTGCTGTTAAGCGTGATTAAAGTGCCATTACTCATTGAAAGACTAATCCATAATAGTTCTGTACAAACAGAACAAGTCACACCCTACGAATACATTTACTTGTATGACTTTCATAGTAGCAAAACACAGATATGTGTGCGCCTGTCTACAAATTGAACAGATGTTCCTTTTCTTCCAATTTTGACCTTGACTACTTTTCGATCTGACCCTTTTAAACAATGGGAGGAAGTGCAACCTCATGTCTACAAGTCTGCTGCCACCAATTGGTTTACGTCTTATTGAAAGAACAAATAAACATACACGAAAAGGACCGTACAAACACCGTCTTAATTCATACCTCACCACAAACATGTCATAATGGCAGCAGAATCATAGCTGATACATACAGCTGTCCGCAATTAGCCTTTATTTACTTCAGTCACCAGATTCAGAGCCTTTGTATGAATGCTGGGATTGTCACTCATAAAAATATATGGAACACAACAAACTGCGTCTCTTTGCCATGATTTGCCATGGTTGTGAAACCACACAAATTATGCTTGTTTGAATTAGCAGTTCTGACAAATGTGTCATCGCACAAATATTTGCAAAGCAGATTTGACAAGAAACCGCATCTTTATGGTCTCAGAGATTATAAATGTAGCACACTAATACTTCTGATTTTTCAGCAATAAATAGTAAAGTCACGGCGATGAAAGAAATCCATCGCAATCACAGAGCCTGACAACTTGGAAGACTACAAGTTCCTACATGTCTGCTATGAATACTTCTGAGAATTTTTCTTTTCGTCCTACACTGTCATACTGCCATTTTTTCCACTTAAGAAGCCAAGAAAATAAAAGCCATTACCAGTAATAAATCGGATCTCAACAAGTATTTTTGACATTAACATGTTAAGAAAGACAGTATAATAACTCATTATAATCAGAGTTTCAAAATAGCTGAATAATAAAACGTCTTATTATTTAATGTGTCTTCTAACAGCAAAAATCATCACAAATATATTTAGGAATTTCTTTTTTTTTTTTTTTTGGACAAAATTCTGTTGTGGAAATGACATTTGAACAATTTTTGGAATAAAAAAAAACTAAAATAAAAAAAAATTCTAACCATCAGCATTCAAAATAAACACAAACAGATTATATATTCACTTCTGAATGCATATTCTGACCAAAATATTTCTCAATTTGGTAACCAAGTACACTAAGCAAAAATGTTGGTTGTTGTGGAAATGACACCACAACTGTTCATCACAATCGTCAATTGATCAACTAGCCCTGCTTGCACAAACCAAGGGATTCCCAGGACTGCAATCTCAGGGGCCGCACACAACTTGTCTGTTTCCCAACTGAAACGAGCCGTTCCAAACCCAAGGAAAATGTAGGAGCAGAAACGAGCTTCCTTTTTATTTACAGCTGCGACGGCGAATGAATGGGATCTCATGCTCGAATAGAAACAAATTGTCAGTTTGATGGGAGACGCCACACTGGCTGCTCTGAGTAACACAGGCTCCCTGCTCGCAACATGTTTATCCAGTGGAAGGTCATGTGGTGTGCATCCCCAAATGAACAACATATAAATCTGAATAAAATTAATTGTATTATTGTTTGAATGACAATCTTTGTAAACTGTGCACATACCAGCGGTCAGATGAACTTGAAGCAACCTTTCCTTTTATTTTTGCCTCTCTGGCATGGCCCAGGGAATGTTTAGACAAAAAAAAAAAAAGAGAGGAAATCTAGCCGTTCACATCCCACTCGAAGACTTTGTGTAGCTACTCTGATTCTTAATCACTCCTGTCGAATATTTAGGTTTCGGCCTTCCTCTCTCACCACATGACACAGTGTAGGTCACACACATTACAGGCTAAACGCTCGGTAATTTGTGCACATGTATACAAACACACACCTGCAGGGTTAAGGCCATGAGAGAAAATACAGCTGTCTAATTTATTAGTCCCAGGAGGCTGTGTGGATTTCTCCTGGCCTGACTTCCGTCATCGGGCTTCCAGACCAGACCTCCCTAACTCAGAGCTCTGGTGTGACAGGGAATGTCTGGTGCTGCAGTGCCTCGCCTCCCTCCTTTCCTCCCCGTCTGCGGCAGAAACGGGGAAGGCTATCAGTCATACAGCTGGGTCAAATGCACAATGGTTCCAGGCGAGGTTTCAAGGCCTGGCGCAGCACACGGCCTGAAACCAGGAGCTGATAAGACTCACCTTCCGGGACCTAACAGGATCTGCACCTCTTCAGATACGCGTTGTGTGTATATGGAAGGTTTTCTGGGACTGCTGAGAATCGTGTGAGCAAATGTCCTCCTGTTGGCCACTGCGAGCAAGTCTTTACCTGTGTAGGCTCTTAAAAATTACAGTTCTTTATTGGAATTTTTGGTTTCATGAAGAATGTTTCACAACCAGGGAAACTGTCAATTCTACAGAAGCTTCTTCATAGCAGAAAAAGGTTATTTAGACTATTAAAGTGTTTTTCACATTAAGAAAATATGGTTCTTTTAAGAACTGCATACTGAAAGGTTCGCTGGGGAACCAAAAATACAACTTTTTGCATATTTATTCCTTTTTTTAATATACACATAAACCTTGAGATATTAGTTTCGAAATTATTCTGGTGGTACACTGACTTCTATTAAGGAAATTGTCTTTCTGTTTCTTTCCCACGTTCCCACATCAAACTAGGTTGACCATACGGGCCATTTAAACGGGGAAATGGGTGTTTGCACTGTGCAGATGGATCGTTGTATGACATTCACGAGAGCTATACAGAGCAGATCAGCCGGCTTCTTATGCTTTCGAATCGCTCTCGGGGTACTTTAGTGTTATTCATTGATCTGCGCGCAGCGACGCTTCAAGTCAAAAGAACAAACACGTGCGAATATTTGCGTCACTTTGATCGTTCTCTGGAGAGCTCACGTTCACAGGCGCCAGGATTGGTCGATTATATACCTGTCTATGACGTGTGCCGTATGAACGGCACATATGGCCAACCTAGAGCCTCAAACGCCTATATTTTGAGAGTTTGGCAAGCGGTACGAAATTCTGCTTCTGATTGCTTTACGGCACCAAAAAAAAAAAAAAAAAAAAAAAAAAAAAAACACTTCCCTACTATAAAAAAGGCGAAAAACAGCACCATGTGTGGACACAGTAGGCTAGTATGCCCGAATTCACAATATTCATAAAACAGGAGACAAAAAGTCTTACGTAGGCTATTATTTCCAGCGAAATTCTGAAGAGACCTGATTGCATTCATAGTTAACATTCATAATTACTTATTCCGAGAGATTATGCGATTTTGGATCTGCTAGCCACTCTAATTAAAACTTTTTATTTTTTTACCACAGTGAAGTCCACTCACTTAGCCTATCTGTAGGGGGTTCGCAAAAATACACAAAACCACATACAGTTCCTTTAAATTGCTGCAGATATCCATCTAAAACATATTCTGAACTCATAAACATGAATTTACATTCTGTTCTCACAGACTTTGGATTTGAGCCTGATGTTCACATTCGCTGTCTTTGAGTTTGTACAGAATGCAGTGATGTCAATGAGCAGTTGATGGTCCGAAAAGATGCATGTCCCTGATCCACTTCTGGTACCTCTACATCTAACCTAAGCCAGTGTCCGTGATGAAGATGATCTACCGGCCTCTCCCTCCCTCTGCTGACCGCGTCACTGTCATGGTGCTCAGGTCTGGGTTTTGTTAGGTGCAGGAAACAGGCTCTTCCTTTACATAAACATGGGCTCTTTTTTTTTCTTTTTTTTTTTAGGACTGGCATTGGCACGCAATCGTTTTGTTAAATCGATGTTTTTCTGAGTATTTTAATACTGAAAATGAAGATGGATTATTATTGTTTTAAACACTAAAACGCCATGCAGTGAACATTTAGGAGTGTGGTAGAATTTAAGATAACTTGCTGTGCTGCAGCTAGAGGTAGTCTGTTGGTAAAATATGGATAGGCAGCCTATTATTTGTATAAATTAATTAAACAATTGAAAGGAAAATTATAATTAACATAAAGCTACAGGAGATGCGTGTGACACAATGAACTTGTGAACAAAAACGGAGAAGTAGCCTAGGCTAGTAGGCTACTGAACAGTAAACTGTCAATAACACCACCGTCTAGACATTAAGCCGTTTACTACCATATAGGAAATGTGACTTCTACAGACAATGAATAATTAATTTAGTTTACAATATCTAAACATCTTAAAATCTAAAATCATTATATATCCAGCAAACAAGTAAATAAACTAAATTAAGTCTCAACGTGAAATAGCTATAAAATGTACCTTAATATAATGAGATGCTCTAAAACATCCATATGAATTAATAAATAAGTTTGATATGTATATAATATATAAACTTCCTATATTTTATAATAAAAAAGTTTAATTCTTTAGGCTTTTAAGATTTCCCCCCAACATCATCATGCGATCTGATAAAAATAGCCTTAGTAAAAAGTGAAAACGTGCAGTTGTTCTGATCTGACAATTAAAATTAATTATCATTTATATAGTTTACACTGATAAAAGAACATTCATTTGTTTAGGTTAACTGTACAAAACATTTGAGCATAATTTAGATATTAGATAAATATAACTTTTTAGATATTCCAAATGGATACAGAAATCATAAATCGTAAAATCACTTAATTTGGTGCTTAATGTGGACTAATTTATTTTTGACTTTATTCGGTTTTAGGCTAATGCAGTGCTATTAACAGTGACAAGTCGTGCAAACGAACGGTAGGGTTTGAATTATTGTTACATATTCTGGTGTTGCTATGATCAATATGTCCATCCATCAGGACACTGGAGACTCCAGAGGAGACATGCACTCTTCACGGTCAGCTTGGCTTCATGCTTGACTGAGACTCTCCTTAATGGTACTATTAACCAGACAAAACACTCACACACTTTAGTCGTGTGTGGGGCAAAGATCACTATACTGATAAGATAAAACACGCGACAACGTCCGAATCTTAAGATCGGACACTCTCCAAAGCTCTGGTCATGGACCTGTAAGGACACCCGCATTAACAGTTTTGGTAATAAACATTTATTTTATTTAATCCGCGTTTTGTCAATTAAACATGATCAAAAGGTTACATGTTGTTTGTCATCGTGTCAGTACGAAGTTATCATGACGTTATCATGATGTGTCAGCTAAGTGGTGCTGGTTGAAAAAAAAACTGCAATAAATCAAATACCTTAACAAAATGTTAGGCCCTCTGCCTATGAGTACACCAATAACGACTGCATGTGTTCTACCGCCAACATGCTGTACAACAACAAAGATCAAATACTTAATAAATGAATTACAGCAAATATCATGAAAATAATACCTTGCTATTCGGTTCTTAAGAGAAAAAGCTAGAAGCCCTCCACTTCGACTTTCCTCCTGAGCCATTAGTCTTGGGACTGGATGAGACAAAGCTGGTCTAAGCAACACTGTTGATAGCTAACGGATGAGATAATCTAGTCTCTCTTTCCTTTTCTTTTCTCCTCTTCTTAGTCTCTGGAAGGCTTTTGTCTCTGGCGCCGAAGCAGGAGCTCAGAGAGACACCGATGCGCATCATTGCGCCCTCAAACAGGTTTCCTGCGCACCCTCCTCATAAGTGATCGATTCCTAGGACTGGATACAGGATGGAAAGAGAAATCGTATAAAACCTACTATATCTGCTTCATCTGGTGCTGTTTATACGACAAAAAATTGAGCACATCAAGGCGTCTCCAAAATGGTTTTGGATAATTTTGAGATTTTGAATTAAAAGTTTTTAATCAGTCACAGGCACTAAAATAGATTAAACAACATGAAAATAAATAAATAAATAATATTATGTCTAACAGGCCTATTCCTTTTGGTCAAACTGAGATAATCGATGCAACAAAGTTACAAAAATTTACAGGCAATTTGTATTATTGTTATTTCTACGCAATTGTACTTAAAGTGATGAAAACGCAAAGATGAATATTACATTAGCAAATAATTGATCATGTTTACAGCTTTTGAAGAGGTGAAGAGAGAATTATGTTATACAAACAAAAATAAATTTAAACGAGAAATAATAATAATTATAATAATAAAAACAAATTGATTAAATAATTAATTAAAGTAAGATGCCGACGAAGAATCTGGAATCAAGATTAGATTAAAATTCTCGATTAAACACGAATCGACATCTTCAAACTTTTTTCCAGATATAAAGCTGCTGCGACTTCATAGAAAAGCCATTACAGTAAGTCTGACCACTAAAGGAAATCTGCCCTACTTAAAATTGTTTTTTAAAAAAAAAAAATTATTTTTTTTTTCTGAAAACTAGAACTACTTAAGGCCATGCTCTCTCGTACAGACGCACACACACATGCAGACACCATTTGTCTCTCACGCTCAAACAAAGTTATGTTTAAATCCGCTTGCTGCTTCATTGTCAAAAGTCTGCAGCTGTTTTTGCTCCAGCTTGACTGTGTAATGGCACACAAGTGTGATGCAGGTCAGATCTGAAGGAGATAATAGCAGCAGCAGGGTTAAGCGTCTTTTGGTTCAGTTTATTGGAAAGGAAACATACTTCAGTCTTAGCATGGTCAAAGATGTTTCAAAATATTTTTAAACATATAGGCTATATAAAAAAATTTAATTGTGCAGAACAGATGGATTTGCATTGAGCAGATGAGCATGAGTCATTTTGCATGATTAACATATTCATAAGGACCTTTGTGGGATAATTTATTCCTGAGCTATATTATATACCACTTTACTAACTCTAGGTTTTTTTTTTTTTTTTTTTTTTTTTTTTTTTTTTTTTTTTCGGAACACACCATTAAAAAATCATTGAAAGTGAAAGCTTCCGAGTATAAACTAAAATTGTTCGATAGGACGTAAATAACTTTTTTTTTTTTATCTAAATCAACACTGATCTGGAAAACCTATAATGTGACATTAACGTTTACTCTCCACAGAATCACATTAACAGACTTGAAAAGTGTGTGCAGTAAAACAATGTTCTTGATGAGATGATGATTCTCTGTTGAACTGAGGAATACTTGAAGAACTTTTATTTTTCAAGCACGCATAAACGATTACGTTGGTTTGGATATAGCTATCAAAAACGTATCGTGTGATATTAGAGGCTGTTTTTCTCCTGCTATGAAACTGTATATGCGTTTCCTCTGTGGATTGTAGGAAGGATCATTACATCCCGCCCCGGTAACGTGACATCACCAGGCAGAAGAACTGCCTTTTGCTGCCGGACTCCAAGAAAAACACACAACCGTTGTACACCGACGAGTGGCGGTCCTCACCTCTCTTCATGCAAATCAAGCAGCTATGACAAAATGGGAGATTAATCGACACATTTAGGTATGTTTACTTGAAATTGTTGGTTATCTAAACAATTGTTCCACAGGGCTTAGTGCTCGAAGCTTCCAGTTGAATCTGGAATAACATTGTAGATGTAATCCAACAGCGCCTGATGATGCTTCCGAGCCCGGTCACATCAACGCCGTTTTCTGTGAAGGATATACTGAAACTGGAGCAGCAATCTCGCCACCTTCAATCTCTGCATCCCGCGCAACACCACGCACAACTGCATCCGGAACTGCAGGAGAGATTTCAGGCACCATCATCCTGTTTTCTCGGAGGTGGAGACAGCCCCGGCTACTCAGACAACGACGAGAAGATGTCTTTTCTGAACTCTCTCTCCATGCAGGATAGTTTAGTGGAGAGCAGCCTTTCCCCTCCGATTTTCGTCCATCCGGCGCTGGGACACGTCGACACTAAACTTGAAGATGAACTTGAGGACCACGAAACGAGTGGGTGATTTGTGTTTTACAACTGACGTGAATGAACGAGGAGATCGAATTGCTCGTCTCTAAATCGAAAACGAGAATAATACAAAGTGTAATTGTATTTTTGATGATTAGTACACAATGCTATTTTTCAAAAGCTCAATATTGGATGAATCCTATATAACGCTTTATCACAAATTTTAAACTATCTTCAATAAGGGCTTTTATATTGACTAGACTTGAGGCCTGTCAAATTCTTTTTTTAGAAATGTGACCATGTAAATAGCTTTTGAAAAGAAAAGAAAAACCATTCTGTTTTGTGATTGCATCAAAGAGCAGCTTGGAAAGATCCAACGTGGTAGGCCTATTTTTTATGCAACTTCAGTGCAAGGTAGGCTAATACAAATAACCTCGTTAAAGTATGTAATTGTGATAAAGCTGTATTATTTTGGCTAATGTTTAAAGTCAATATATCATGTTACGACGTTTATAATAATCGTCCTAATTCTCTCTTATTTTCTGTCGGCCTAACTCTGCAGAGACATCGTATAGACATAAACATAAATATATCTATAAAGTATATGCATAAAAATAACATTGACTGACCACTTGTTTACTGTTTATGTATTGCACTACATAAATATATGACTCATCTGCTGACTGTGTTCTCGCGTAAGGTCGTGCAATATACTATGCACTGTAAAATGGATTGCTAACAATTCAAATGTTTATTTTATTTTACATTATATATGGGTAAAAATAAACATGGATGATTTTCTATTTGCAAAGTTGTATAAGTGACTAGGAAACTGTGCATAAAGGCCTTAAATCCAGGCTCACGAGAAAAAAAAAGAAAAAAAAAAAAGAAATTCCCTTTGGTTTATGCAAGGAAATGCTACTGTGAATTAGCTACGTGAAGTGAGAGTTAACCGAGTTAGCTCTGTGTATTGTGTGTCTGTTTTTCTAGAGAGCTGCGGTGCCATCATCAGATCCCCGGAGTGTGAGGGTGAGCTGCACTCGGACACGGAGCGCGCGCAGCGGCAGAGGACGCGCAGGAAGCCGCGTGTTCTCTTCAGCCAGGCGCAGGTCTTCGAGCTCGAGCGGCGCTTCAAACAGCAGCGCTATTTATCGGCCCCTGAGAGAGAACATTTGGCTAGTACCCTGAAACTGACATCGACGCAGGTCAAAATCTGGTTCCAGAACCGCAGATACAAATGCAAGCGACAGCGTCAGGACAAAACACTGGAAATGGCAGGACACCATCACCCGCCGCCGCCCAGGAGAGTGGCGGTGCCGGTCCTAGTCCGGGATGGCAAACCGTGTTTAACGGGATCACAGAGTTACAACGCCACGTACGCGGTAAACCCAGGCCCGTACACATATAACGGCTATTCATCGTACAATAACGCCGCGTACACAAACCCTTACAGCTGTACATATCCCAGCCTTCCACCTCTCCCAGCAAACACATCCACTAATGCTCTGATGAGCATGAGTCTGAACAACCTCGGAACTTATTCCCAACCTCAGACATCACAAGGGACACCCGTGTCCGCGTGCCAAGGGACTCTGCAGGGCATTCGGGCATGGTAGTGTCACTGCAACCCAGCCGTCTGTGTATAAATGGCAACTTTACAATATTAGCACACAGTTATCCATATTTTATAGGCCTAGGGTCCTGTAGTCTACCTTTTCAGTATAAACTTGAGTGAATATCTTCTAGCAAACCTTCCATGATGGCTGAACGAATGCACATGAATATTCGTAGCAATTTTGACCAGCTGTTTGGACAACATACACCTTGAACATTTGCGGGTCTGAGTTTAGACCGGCACCATGGTATCAGAGACAGCTGTTTTCTCATTCATTCCACTTATCGATGAAAAAAGTTATTAGCTAAAAAATGTTACGAATATTGACAATGTGTGTGTAATTTTGTGCAAACGTACAATGTAAAAAATAAAAACAATAAACTTTATTTTTAAAAGGTGATGCTAAAATATTTACTATTGGATACACGGGACATACATTTTAAGAAACGTTCAAGTGAAAGAGAGTAACTAATATAAATCGAAGACGTGCAATTGAAGACGCAAAAAGGTTTTGATAAGAGGAAAAAAATATTAAATATAAGCAATAAGCTGGGCCTGAGCCAATATATTCTCGCAATATTTGTAAACATAATTTAAAGTGCATTTCGTTCAATAAACAGTTCTAAAATAGTCAACTTACGTTTGACATAAATTAGCTTTATTTTACTATAGGCCACGTTTAACATTAAATTATTAACATTTAGCCTACAAGAATAATTCGAATTGAACTCCCAAGCACATCGTTAATTAAATAGCATTTGAAAATGTTCGCGTATTAACGATAGATTTGGAAGTCGATACGTACTACACACTTAAACTCAATCTTTCGCTTAAATAAACAGCTCCCAGTTTTTCAAAAGGGCAAAAAACGAAAATTGACTTTTTAGGAAAGCAAATAAATACGATAGCAGAGAATAAAACGTTCTGGTAAAAACTGCTTCATTGATACTTTAATCCACGCAATACCCTGACTTTATGACAAACAAGAAGTTACAATTTTGTTTAGAGGCCTGTTTTGATAAGCATGATTAATTGCGTTTGAAGTATGCATTATTAAACAATAACAATTTCACAAGAAACACATGTAATGGGTTTAAAATGCTCTAACAAATAAACTATTTTAGCAAAGGAGACACGAATTGATCCCACTCTGTCTCCACTCCTCCTATTTCTTCTTTCTCCAATGGCAGGTTTCAATCTTCTCAGTCATGGCAAGTACGATGTTAATGCCTATTGACACGCATAGTGTTTAATCACATTAAGGGTTTATCTATAGAAATTTGAATCACGTTTAAATATATAACTTGTATAACAAATAACGTTATCCTGCAAATCACTTTCAGATATGAAGCGTTTTTTAAATTTATGAACTAGCGGTAATAATTATTATAATTGTTTTTGTTTTTACTTACCTAACAATATTTTTGTGCACTTTGCAACTTTCTCTTTGTGAAAAAAAAAAAAATCCTTGGAGATTACTGGCCGAAATTCAGCATCTTTGGACCGACAGCTCCTATAATGACCATATAATCAATATAAAAATTGTAAAAAAAAAAAAAAAAAAAAAAAAAAAAACATTATTACAATAAGATAAAGAAAAAAGAAAGAAGAAAGAAAATAAATGTCGTGCTTCACTCGAGTTAATGAATTTCAGTTCTTGAAAATTCTATAATTCATCATTTTGATTTCGTAATAACAAACACAAAGCTTTGATGGAAAAGCTTTACGCACGGCGTAACTCGTTTCTCCTTCAGCCCATTCACGGGTTCACCAGAGCTCCTAGGATACTCTAATAAGGAAGATTAATAGAGAAGTAAACAGAATCATCGGCGAGTTGTCTCTACACTAATAGCGAGGATGAAGAGCACCCCTCGCTACTGCAAGGCCATTGGACACACATACCTGCTGTCAGGGTAAGTGGCCCAGACACTTCAGTGTAAATACTCATGGCGACAAAGCGGTATTGCCTCAGGATGAGCCGCTATAGAGAGAGTGCTGGACAAGAGATATGAATCTATAGAGAGGATTTCTGGTCGAATATCAGGACAGGGTGTGGTTAGCGGCCCTAAACAGTGTGTCATAGGCCAAATATTAGTAGCTGGATGACCAGATTTCTGATAAGCACAGGCTAAAACTGTTGGGTTGACCACATTTGGTTAAAATATTATAAACGCATTGTAAAGTTTTAGAATTCTACAATTAATCACTGTCATATAACTACTGAAATAGTCCTAAATCAAAGGAGGTATAGAGGAGGAAAATATGTGGTCATCTGTGTAGAGATAAAAAGAAAGGGAAAAAAGATGATTCGGAACATTAAGAGAAAACGAGGTCAAAGGCCACTGCATTAATCTTCTAAGCTGTAAAGTGGGCAAACAAGAAGAACATAAAGTAAATAAATAAGCTGACTGAATTTTAAAGCGATGTTAATTATTGAAACCAAGGGTAAAAAAAAATAAAAGAGGGAATGAGAGAATGTGTGACGAATACAGCTGCATAAGCATAAATCACAGCATCTGAATGTTTTTGCTTTCATAACCCTATGTTGATCTCAAACATCACAACCTGTATGATGTAGGCTAAGCAATAAACAACACATTTACTATAGGAGGAAAGTTATTTGCAGATAAAGAATTATTATCAGGCCTTAAATTTGTCACAAACCTCAAGGTGATAAATGGCATATCTTAAGAGAAATCCACAAAGGTTGAGTACTACGGCTTTGGGTGTTATCCTAAATGTAATTTATACTGTCAGCACCTTTACACTTTGAGCTCAGGACGGAAGGCGCCCCCTGCTGGTCCCGTCACATCCATCATCCAAACGCATGTTCTTTAATTAATATATGATGAAGACATCCCTGACAAGGACCTGAGAATATGAAACAAAAATATAAAATAAAATACACTTATATATTTTCTATATTATTTAGACTAGAAACTTGATGAATTGGAATGTTTCTTCAGAGTGAAAAAACATTTACAATATTTCAGACCTCCCAATATGGTGAAATGGCTTACTCAACATAAATAACAGTAGAGTAATATTTATTTGGTTGACCATGGTGGAAGTGCAAACAAAAGAAAAGCATCCTGCTAAAAGTTTTTTTTTTTTTTTTTTTTTTTAAGGGTTTAAACATGAGCCACTTTACAAGATCTGGCCCAGTTTGGTTTGTGAGCACTTATATGTGAAACATGACACCAAATAAATACAAGTGCAGAAAGTTGTTGTCATATTTTTCATTAAAGAAGGAACTTTTAACTCGTATTTTATACAAATATCTTGAAAACGGGATATAGGCCTACACCAGCTGTCCTTGTTTAGCATCAGAATCTGTCATTTGGAATAGAGTGAGTGAAAAACACTCAATATACCAAATTACAGGCATAATTAGTGCAATATGTCACTTTAGGCATAACATATTTACAACCTTAAGAAGACAGAAAATCAAGCCCAAGCATGGCACTTGTCGATCTCTGTTTCATTCATAACAGTATCATAATAAAAATGCTTACTTTTTTTTTTTCACGAAAGATTCAAACCATCCAACACACGGACATATGCTGGCCACATGGAGGTGCTACAACCGTATTTCTTCAAAACACAAACGGAGAACAATGGCTTTGAGAATCATTTACAACAAACTGAGATTTATTTCACATTCACATTCACTGGAGCTTCGCTGTAAGAAGTTAGTGTGCTATTCTGTATAAATCATCAGAAAATCTGCCAGGAACTGAGAAGAGATCTCACAAAACATCAGTATGAGTTATCAATATGACCGTTTAGGCAAAAGACATCTGAATTTAAATGAACAATTTCACAATTATGCTCTACAAATAAGCATACAAGAAAAGAGACATGTAAAGCAAAAAAAATAAAAATAAAAAAAAGCAAAAAAAATAAAATAAAAATAAAAATAAAATTGGACAAAATAAACTGAAGAATAAACATTTCATTTCTCCAGACGAAAAAAAAAGCCTATTTTGTGTTTCAAAGAATGAATGCGTTTTAGAACTTAAATTATTAACAACATGCAAGTACATATATCTAATACATTACATAGCATATATTTAATATAATAAGCATATAAATAAAAAAAAATTATACAGCTTGAAAATGAAATATTTTTATTTCATGTTTTATTTATAGTTTAGACGCAAGACCAATGTAGTGGTTTATATATTTACTTTTACAAATGGTAATCGATACGCCATGGTTACTAAACTAAAAAACCACGGTTAATTTTCGTAAAAGAAGGTGATTAGCTCTTTCCTAAAATAGTCAGATAGCCTGACCATATTTATTGAAAAACGCGTTTTCGTGTCGACTGGAGGAGCCTAATCCAAAGATTTTTCCACATTGAACAGCAGGCTATGTTTGAAAACACTTTTAAAAATAATTATTTAGTGTATGCTACACTTGCGTGTATGAAATGAGCCAATGTTTTAGCAGATACTAACCACCATTTTAGAAAATGTTATAAGCGACAACTGCAACAACAAAAAAAGGATGTCGTTTCGGACATCCTTGTCTGTCATTGAAAAATGTCTTCAAACACATCAAAGCCAAAAAGCATGTGGTTGTAAACAGATTTCGATGGGTGTTCAATTCTACACGTCTAGTTTAGAGGGAGGAGCGAAACGCTCCAGAAAGCCCATTGGCACCGTTTCTGGAAAGGGATGAGAGGAAACTGATGCACACATGGCTTTTTCTGACACTTTACTCGATGAGTGGGTCAGAAGACGTTTCGCCGTAATTAAATGACACGCAAAGAGAAAAGCAATTATACTGTGGACTAATTCACCGCCATGAAAGAGCAGGAGCTTCCCAGATAAAAGCGCAAAACTACAGGCCATTGAAAAGGTTACGCAGGTTATGTTTTTAAATGGCGAATAACCGCACCTCCTTTTCCATTCACAACATATTAAACACAGGACTTGATTGCGAGAAAATTAGCGGTCTTTCTGAGGAATGCGCAGATGAGCGCGTTCACGGAGAGAGAGAGGCGCGGGATTGTTCGAGCTCATCTCTGCCGGTGAACGCTGGAGCTGAGAGCGCGCAGAGGCGCATCTCTTCCTGTGCGCTCGAGCTTGACTCCTCATCCTCTGAGCAGCACTCATGTGAGGAAGAATCAACGGGAGGAGAAGACAATTCACTCGAAATACCACACGGTGAGACATTAAGATAACCTCACGTATATAGCACAGATGGGACAATGGGTAGTGTTGTAAAACATTCAGTAATTACAATGTTTTTGCACTGTACGTGTTTCAAACTTTGATATTCCCATATTTGTCTGCTACGGATGAATACACTGTGTAGATTAACGTTAGTTATAAGAGTGATGTTGTCAGTAGGCCTGTCTGACATTTTAGATATTGTGTAATAATTTATTGTGTTAATCAATTTTTTGGCACCATTCAATTTCAGCTTAAACGTTTTAATTAAAAACGGCACACATATATGAAGCATTTTAAATACAACTGGAAACAATTACATAAGTAAAACATAGACTAATGTTTAATATAACAAATGTGTGTTAGTCGCAATTTTGATATTATAGCTTATATACGAGCTTATTAGCATTTTATCTGTGGGTCCAATTTAACCAAATTAACAGAAAATGCTAATTTACATCATACAAATCTAAGACATAAATGAAATTATGATTTCTTACTCCAAAACGGGGTTTGTCTTGTAAATACATACAATACATACATACAGAGAAACATTAGATTTATAGATTTATATAGAAATTTGATTTATGATCATGTTAGTGAAAATTAAATGACAGAACTGGTATCTTAAACATGGTAATGATAGTTTTTAATATTATTTGATCAAATAACATTCACACAAGCTTTATGCTACCACATTTTTTATGCCTTTAGCCTATATGATTTATGTATTTCTGTATTTTGCTTCTGATTTTATTTTCTGTTTAAAGAAAAGTCTTTAAAATGATTACATGATTACAAAATTGATTACAACAATAAATTCACTTAAACATTTTAAATATTAATGTTTGAAATTTTAGCTCTGCACTTGATACTAATTTATATGTTTATATATTAAAGTAATGCATCAAAATTCAAGACACAGCACAAAAAACCAAAGATGAAGAAGCTGAAGTCACTCATAATTTTCATATGGACAACTGTTTGTAAAACAAGGGCTTGTGATTTTCCAAACAAAGCCTAAACCTCTTTTTTTCCATCTATACAGATCACGACACAGACCAACAGAAATCACAGAGCTGCAACTTTGAAGATAACAACCCCAAATCGAGCAAAAAGAGGTCACGGGCAGCGTTTTCTCATGCACAAGTATATGAGCTGGAGCGGCGCTTTAACCTGCAGCGGTACCTGTCCGGCCCAGAGCGGGCCGACCTGGCAGGAGCACTCAAACTGACCGAGACACAGGTGAAGATCTGGTTCCAGAACAGGAGATACAAAACTAAGCGCAGACAAATGGCAGCCGAGCTTGCGACAACTCCTACGACAACACTGGCTAAGAGAGTGGCAGTGAAAGTCCTGGTGAGAAACGACCAGAGGCAATACAACACTGAAGAGCAGCCCAGTCCGTCTGTTCCTCCATTATACCAGTCATTCCCTTACTATCCTTACATGCTCTGCTTCCAGCCGTGGAACTCAGGCAACTCTTTAAGTGGTGGCCTGTACTGATTTACTGGAGTTATAGCATCATGTGGAAACTGATTGTGGAGACACAAACATACAGCCACAAACACAGTTCATTTATGCAGAAGAGAACAGAGTAAACAAAACTGTCATTTCTCCATGGATTAAAAATGCAGCAAGTATAAAACAAAAAACTATATAATGACTATGAAGCCAAAAAAGGAATATGATTTACTGATGTTCACTATCTATCATTTCAATAACGATCAGTAAGCCAAAGCATAGACAATTCACTCAAAAGACATTCTCTCATTTGTTGTCATATCTGTCCTTTTTTAATGTTGTACAGTTATGTATTTGGACAAGTAATGCACACTTAAAATCAATGAACTGTCTTGCTTTAGATAACAAAATATTAAACCAAAAAGTGTTTAAAAATATATATATGCTTAGTAGAAGTTTCCCATTTCCCAAAGTGTCTAATTAGTTTTTATTGTATAATTTAAAAGCTTCCATTTGTAAAATGTTTTGCATGACCGTGCTATTAAACCATTCAGTTTAATATTTGTTATCTAGTGCAAAGGCATCCATGCATTTGTAAGTGTGGCATAAGTGTTCAAAAACTGTAGGTCCACTGTAAATGCTTTGATGTCGAGTGTGTTTAGCAATGTTGAGGAGTTTTTCTGTTAGCATTTGTCACTGATTAAAGTTCTTGTTTATTTCAATCACCTTGGAAAATACACTCTATAGTGCATTACATCATAGAATGTGCAATTCATTCCCTAAATCCAGCCTCAAAAACGCTGCCTTGAACAGAAAATACAGGTTGAAGAAAGGTAAAGCAGGTTTTAGAAAAAAAAGGAAATGAGCTATCATTTGTCTCGAGACAAACTATAACCGCAAAAGCACAAAGCTTGAAGTGGGTTTGTCAACACAACATACAAAGATTAATGCCTTAAAGGAAGTAATTTAAGAGGATGAACTGATCAAAAGATTCTTATTAAATAATTACTTGACCGGTGACAGACAAACATACAGATAAAAGCCAATGAAAACACCATATGTAACATTAAAGTATTAATTCAATACAATTTTAGATCAACCCACACCAAAATGTATTATTGAAATTAAATATTAAATGAAGTATGCTCAAAGCGAGTCAATATAGGATTAGAAGTATCACATTATCTATAATCTGCCCCGTCTCTGACCTCGCATGCAAGACTGCGCCGTACATTTTCATAAAGAACAACAGAGACGGACAGACTGTTTTGAAAAGTCTGCAGACCTGTGTTTGAGAAGGACAGTATCACCGTGAGGTCAAACACGTTTACAAACGAAGTGCTGTTTACATGCCAAATCACATGGTTTGTAAAAGGGTATGAGATAATTAAATTTTTTTTTTTCTCCAATATCAACTGTTTATATATTGAATATCTAATATACTGAGATTGGGAAGCAAAGCTGAATTAAGGGTACATTCTAATGCATGTTTTAAAAAATAAAAAATAAAATAAAAAATAAGTAAATCATCTGCTGATCAATTTAATTTAATTGAGTTACACTGTAAAAAAAAAAGAAAAAAGATATATATTTTTAATTCGAAAAATGTCATGTTTAATTCAACGTGTTAGCATTTTTTTGTGATTCATTTTGTAATATATCAGCAATTTGACTGAAAACTGTTTCTACACCAATTTTTTCATTCAGATCATTTAGCAATAAATCACAAATTGTCATTAAATGAATTAAATAATTAAACTTTAGCTAGTTAACTTAGCCTGTTCATTAACTGTAATGAATATCTGAAGTGTTTCAGGTAAATGTGTTGAAATGTGTGTCATTCCACGTGACTGAGACTGTGCTGCCTCTCACACACATTCAAGGATTAGTTGAAAAATTTGATAAAAAAATGATGGGGGCGAGGAATATAATTCTATTTCAACCATCACAATATAAAGCAGTTCACATGAGTTTAAGCAGCCCTTTCGTGATATCTGCATGATTCAGATACTGTCAATAAACCGTGTCTATGTTGCACAACATAGTCTGGCCAAAGCCCAGAGCACATTAATCAAGGGCACTTGAGGAGACAACACCCTCATAAAGGCAAGAGAAAGGAGGTTCAGTATCACCAAAATACAGCATCTATCTGCAGTCACACCCTTTTGAGACCTGCATCCATTACACATAGTCAATCCAGATTCATGGATGAAATCATAGCAACATTTTGTAAGAGCCATTTGAGGGCAAAACACGGATTTCTGTTTACAATTCACCAACAAAGTGAGGAAAGAAAATATACTAAAATATACTTTTATGCCACCTGTGTTGGCCTATCATCAGAGTCAATCACCTGGGCCTGAATGAAAACGTTTACTATAATGAAATGCACAAATTCTAGTAAATATGCTTTAACAATACTTGCAAATTTTGCAAAGATGTTGTTTAAGTGTATTGGATAATTAAATGTCTCCCAAGTTTCTGTATATTCGTTTTTGCTTTCAGTTATAAACTTTTTTTATGATTAAAATAGATTAATGATGATGGCTTTTAGAAGCACAAGGCCTAAAGTAGCCTACTCTAGACCTCTCCACAAACACGTGAATAGTTCAGCTTCTGAAGAGGAATTAGGGCGCAGTTGAGAACCATATGGATGTCTGTGTTTATACAACAACAACAAAAAAAAGCTATCGTGGAAAAGTATGTAAACAGTTTTGAGTAGAGCAGACGATTTGTGCAGACTAGAGTGAGCAAGCTTATAAACCCTCACAAAGACAACAAAAGCGGTTGGGAGAGTTCGCCCACTGCATACTCATTATTACCTGCTACGACAAAACACCTCAGCAATTAAGCCTCACAATGACAGGAGGCGAAAAAAACTCAAATGTTATTTTGCCATGTTTCACTCCGACATTCATCTGTGAGGAAATTAAAAAAGGTGAGACAAAGAATTGATTCAAAACACATCAACCATGAGTCGGAGCCTCCCAGATCAACTACTGAAGAACAAAGTGTCTGTCTTCAGCCGGGACACTGATTGAGGGATTTCACACAAAGAACTGTAAGTACTTCCAGAATGACACACAAAAGGATCAGAGGTTCATTATATCTGGGGTGTCTTTTTTTCTTGTTTCTGGAATGGGATAAAAAAATAAAAAAAGGTAATTGCAATGTTTTCTCTCACAATTCAGAAATTTTCTCACAATTCTGAGAGAGAGAGCAAAAGAATTAGAATTGTGCAAGATATAAACTTTAAATTCAGAGAAGAAGAGTTGGAATTGGAAGATATATACTTCCAATTATAAGAAATAAGTTAGAATTCTCCCTCGTAATTCCATTTTTTTAATCTAAATTGTGAGTTTATGTCTTGCAATTCTGACTTCTTTTCCAATATTTGTGAAAGAAATGCAAAATTATGAGATATACTCAGAATTGTGAGAGAAAAAGTTGCAATTGCTTATTTTATTTCATGGCAGAAATGGGCATCTAGCAGCTCATTTATTTCAGTGTCAGAGAAAAGACAAAAAATAGGTTCAATGCCCATCCTAAAAGGCATCATATACATTTTGCACAATTAGTGTCACTGAAAAGAACTGCAAAACTGTTTTCCCTATTACCCTATTTCGTCAATTTAAGATTTAACACATAGTCCCGCCCTAACCTCACACCATTGGTTGAGTCAATTTTGCAACAGATCAACAATACTAAAACTGTTTAGGGAAACAAGATACACAAAGTTGTCTCTTATAAGATGAGACATGAGAGGTATTTTATATTGGGGGGAAAATGACACATGTCACCTTCAAAATAAAAGTCATGGAGTCCATGACATGCACAAATGCCTTGCTATGATACTTGAATAGATGATCAAGGTGGGAGAAAGTAACATGAAGGTAAATTTTCACATGTGCACAGTGGAAAGAGACGTTAATGCATTCATCCCTGCTATAGAAAGGGCACGAAAGAGGAAAGAAATGGCCCAAAGTTAATACCTTTGTTTGGAGAGAGCAGAGCTTCACATTGACCTTGTCTCCTCAGGCAAATCATCCCCCCCAACACCACCACCAATACTCCAACCCACAGGACTCCACAGTCTGTTCCAGAAACGATTAGCTGATAACATCACAGTAACCTGGAATGTAAACATTTACAGTAAAACCATGAGAGATTAACTCTACGCCAGTGTGATGCATTTATCAACCATCAACTCTGAAAACACACACTTTCTAACTATAAGAACAGCTTTGTAATTCCACAGATTTAAATGTACTGGGTTTTATGAGTGTGTGGTTAAGAAAATTAATGTAAAAAATAATCAATGCATTAATGATTTTTTTTTTTAGAGATCAAATTGTTTTAGATGTTGGTTTTAGATGTCGATTGTGGTTTTTCTGACAGTTCTGACAGTCCTTGCTCTTCCAGGCCTATCATATGGGGTAAGCGAGTGTTTGTTGTCAGCTGTTCAGAAGACGTGAAATAAAGTGTGCGCATCTGTAATAAAGATTTCCCTCACATGACTACGGGGGGTGAATAAAGGCCCCCTGTAGCGGATCCATGCATTTTTGTAAGATAAATATCCAGATATCAAATGTAATAATAACTTTTTTCCCACTTCTGCTGACTGTGGGGAACCGAAAGACGTGCAGGCGCATGTCGTAGTTCATCCGAGCTGCGTGGTTAGTGATGAGAGCGGAGAAAGAACAAAACAAAATGCTGGTCATGAATTAGAGTTACAAAACTAGGATTTGTAAAGAAAACATTGGAGGATTTCGATATAAGCTAAGAGGAGACTGGTTTTCCTTTGCTGAATTAAGAAAACATTGTTTCCTTTGCTCCTACATTTCCCAGAGGCGTGTGCGTGACACATGCGTCTTCCACGTCCCACAGTCAGCAGATGTTAGAAAAAAGTCAGCAGATGTTAGAAAAAAGTATTTAAGTATTTATTACATTTTAAATCTGGATATTTATCTTCCAAAAACACATGGATTCGCTACAGGGAGCCTTTATTCACCCCCCAGAGCAGTGTGAGGGATGTTTTATTACAGATGTGCACACTTTATTTCACGTCTTCTGAACTGTTGACAAACTGCTGACAGACTTGGAAGAGCAAGGACAACTTTTTATATAACTTTGATTGGGCTATTCTGAAAAAGCAAAGTCACATTCACCTAGGATGCTTCGAGGGTGAGTAGAAGATGGACGAATTTTCATTCTCAGGTGAATTAACCCTTTCAGGTAAAAAAAAATTTGGATTCACTAAATTAAGTTTGAGATTATCCACTTTACACTTCCATTGGATGACTACAGATTCACGGTTCCATTTACAGAAAAAGAAAAAACATGGAAATTTTCATGTGCGCAAGAAAACATTTCCATGCATAACCTTTCACGTCCAAACTGGAAAATAAGAGCGCCGTCAGTGCGAAGATGCAGAAGTTTTTCTTACACTTTCTCAATAGCAATGGAAACTGCTAAATAACAGATTTGTCACATTTTAAATAAACATTTAAACTAATATTACATTTTTTTTTGCTATGGTTAATTTTCTGTGATATAAAGATTTTTTAATTTTGTCACAGTTTTTGAATATGCTAATGTTAATTTGGCAACTAGGTTTTGTCCTATTAGCATACGTGGAAACGTTTAAACCATGATTTTGTACAACTAGCCCTGCTCTCCTCTACATATTATTCTGCAGTAGTTTACAAACTCTAAACTCAAAGCAATATGATATTATATGCTGAGTTCAAAATATGCACATGAAGTTGTTTACCATAAAAAGAAATACCTCCCTATTAACAAAAAAGTGGTTTTCCTTTTTGGGCTGAAAGATGGGTTTGTGAGTGAGTGTGGGAACATGGTGTTTTCTGGCACCAGAGTGTGAATATTTTTACACTCCTCTGGCCATAGATGGCTTGCTGAGGGCTCTGATATGCTTCAACCTGTTACATTTCCACAAGATGCTTCCCAACAGGTCTGACTCTCACTCCCTGGGCTCTGTAAAAGGAATTTCAATGTTTTAATTATCGCAGATAAGGAAAAAACAAGGAGTGCATTGAAAAACACTGACACAAGGCAACTTCACTTATCAGAGCAGAGATAGGACCTCCACTTAGAACCTCTTAGGGCTGCTCACCAACTCTGATTTGGCACACATCCGCTCCTCCACTGTCTGGAATGGTGTCCTGTTGTTCTTGCTTTGCCCGAATCATGTGTTTAATTGTCAGGAAGGTAAAATGCAAACATTCAAGGCCTTCATGACTGCTAGGTTAGAACAAAAACTACCTTACCTTGAACTGACGCTACCATGATCAAGTATTCCTGAGAAAGGATATGACTTTTTGTTTGTATTTTTAAACGATCTCTTTATGACTAAAAGGATACATAGTCTGTATTACAGTTTTACTGTGAACTAAAGCAAGGTTATATGCATTACATTTGTTATGGATCATTCTTGAACGATTCTTTCATTTTAAACAAATCTTTAATCTGACTCGGAACGGAAAAGTCGCCTCGGGGAGTGATACCTTCAGTCGCGCATGCACAACATCCTATTAGTTCTGTATGAAATTAGTTCACCTCTTTTGAGTCTTCGGGTTTTTCGGGTCATTCGTCATCAAATGACAGCCCCATAGCTTAAAGGGTTCATATAATGCTTTTTTATAGATTATTATTTTGTGTATTTGGTGTAAACGAATATGTTGACAAGTTTTAATGTAAAAAAAAAAACGCATTATTTTTCAAATACTGTACATTATTGTAGGTCCTCTATGCCCCGCCTCTATCAAAGGCGTCATTTTCTACAAAGTCCTTCCTTCTGACAAGAGCAGTCTGCTCTGATTGGCCGACTGACCAGTGTATTGTGGTTGGCCAAAGACTGCAAGTACTCATCGGAAATTTAACGCCCCTTTTCATTATCGCGAGCTTCATCTTGTGAAGACAGTTAATAATGTCCTTAGTTTTACCATTAGCTCAAGCCTGAAAGGGGAACAGAGTTGCGTGACAGACACAGTGATGAAGCTCGTATGTGTTTGCAGTACACAATCCACAGATGGTTAACACAGCTGACTCCACTGTGTGACCCTGTCTTTCTCTCTCTCTCACACACCTGTGCGCAACACACAAATACACACACACACACACGTGATGCGCAAAACTCCATATCAACATTCAATAGCAAATACTTAAGTTAATAACCAAACATACTTAAAGTAGCTTATTCAGAAGCGCCAGATTGTCATAGCAAAGTCCGAATTACATTCTCTCTTAGGTTCACCAAACGGTCGTCCGTAAAATGCGTTGCTGTTCTGTGGTAAGTAATCTTAAAGATTCCTAAATGCATCTACTTTCGGAAAGCCAAATAAAGTGATTTTGCGTTCATCTAGAAATGCACAGCATCTCCCTGACATGGCTGCTTCAAAACTAATTGTGGTTACTGAAATCACGCCTTCTTTCTTTGAGTGAACATTTGGGCGGCATTACACAAATATTTCCACATAGTGATGTAGACATGTGGGGGCGTGTTAGAACAAGCCATTTTAGGGGGGCGTAGCAGAGTCTTAACTTCGATAAAGAATATCTCTTTGAATTTGAGACTTTAGTATTTGCAAAGAAAGCTTGTAACACTCCAATGAGAAAGAAAAAATAATAATTGCATCATAAAATCCCTTTAACAAATGCAGTTTGAGCCGGAAAGAGAATTGATTATTTTATCTATTGAGTCATTCGCTCATCACATGACAGTCCCATAGCTTTACAAAAGGTGTGTTGGACTTGAAGCACGGCTACAGACGGCGGTCAACGAGAGTAGCCGCTTGCAGTCGGGGGTGGAGTTGAAAACAGACACATCAAGCCGGACAATTTCTGGTCACATCAGTGACACTCAGGCGGTGTTTGCACACTTTATCGCAGGTAAAGTGAATTAGATGCAATATTTGTCAAAAACAAAGACATTTTAGAAACATTTTCATGAGCAACAGAAACACTTTTTATATATTGCTTAATACAGCACCATCTTTTAAAATAAAGTACAACATAGTCATATACTATTTAAATACTAATAAAGTGGGGGTATATGTGATTTTATAAGTGTTGCATGATAAACGTGACTCAATGCAACAGTGCGACTACACTAAAAAAGCTTTTACCATTCTACAAACACAGATCTGTGGCCATTATTGGAAATGAAAAGGTTAGAATAAACCCGAAACACGCATGATCGTTTGCATGTGGTGAATCTGGCCAAATCGTGAAACAGCTGTGTCGTCATCAGCACTCCTGCAGTCTTTCTGGAGAAACTATGGCGGCTGAGTCAGCCGGCTGCTCTTGAATCCCTCTCACTTTACTATGATGCCACACGTGACAGTCATTTGGAATCGGCGCCATCTCAAATCGGACAACATTTCTAACTGGCATGCATTGCTTCAAGTCAGATTGCGATTGGTATGTGTGGCGCTGCATGAAGTCAAACGAACCTATAGGTTTAGTTTGTGGGACTATCACGTGATAAAGGAACACCTCAAACCTGAAGACTCAAAAGGTGAAGTAATCAATTCTCTTTACGGCTCAGAGTGCATTGGTTATGTTTATGGGGCTATCACGATGAAGGAATGACTCACACCCGAAAACTTGTCAGATAAGAGGTGAGGTGAGCTAACTATTGGCTAAAGACACAGGTAAATAACAAATTAATATTTTCTTATTCTCATAGTTTTGTATTGTTTGTAGTGTGATCAACGTGTCCGTAAGTACTAGATGTGTTAGGGAAATAACAAAAGATTTGTTAATTGTGCTGGACGAGACTCAAAGGACAGAGTCAGTAAAATAATCTCAAATGCAGTGATTATTAAATATACGCTTTACATTTGCTACAACTATGCTTTGAGTTAGTGTTTCACAAGAATTTCCCACACCACTGTATTTTGGATGTTTCCCTTATCTTACACACCAAGTTTTAGTCATGGAGCCTCTGTTAATGAGCTGAATCAGGTGTTAAATAAAGGAGACATCCAAAATGTGCAGTCTGCAATGCTTCGGGAATAAGGTCTGCATCCACTGCTTTGAGCTATCTGAACAAATTAGACCGTGACTAGCCATGAAATTTACAGCATCTCACTAAACAGGTCATGGAATGACCAGTCGAGGCAAGCAAAGAAATTTCTCAATGACAAACAGCTTTTTGTTTGTTGCTCAAGGTCAACATAGAGCAGACAGCTCTGTCCGGTACGCTTTTGTTCTGTCCAACAGGCTGAGATCCCTCCTCTTCGCTCAGCCCTGTCCACACCTGTGGAAGAGAAGTCACCTGACAACTGGCTGGCTGTGCAGTGAGAGCATACACACTTCCCTTTGAGGCTCTTGACAGGATATTTTATGTCCTTGTTTACTTTCTGACAGGCATTTGTCAAGAAAGCAGAAAAAAGAGTTGTGCTGGAGGGGTGCCAGGCTAAAGAGAGAAACTTTTGGACACCTGCACACAAAATCAGCTTACTATGAAAACCCTTTGTGGCCTTAAAGGGGTCATATGATGCAATTTCAAGTTTTCCTTTCTCTTTGGAGTGTTACAATCTGTTTGTGTATGGATAAGATTCCTAAAGTTGCAAAGCCTAAAGTCTCAGACCCAAAGAGATATTCTTTATAAAAGTTAAGACTCGTCCACGCCCTCCTAAAACACCCAGTTTAAACACGCCCCCACATGTCTACGTCACTGTGTGGGAAGATTTGCATAACACAACCCAAATATTCGCCATGTCATGGACACGCAGTGTTTCATTGTGAAAGCGAAACTACTTTGTTTGGCTTTCCAAAAGAGGACACGACTAGAAATCATTGGTTAAGTTGTATTTACAACACTGTTCCAGAACAGTTCAAAATGTGGGAGAATAGCCTACAATGCCGTCTGTGCACAAAGGCTGATTTTATAAAGTGGGGCAGTTCCAACTTTGCAAGGACAGTCTGGTTTTTCTGACTCACAGGATGTAAGTATGTTTTCATATTTAAAGAATTTGTCACTGACGATTCAAACGCGAGTTTTGAGCAGTGTAGAGTAGCACTTGTTGTTTGTCGTATCTCTGATCACAAATGCAGACATGGTTTTATGTGTACGTGGTGCGATACACAAAGCAACATGTAAAAAGACAGTATAAGTCATTATACTGTGTAAATTTATCCCCAATGGATGCAACAAATGGCACGATTTTAAGGGGTTTTATTGGTTTTGTCTCTTTGCCCCAGGATAGGGAATCACAGTATGGTGAGGGGCGTAACATTTCCGTCACATACTTGAGGTATTCAGCCAATCGCAATGCACTGGATAGCTGGCCAATCAGCATACACCTCGCTTTTCATAACGATGAGCTTTGCAAAAATTTACTCTTTTCAGAAAGGCCGGGCATAGAGGAGCAGCAATAATATACAATATGTGGAAAATAATTTATTTATTGAACCTTAAACCACGTAAACACATTGCACTACACCAAATACACAAAATAATGCTCTTTTTAGCAATATCATATGAACCCCTTTAAAAGGTATAGTGAAAAATGAACATCCTGTTATCATTTCCAAAACCGAAAGAAACACAAAAAGAGACATTTAGCAGAATGTTCAATCTTTAAAGTGAATGGGTACTTGCTCTAAAAAAGCAATAAGAATAAATTCCATACAATTTGTGCACTATATTTCAAGACTTATGAATACCATTTGCATGGGAAATTTAATTTAAAGCTACACTATGTAACCTCTGTGCATCTAGTTAATGAAAAATAAAATTGCAAGTTACTTTCAGTCAGAGGACATGTTTTTGTTATTACATGGGTCTGAATCACGTGAATCTAATGGCTTGACATTGCTTTTGGTCATTAGCCTACATGTGTCTGAATTATGTGACTGATGGCTTGAGGTTCACCATTGTATCACAGTGAATATCAGTAACGAAAGGGTAACGGACATCCAAAAAAAAAGGCCTTATGGGCAGGTGGCTGAAATGCCTCTTTAAATGCATTGTTACAAAAGTTTAGCAGTGTTGATATTAGACATAACGATCGCTATTCATATCAGATAAGGTAATTTGGTGGTAACTATTAACCTGCCTATAGGCTATTTATAGGCAAATAAACCAAAGCATTGGATGAGAGATTGGCATTGAAACCAACAAAAACATTGTTTTGTGAAAACCTAGTCAGTGCAGAGCTCATTTGATGCTATGCAAACTATGTTGATTCGTGTTTTATTACGGGAACTGTCGTTTTAGTTTTTTTTGCTTGCTAACGCTTTTCGGTTTGAGGCTCATTTGTTTTGGCTTCAGTCTACTTAAACTGCTTACAGCCTAGTAGTAGTCTGTCCTTTTCTGTATTAACCCTTTACACCCTGAAGGCATTTTTAATGATTTCAACATTTACTTAAAAGTTGCGGCTTATAACTTTACATAACTTAAAAGAAATCAACAAGTTGGTCTCATATAATAGAACCCGTCTTAAAATTTTATAAAAAAATATATTTTGATCATCATGTTTGGAGGCAAGACGTCACAACACCCAGTAAAATGTAATGCAATTTGTTTATTTATCTTGTAATTATTCAAGTTTGACATAGAAAGCATATGTGACTGGTCATAAAATCAATTTTGGGCTGGTTCACGATCATGTCAACTGCACCTGCGACTAATTTTGTGTTGATCTATGAAAGCAATGAAAAGTTAAGGCATTTTGAACCAAGGTAGCCTTTTTATCAAAAGTCCGAGAACCTCTCCAAATCTGACCGTTTTACTGAAAATAAGTACTATTTACATGTGTAAATGCCACAATAAACTAATAAGATCCTGATGATCTTCCAATGCCCGTCACTGAGCACTCCTGATCTATGACGCATGGTGAAGCAAGAGCAGTCATTCCGAGCGATCAGCCCAATCCAAGCACGCTCCCGCTGTAAACGGTGACAGATTGTTCTCTACACACAATACCCAATCACTATACCCAAGATGAGATTATATTGTTTGAACTTTCAAATGATGTTGGAGAACACTTAGATCCAGGAAGTCCAATAGCTTTAGCAAAGCATCATATAATGTCATTCCGTGGGGATTTTCTCATGGTTTAGGTATCGTGTTATTGCATGTTGGCTCAATTGAGTTAAGACCACCTGCTCTAAATAAAGATATCCGATCTACTGTAGTTTACTAAGTTATAAGCCAAAGCATGGTGCAAATCTCTGTTTACATGTGCTTCAGCACATTTTTAGTTGCAACAGATATGCTTTTTGTATTCTTGTAGTTGAGACCTTTTCAACGATATATAACACAAGACTATCTGTTATGTATGATGCTGTTATGTATGATGACATTTTTTCTTTATGCTATGAAAATGAAGCACCTCTCATTTTTCAGTGATTTTAAAAGCACTTGTTAACAGTTGCACATATTCCTTCACATCTTCACTGTAAAGCCAATCATCTAAGCTTTAAAATGACACCTATTTTGTGCTGGTCAAGCAAGTGGTTTAGAAGCAATATAACTATTCCAAACTTTGCAGCGCCCCCTGTCTGCTCAGTACCAGGCAGCTTCGAGTTAAAGGGGTTAAACATAAATAAACATACACATACAGACTGATATGCTGGTTCCCGCGAAATCCGTCCAGTTAGCTCTAAAATATAAAGTTATAATCTTACCATTTTGATTTAGGGTAAGGCAGAAACTGGTTTTGGAAGACGGTTGTATGATGTACTCGCTCATTATTTCAGTTCCGAACAAAATGAAGTTAGATAATGCAGCACTAATTTGAAATTTATTGGAAATCTTGCCTGACAGATTTGGTCTCTTTTTACTTTCACTACATAGGAAAGAGCAAATGACTTTCAGCTATAAATAACACCTCTAGCCTTCCACGCAAGCAAAAAGTCATGCAGGTTTTAAAAGTTGTGAGGGTGAGTAAATGATAACAAGACTTCAGGATGAACTATTCTGTGAACCATTCTTTATTTATTAGATGTTTCAATTTAATTTGAAGTCGATATAACCATGCAAACTGCATATTTAAATTAAAATCATAACTTCAAACATGTCGTATCTTTTCATTTGTTTTCTCCTGATGGATTAATTGTATGTGATCTCGAATAAATAAGACCAGCCCATCCTCTCCAATCCCTTCTTTTATTTTCACAACTGTCTTCATGCGTAAATGCCAACACTCTGTGTGGTATTAATATATCACTTTTGTGAGTGCAAGATGGTGCACTGTGCTCTCAAGACTAGAGGCCATTAAGAGTGTCTCGGAACTATAAACATCTGGATTTATTAGGGGAAGCTTTCTGTTCACAACAAGCCTTGCATGAGATTCTTTTATTTCGTGGAAGGTGTGAAATATCCTGTTTCGCAAGCCTTAACTAGTGACGCAAAACAACACAGGCCTTCAAACACTTGAAAAAAAACATGAAAACATGAAATAACTAAATCCAAACACACGCTGGGTGTATATTTAGGCACACAGATGAAGAACATGCAATTTAGACACCATGAGCCCCGTATTATTCAGGCTTTACGGATGCGTGTGATCTTTACAGTGATGACATGAGAATGATTTCTAATTCCATCAGACGAAAAAAAAAGTTACAGTGGCCCAAACAATTATTTAAAAACTTAAATCACACATAACACATGATGAAAAATACAGCTTTGCATCACAGGAATAAATTGCATTTTAAAATATATTCAGATAGAAAATAGTTAATGTAGTCTTTTTTCTCAATATTACTGTTTTTATGTTATTTTTGACTAAACACAGTTTTTTAGAGCATAAGAGAAAAGCTTTGAACTTTAGTGTTTCAGAAAGACAGCTTATCCTATATATAACAAACCAACTCAAAGAACTAAGGAACTGTCACGTCCTTCGGCTTGACCACGAGGTTTCTCAAACTGAGGAGAAACCAGAGAGAGACAGACATATAGCAGCTTTCAGTACAGGCAGAGGGAAGGACGGGGGAAAGTCAGGGCAGGTGTGTTTTCAAACAGCTTTCAGGGTTTCTGCCTGACTCACAGAGCCACAAAGCTTCAGGTAATCTGTCAGAATGAAGACTTGTCATGTGCATATCTCGCCTGGGAAGTATCGTGCGAGAGTTACAGCGCGACTTATAAACAAATTTGTCAGGTTTAAGCTTAATATTCAACAAAATGATTCACGGTCTCCTGATTGTCAACAGTATAATAGAAAAAATGTTTGACTACTGGTGTGTAAATAAACTGCAGAACTGCCTTCAGGCCAATAGACATGAGACCAGACAAGCTGTATGTCAACAGAGATTCTATAAAGCAAGGCAACAGTATCAGCAGGGGATTCTAGGATATTGCTGCTTTCTCTTTTTTAGGTGTGGAGCATGTTGTCATGGGGTTTTACTCTACCTGGGCTGTTCCACAGGTGCACACGCTGAGGGGCTCTGACCTATAGATTATGTTTCCAAAACATCGGCTTAGGTACACAACAGAAGAGAGACAGATTGAGAGAGAGAGTGTGCGTGCGTGTGTGCACGTGTGGCTTGTATAATGTAACAGACTTACTGCTAAATGATTGCTTGGTAATTGAGCAAGTAGAATTGGCCAAAACTATTTGAACAATTAAGCCACACTTAAGAAAATTCATTGAATTAGATGAAAAAATATCAGGCGTCTGCAAACAAATAATTAAAAAAGAAGTCTCAGAATCGCTTTGTCTTCACTTTGAATATATATATATATATATATATATATATATATATATATATATATATATATAGGGTTACAATTGCAAAGCTATCCAACTTTAAAATAGCTTTTTTTATTAAAACTAAAAATAATTCAAAACTATTTTTAGCAAGTTACCAAGGAATTGTCATTTAGCTTTATTTGATCTACTAAATTATCAAAACTAGAATAAAAAACTGAAAATATACACATATTTAAAAACTATTTATAAAATTAGTATCTCAGTGATAAAACAACACTGATATGAACAAATAAAGTCACAACTGTGAGAAATAAGTCAAATTAAGAGATAAAAACAATTGTGAGAAACTGTGAGATATAAATAACAAAAGTTTCAATTAACTTTGTATTTTATTACTCTCATGGAGAACATATTGATATCTTGTTATCTAATGCAATGAAGATTTTTTATTTGCTCAAGTAAGATTTTAAGAAAACATTTTATTCAGTAAAGATGCTTTAAAATTAATCAGAAGTGACTGTGAAAACATTGATAATGTTATTTCCAATAAATGCTGATAGAGCATTAAATCAGCATATAAGAATGTTTACTGAAGGATCATGTGACACTGAAGACTGGAGGAATGATGCTGAAAATTCAGCTTTGCATCATAAATTGCATTACAAAAATAATAAAACACACACACACACACACACACACACACAAACATTTATTAATAATATTTCACAATATAACACTTCTTATTGTACGTTTGATCAAATAAATGCAGCTTTGTTCAGCAAAAGAGACTTATATAAAATAAAAATCTTATCGACCTCAAACGGTAGTGTGTAAATCATACTGGATTATCAGAGTGCTGAAGGAGGTCGTGCCAGTTTTTGGAGAGAGGGGAGTGTTTCAGTGAACCATGACATTACAGATTAGGCTGTGTGACAGAGAGACGGCACTGGTTTGTGTTGAGAGTTCGTCTGCCAGAGATAAGTGAGTCAGAGAGGCTATTGCAGGAGGGAGTCCACTCTGTCATGGCATATTTAGACAAGCCAAGTCCTGGGAACCACTCTCTACTCACGGGAAGCCAGACAATGGGATTCTTCAGCAGAGCAACTCTGAGAATTCAGATCCAGCACAAGTCTCCCCTCGCAGCTGAGAGCTTCACGTCTGTCCGTAATGTACACAGAAGCGACCGGGCGCCATACTGTCTATCCAAAATACGCTCTCTGTGAGAGAAGGATGATATGATCAAAAACCTTGCCAAAGGAAAGACTGCCTCTCACCCATCAGATTTAACATGAGAGCTAGACATTAACCAGGAATTACTCAAAAAAAAAAAAAAAAAATCATATTAGACCACTTCAGCCACAGACACTGCCAGTGTCCAATGAATATGGACTATTTTTGAACTATTAGCCTCATCCTATATATGGTTACCTGTTACTGCCTTGCATAGTACCAAAAGTTATTTTTCATTACTTAATTTAAACCTAAAGTATAGAATTATTTCAACCTGGTAAGTGTGGAATTAAGCTATTTAATAATAATAATAATAATAATAATAATAATAATAATAATAATATTTTTTTGTCACTCTGTTTTGGTTTTCCTTTATAATAAATTATAATACAAATTAGATTATAAATATAACATGTAAATAAATAAATAAGTAAACAAATACATAAATAAAGAAATAACCCTTAATGTTTTAATAATTTAAATGAATTGAATTAAGTGATTTCAGTATTGTTTTTACCTTGTGATAAAATATGAATGAATGAATGAATGAATGAATGAATGAATGAATTAAGATAAATAAACAAACAAATAAACCACCATAAAATTTCTCTTTAATTTTTAATTTTTTTTTTTGCCAACCTTTATTTCATTGGATCACTTAATTCACAGTCAATAATTGTACTTTTTTTTTTTTTTTTTTTTTCTTTTTTTTTTTTTTTTTTTTTTACTTCAGTTGAAATAAAATAACTACAATTTTAGAGTTGAAATATTGAAACAGTAGGCCTATTTATCACTCATCCACCATATTTATGGCAATCAAGAGGACAAAGTAAATGGCAGTGGATACAAAAACATGAACAGAAATTCCAAGAAAAACTAAGATCCTTGGATTTGTTCTAGCCAGGTCCCTAAAAACATTTAGCACAGAAGCTACCAATTTTAGATTTAATCCACAATCCATCGCTGCATATAACACTGGTGAATGGAAAGCGCTGGAATAAAGAGATGGCTTCTATATTAAATATACATAAATGTCTGTGAATGTTAGATTTGGTAACTTTAGATCTTTTCTAACTTGAGGTCTGTAAATACAGTCTGGTTTTCCCCGTATGGATCATATCCAATGATCACTGTTTTGTCTTGTTATCTCATTGTAACAAAACATAGTTGAATAAAGTCTAGATTTATTTTGAACTTCTTTTTAATCTATGAAACTCATTAAATGTAGTACTACAGAGCTAAATGTATCTGATTATGTTCATCATAGGAATAGTAAACCATTGGGACACAAACTGGTTATTTCCAAGGCCATTGTATTAATCTGGCTATGTTTGGTCCACTATACAGAACAGAAGCACATATTTCACATCACACACAAAGGGAACAAACCTGAACAATCAAAGGTACCACAAGCACCACAGGTCTTTTAGCTGTTTATTAAGTCTCCAGGCCCAATGACACAAATCAGTCGAGGAATGAGCACTTTCATGACTCCTGTAAAAGTGAAACAAAAGAGCTCATCAGAAAATAGAAAATAGAGATTGACTGGAGAGCTGAGGTGTCAGCTGTAGGGAATGAAAACAAATGGAGTTGAGTGTGGGTCTGAAAGCAGATCTGTGATGGAAAACTGGATAAACACAAGAGCTTCCTCAAAGCCTGCAGGCCTGCCAGTTACTGCTGTCAGAACTAAGAGTGTGTCTATCTGATTAATCATATGCCTTTCACCATGACTGCTAAGTGGTGCTATATCTAAAAACAAGATCAGAGGCTTTTGAGGTTGGTTAAAGGGGTCATTTGATGTGTTTTCATTTTTTCCTTTCTCTTTGGAGTGTTACAAGCCCTTGGTGCATGCGAAGATCTGTAAAGTTGCAAAGACTAAAGTCTCAAATCCAAAGAGATATTCTTTATCAAAGTTAAGACTGTGCCACGCCCCCTAAAACAGCTCATTCAAACACGCCCTACATGTTTATGTCATTATGTGGAAATATTTGCGTAATGCCGCCCAAATGTTCACGCAATGAAAGAAGGTGTGGTTTCAGTAACCGCAGTTAGTGTTGAAGCAGTCATGTCAGGGAGATGCTGTGTGTTTCTAGGCGAAAGCAAAAGCACTTTATTTTTGTCTTCTGAAAGTAGATGCATTAAGGAATCTTTAAGATTACTTACAACAGAACAGCACGCATTTTATGGACGACCGTTTTGTGGATTGTGTTCTGCAAACACATACGAGCTTCATCACTGTCTCTGTCACTCTACTCTGTCTCTGTTCCCCTTTCGGGCTTGAGTTGATGGTAAAACTACATTTATTTACATTTATTTTGAAAGATGAAGCTTGTGATAATGGAAAGGGGCGTTACATTTCTGACGAGTGCTTGTGGTGTTCGGCCAATCACAATTTACTGGGTCAGTTGGCCAATAAGAGCAGACTGCTCTCGTTGGAAGGAGAACTTTGTAGAAAACGACATGTTTGAGAGTATTTGAAAAATAGTGTTTTTTTGAACATTAAAGCATGTCAACATATTCTGTTAGACCAAATACACAAAATAATGATCTTAAAAAATCATATGAACCCTTTAATGCCAAAAAAGTAAAAGCACACTTATCCTATAGCTGAGGGTTTTTAAAAATATTAATATTTTAAACACAATTATTATTTTAAATAAAAAGTCTTAAGTGTCACATGATCCTTCAGAAATAATTCTGATATGCTGATTTGGGGGTCAAAAAATCTTATTATCAATTTTGAAAATAGTTATGTTGCTTAATATTTTTGTAGAAACCGATTCACAACTTTTTGATTAATAGAAAGTTCAAAAGATCAGCATTTATTTGAAATATAACGGAGATATAATGAATCTTTCGAAATATAAGACCTAATTAATCTTTATTAATGTTATAAATGTCTTTACTGTAAAAAAAAAAAAAAAAAAAAAAAAAATACTATACTGACCCCAAACTTAGGAATGGTATGACACCAGATTTATAAATTAAATTGATAGCCCTAGTATTATCTTGAATAAAATATCTCTAACCTCCAGAAAGTAGTCATTATTTGTATTATAGCACTGATCCTGAGAGGAATTTACAGCCAGACTAAATAGTTTAGATTAGGGAAGACTGTGTGCTTTTACAGAGACACAAAGGTGGAGGACCTCGGTAAAAGGCCAGAAGAAGATGACCACCACGTCAAAGTTCACAGTCAAGTGGTCTCCCAGTTGTAATCAGGCCTCTGGGGTCAACCAACACACAAACACATCTGTAATGGCAAAGCACAAGACCAATTAGTATAAATCACAGCTGAAAAAACCTGTTCTCTGCAATAAGTGGCTGTTGCGGATCATTTAAATGGCCTGAAGGTTCTGGTTAATGTTAGGAGGGTAAAACAAGCAGCTGTCAGTTCACATGATATGACAATGTGTCAACTACAGTTGGAAAGTCAGCCTCAGGGAAAGCGAGCTTCATATCAGACCTGCTGAGGCGTCATCTCAGGTGAACAGCTCCTATCTCAAACAATCATTAAAGTACGTTTTTAACTCTGTTAATGCATTTTTCGCGTATTTGTACTTTGTCAGAATATATTTTACCACATTCCATTGCAAAAAACCGAGGCATGATCCATAAATTAATCATTGTTTTGAGACAATTTTTTCAAGGACAAGGACAAGTTGACAGTGATTAACAACTCACTGATTCAATGATTCGGTCGTAGCAACTCATATTTTACTTCAGTTTTCCTCCATAGGCCTACTATAGAAGTCAACCAACAACTGTAGGTTACCAACATTCTTTAAATGATCTGTGTTTACCATTAAAAAATAAACTCTTACAGGTCTGTACCAACTTCAAGGTGAGTAAATGGCGACGTAATTTCAATTTTGGGGTGAACTATCCCTTTAAATATTCAAAAATATTAACTTTTACTTTAGCAAAAATATATAAATGTATATTTTTAATAGGGTAATATTACAGATAATGGTACTTTAAGTCATGTAAATTACTTCTGCATTTCATCCACCACTTTCATCAATCACTGAACAACTAGAAAAGAATACAAACATGGAGTTTCAATGCTCAGGACAATCCAGTGACAGAACCAGAGTTATGGACAGTTTTGGACCAGGTTAATGTCGCTCATCTGGTATAGGATTGCATTGCACAAGGTCATGGGTTTAATTTAGTGGTAAGACTTATTCAAAAACACTGAATATTAAATTCAATAAAAGTTCTTCATGTGTGTGTGTGTGGCAAAGCAATAGAGAAAAAGCCAAACAAACAAGTGTCTCATGAGACACATCCTCTACCAAACCAGCTCTTTAATAGCATTAGAAGAGAAAGCAAACACTCCGCTGTCTGTTAGCAGTCCAGAAACTAAAGCAACACACATTTTCTCACATTTTCCCACTTAAACTACTCCAAGTCCCTCTCTGACTCAGCTGATCAAACATCAGCCCAGGCACATGTTCTAAAACAACAATAACATCACATAATTCCCTACAAATACCTCATTTACCATCTCTGACTCCTTAAAGAACTGCGCAGGGCTGATCACTGGATGGATCAGGAAGCATAAACACCTCCTCATAATCCCCTACAGACTCTACTGAGGAGGCTCATCAGCACCATTGTGGGCAAGCTCGTTCGGGCCACCCGCGACACGGATGGGAGGAGAGACATAAACGAATGCTAGGGTGGGGTTAAACACACCATCACACACTCTCAGACACTCAGAGAGTGTTCATTAACACTCCCTGTTTGAACAGATGTCTATCTGACAAGAGTATGTCTGGAAGAGTATATAAAGACTGCATTAAAAAACCTCTTGCAAACTAAACCAGTAGCAAAACCACCCAGATTTTGTATTTTGTCTACCATTTTGTACGTTTACAATGCTACCCGATGTTCTCACTGATTCTAAGCTTGCAAGGAGCGTTAAATCCTGCATTGCTTTAAAGATGATATAGATCATTTCCAAAAACAAATAACTCAATGTCCTCCACTGTGTGTTTTATTGCTTTATTTATTTTTATTTTTTGCAAATAGAATAGAAAGTCAGTTGAAGGACATGAACCCATAAGGTAGGACTGACGTTAGACTGTCTATCCACTGAGCCATCTAAGGATAGAAAGGTTTTCTCCAGACCTGATTTCCATGTCAGGTTTCTATTCAAATCAAATAAGTGCTTAGAAATGACAAACTTAAGACAACATCACCATTCTAAGTTTTGGTTAATCAAGATAAAATATAAAATAAAATAAATATCACTGTGCAAGAACTTTAAGATCATTCTGATCAGTTGTTGACCTACAAGTATGAAATTGCATTGAGAATATTTCCTTTTCCCCCTTGTCTTGGGCATTTGAATCAGGTTTGCTTGCAGCTATGTCCATGAGCAGCTCCATTACAGCCCACCTGGCAGACTGACTGTCAAGTTCACATTCAGCTGGCTGAGCCTGTGTCTCTCAGGAGTGGGGCTGATGATGGTTCTTCATCTCTCATCTGCTCTCTCTCATACCTTTAGAGTACAAAGGTAAAGTAAAGTAAATTTCCGAACCCTATTATCTGTGGCATGTTGTTACTTACATGTTATATTATTAGGAAATAATTGTGTCAGCTAGGTAAAAAAAACAAAAAAAAAAAAACACACACACACACAAATGGGACATACGACCCTAATAAGTATTTGGACATATGATACACTAAACAATTTATGAATTTTATTGCATTCATGTAAAATGGAAAATCTCAAACCAGCACACATGTATTTTCAACATTTTCAATAAAAACTAGATCTAATATGTAAAAATAAAATATGTAACATAAAATGATTATGACGTAATAAACAACAACCAAAGCAATATATATATATAATATATATATATATATATATATATATATATATATATATATATATATATATATATATATATTAAAAAAAAACATCACAATGTCAGAAATCTGAAATTGTAATTGTATTGTCTTATTTGCAACTTAAATATTTTTTACCACACATTGCTGGTCAAACTTTTAGAAATAATTAAGATCGTTTATTGTTTATGAAACAGGTCTCACATTCACCAAGGCTGATTTCTGTTTTAATATATTTTAAAGTGTAATTTTTTCTTGATGCAAAGATGAAATTTCAGCTGCCATTACTCCAGTCTTCTGTATCACATGACCCTTCAGAAATCATTATAATATGCTGATATGGTGCAGCTTTTGCACACTTGCACACACACACACACACACACACACACACACACACACACACATATATATATATATATATATATATATATATATATATATGTGTGTGTGTATGTGTGTGTGTGTGTATGCAAACACAGTATACACTCACCTAAAGGATTATTAGGAACACCTGTTCAATTTCTCATTACTGCAATTATCTAATCAACCAATCACATGGCAGTTGCTTTAATGCATTAATGCATTTAATGCATTGTGGTCCACACCCCTAATAACTCTATTTTTATTAACATTAACAAAGATTAATAAATTGTGTAATAAATGTATTGTTCATTGTTCATTCATGTTCGTTAATACATTAATGTTAACAAATGGCATCTTATTGTAAAGTGTTACCATTAATATTTATTCATCATACTGTTGAACTTGACAGTATTTTCTCTCGTTTTTCTTAAGAGCTTCAAATGTGTGTGGGTGTGTATGTATCAAGTTCACACAGGTGTAATTTATCTTATGAGCTATATCATATTAACTACTATGTATACGTATACATAGTAGTTAATATGATATAGCTTATAAGATAAATTACACCTGTGTGAACTTGAGGGCAACTGACTTCATATATCTACTGAAAATGACTTTGACACCATTTGAATGAAAGCGAAACACACAATAGGTTAGTTCTTAGAAAAAGTGTAGTTTCAGTGTTCAAATACTTTTAGGACCACATTAGAGCTTGCCAACATAATAAAATAAACATTGAACTCTCCTGTCCAGACATTAGCAGGCAGGTAAAGTGAGATCTCCTCCACACTGCTGCCAATTGTTGGGAAACTTGAAGTCAAAGGTCACATGTGCACCTGTGTCTTAGACCAAACACTGAACTTGCCACCAACAGAGATCTTTCAACTCTTACGGCTTAGAGGTGCTGCTCCTTCATTCCCGAGGACACTGGCAGAAGAATTCCAGTACACACTGAGGAATACTTGAGTCATGTACACTGGAAAAAATCTGGTGTAGGATTTGCTTTTCACTCAGAAATCACCAGGAAATTTCACAATTAGTTACAAAGAAACATTGTGACACATTGAAATAAAGACAAAATTTTAAAGTAGAAAGACTGTAATAATATTTTCTTGTAAAATGTACTCGAATAATAACAGATTTTTACAATAATAACAAAAATAAAAGGGTCTATGTAATAGATAGCTTTTCCGATATTGAGTATTGATTAATCATCCTAGGAGGTAATTAACAAGTCTCTGAACTTAGCTATGTTCAGTTATGCACTTTAAAAGGAAATCTGTGATGCATGTTATTTCAGCATAAATGCTTAAATGTACACTGTTATATTAAGTTATATATAAAAGTTATATTAATTATACATCTGTTTATATATTATATTAGTTATTATAATACAATACACTTCTTGAGTACCAAATCAGCATATTAAAATTATTTTTGAAAGATCATGTGACCCTGAGACTGGATTAATGATGCTGAAAATACTGTTTTACCACCACAGGAATAAATTACACTTTAAAACATATTCAAATTTTTTTTTTTTTTTTTTTTTTTTATAGTTTTACTGTATTTTTGATCAAATAAATGAAGCCTTTTCATTCATTCAGACCTTAACAGATTAAATCAGAATCTATATTTTTAATGACACTCATGTGATCTGCATGTCTAAGGCATTGTTCACTGAATAATACTAATGTTGGCGAGAAATGACTGTGTCTTCTTAAAGCTGTTATACAGATCTATATGTGGTGTCCCCTAGAGACCGCAAAACTATTTCTTCAAGTTATGAAGGGGCAACGATCTTAGAACTTTGGATCACCTGCAGAAATTGTTCCCACAACTGCTGAGGAAAAGCCACCGCCAAATACTACAAAAATACCTCTAACATAGATAGCTTTCATTATCTCTGAGTGCCATTCAGCCAATGAAGGCAATAAATTACTGTACAGGTCTACATTCTGCTGTAACACATGATTTTAATGATGTTCAAAATCCCAAATTGAATGTACAGATGTGTCTTTAATTGTGCGTAGTGGCTTTGGCTGGAAAATTATCAAAAAAGTAAGAGTCAGGTTTGCTGTTCCAAGTACAGTTTAGAAGAAAGAAGGATTTGTTGAAGTTTAAAAGCTCTAAACCCCTCCCACAAACTTAAAGACCACCCATTCATTAGCATATACCGCCTAAACAGGCTTCTGATGCCATCTTGTGGGAGGTATAATTTTGGGTTAAGTGTTTTGGGTTAAGTGTTAAGCAGGGTTGAAGGAAACCTGCCCAATTGCTCAAAACCAGTGTAATCATGTTTTGAGGGGGATCCCCATGTAAAAGTCACATTTTGGTGGGGTAAAATACACACTTTTGTTGGGATTCCCCTTGTAAAATTTGCATTTTAGGGACTAAAATTCACTTGGGATAGCTTAAACTCGCAGGAAAACCACAAACTTGGCAAACACTGGTGTTAAGTAGGATGTCTTGAATAAAAAGTTGAGCCTTCACAGAGAGATCTTAGGTCATGATTATAAGGTTGAATTACACAGGAAAGTTTAAGTATTAAATGCCAAATGAAAGGAAGTAAACAGACATGAGTGTTTGGACTCTATATGTGCGTATCATTTATTAAATTAGTCCCTTTGCAGCTCGAGTGTTTATCTGGTCGGTTATGCGAGAGACAGCCAAGGTCAGGCCAGCTGTGAGAGCTTACTTCTCTCCGTCCCTCTGGATCCTGCGCTTCTCGTGCTGGTGTTTGGTGATAACATACTTGAAGAACTCATAGACAGACCAACTGATGGCAGTCGAGGGCATTTGGTATATGACCCTGGCCTGAACGCCTTTGAAGTAAGCGGGAAGGCCGCCAAACCTGTAGACCGTCCGGAAGGCATGGCCGAGGCCTGTGATGTGTCTTCCGCTCCGGCTGATGGAATTGAGTGCCAGAGACTCTTGTGTGTTCAGCAGCGTCTTGCAAACGTCCAGTGGCGTGGTGGCGGTGGCGGCGATGGCACCTGCCAGCGCGCCCGACACCATGTGGGAGGAGGGGTTGTAATGTCTTTGAGGGTTCAGCAGCTCTTCCAGGTACTCGTAGGTCATGAAGTGCAATGCCTGGAATGGGATGTTCATGGTGAGCTGTGTGGTGTAGCTGCGATAAAACGCCAACGCCCCCTCCTGCCGCCACACGCAGCGTATACAGTCCAGAACGCCATGGTATGGCGAGTTATACATCTGCATCCTCTGCTTCACCACTGAATAAGGGTGGTCGTCGCAGCCAGTCAGACAGGAAACAAAAGAGGACAGGAAGGGGAACATTAGGCAAGTGCAAGAAGTCAGGTCATGACTGAAATACAGTAGCCCCATCAAAGCAGAAATGTCCGGACATGGGTGGATCAAACGCGTCTCCTGTCTGACCTACAGTCAAGCGGTCTGCAGGGAACAGAGGAGGTGAATGAGAGCAGGTGTCTATGCAAGGTTTTAGTCTGGCACCTGCGCTGATTAACCTTGAGCCTCAAGAGTGCAGAAACAGACACTGCTGTCAGACTGAGATTTGGCCCACTGGGGAATTTCGGCTAATGTTACTGTTTCAACATTGCACAGCTGTTAATTAGAGCAAGGCCAATCTGCTCCCACAAGGCTGGGTTTTGGAAATGTTTTTTATTTTATTTTATTTTTTTATGAAAATAGCCAGGAGATTAGATCTTTTCTGCCATCTCCTGGCTGGGAGCACACAATGTCCTTCCAGACCAAAGGAGTCAAGGTTTGCTGGTTGGTAGGGCTGCAACAACTCCACTTGTGCATTTTTGGAACATTATATTCTTCACATGATCCCTCAGAAATCATTCTAGTATGTTGATTATGTGCTCAAGAATTATTATTATTAGTACTATAATTGATGAAAAAAAAATTGCGCTACTTTATATTTTGGTGGAAACTGAATCAAAAGAAAATCAAAAGAACAGCATTTATCTGAATCCAAAATCTTTTGTAATATTACAAAATGTATTCACTGTCACTTTTGATCAACTGAATGCATCTTTGCTGAATAAAGTTATTAATTTATTTCAAAAAAGAAAAGAAAGTATTTCACCCCAAACTTTTGAATAGTAGTGAATGGTATAATAATTAATTTTTATAAAGTGGAGATTAAAGCAAATATACCTTCAGCTGGATTCATTGCAGCATCATGAAGCAATGTGGCAACACATCCAGCGGCCCCTGTAACACATACCCTCAGACATTAGCACCAAAATTAGAGCATGCACAGAGTGGATAGTGACTGGACTCGAAATACAACAATAAGATATACGGACGGATCAGGTGACAGTCAGACTAAAAACAGTGTGTTCTGAACAGCCACCAAATATGATTCAACAGAGAGGTTAAGGATTGACTGGATAAACTCTGGGGAATGTAAAGTCAGGAGAAAAAGAACCTTTTGTTCAGGATACTGGCATTTACTCCACTCATCATGTCTGTTTTATATTAAGAAGCAAAAACTGATGCAGCTTCAATAATCATTTTCATTAATTTTCAGGCAATTCTACTGATAAACAGTAATATGGCAGCAGTTACTTACCACCCTTTCACTCTGACCTGGAGGAAAGAAACAGCACAATCTGACAAATGCAATAAAAATATATATATCCATAACACATCAATAACAATTTTCTACTACTATACAGATAATGAAAAGGTGATGTCTTTAGAAAAGCTTATATTAGATTAGATTTGGATGTACAGCAGGCCAGTATAGTTGGCATAGTGACATTACTGTGGGTTTAGCTTAGCAATGCTATTCAGTTCAGGCATTTATGGCTATTTTTGGATTTGACCTCATACTAGAAGATTTTTAAAGAGGTACAGTAGATGTTTGAGTAGTACATGATTCATACAAATAACATAGTCACTGCCAAATAGCTAGTTCCAGAATGTTGATAGCTTCAAACCACTGCCACAACTTCACTTTATTTTGATGCTGTCCTAGCAACTAATAAATAAAGTTGAAAAGGCCTTCTGAAAAATCAACAAAGATTTTAAAGAACAGATTTACTGATTGCACTATGTAGAAACGTGCTGGCGAGAGAATTAGCAATGCTGATGGGTGGGAAAACTGGTACCATTTGCCAAATGACTGTTCGCTCCTGGATGGATGATATCACTGAGGACCTTTTTCAACCTTTCGTAACAGGCGAAGTAAAGTGCATGGGCTGGCCCCGCCCCTACAGCTGTAACATTCAGACCCCTGATTGGCCTCCAGATTCCCTCCGTCCTCATGATTCGCCACAAAGCATCCATCACGTTGCGGTAACGTGCAGCTGGCTCTGGCTGAAGACTCTGCATGCGCGTCTGCAACAAAGAACAATTGTTTAACCTTACAAGTCTTACTATGTAGATTAAAGTAATAGTATAAATACAGGCATTAAAAACTGAGATTTTCAGTTCAGATGTTCATGGACTGCAAAAAATTGTATGCTTCATTTTCCACCATTTTTTCATAAAAACCTTTAAAAGTTTACATTTGCAGTAATAATAATAATAATAATAAAACATTAGCTAGAATGGCAATGCAGCACTGTATTTCACATAAAAACTTAAATCTGCAAGAGAGAAAAATGTTTAATTTTTTAAAAGTTTCCTTCTATTCATTTCTTTTTAATTTATTATCTCAAGCTTGCAACAAATATATATATATATATATATATATATATATATATATATATATATATATATATATATATATATATATATATAAGCAATATTATTTTCTGACAAAGTTTAAGATTATCCTCTTTTTATATATATATATATATATATGTGTGTGTGTGTGTGTGTGCGCGCGCACATACACACAGCATAGTGAAAAAAAATATTTAAGTGTGAATATTTGTGAATCTTACATTGAAAGTAATTAAACTTAAAACACATCATAAAAACAGGGTTTAAAACAACATGACAACCATGACAGAATAAAGCTTCACAAACAATGCATCACATATCCAAGTCATTGGATCTGTAGAACGGAAGTTTGCAGCAATACGGTCACACAGGGACATAATCTAACCACCTAATCCGCTTTCCCAGCAGATCTACAGTATCACCTGACATACATGAGAATTGTGGATGCAATTACCTGTAACCAGCTTCTACAGAAACACTGGCATTGATTGAACAGGGGGAAAAGTTTATGTACTTAGTAATGTACTTGGTTGCACAACACATTTTGTAGATTTACATTGCGGCCTTGAACCTATACCACAAAAGTCATGTTTGAACTGACATGGTCAGAGAGGCTGAAAAGGTTCAGAACAACAGCTGCAAGCCTGCAATGTGGTGAAATTTAAGATGCCTGCTGTGGCTGCATGAGTAACAGTATTCCTGTAAGGAAACAATACTTCCATAAATGGCCTGGGAAATAATCATATATATGTGTCTAAAGAAGTTTCAATCTTGAAACTTCCTGTTGGAGGTTGTAGTTCCTCACTCCCCTGTCAGTTTAGACCCAAACAAGAGAATCTACAATTAATCATATAGTCACTATATAATCAGGCATTAATAATCAAGGATAATAAACCAAATCAACAGTATCAGTAAGTTTTTACATTTTATCATATGCTAATCTAATGTTTAAATGCTTGTATAATAAATCCCCCAATGGGTTTGAAACGAAGTAGAACTCTATTTGTTTTCAGTAATTTACTAATTATATCTGCACTTTCCATTTTAATTATATTTCCTATGTTTTCTTTTTGGGAAATCTAAGGACCAAAGATGTATCCAGACAGAATCCCTGAGTGGGAAAAAGGATCAGCTGCCTTGTGTCAGAATTTTGTTGAACAACATTTTGCTTTAATTACAGCCTTTGGTCTGTTGGGAGAGGTCTCTGTGTCCACTAACTTTGCACATCTAGACTTTGTGATATTTACCCACTCTTCTTTGCAGAACTGCTCAAGTTCAGTTAAATTTGATGTTGAGCATTTGTGGACTTCAGTCTTCAAGTCATTCCACAGATTTTCAGTGGGGTTAAAGTCTGGGCTCTGACTAGGCCATGCAGGGACATTCACATTTTTCTCCTTCAATCACTGTGTGCTCAGTTTTGCTGTGTGCTCTGGGTCATTGTCATGTTGGAAGGGAAACCTTCTTCCCATTGACAACTTTCTGGCAGAGGCCAGGAGATTTTAGCCCATCCATTTTTTCTTCTAAACAGAATCAATAGTACAATAGCAATATTATTGTCTGACAAAGTTTAAGATTAGCCTCTTGTTTATTTAATAGTATGTGTGTAACTCAATATTTTTAGCTAACTGTAAAATCTGAATAAAAGAACAAAGCCTATTTGTTAATCTGTGAAATCATTGATGATTACTCGATTAATCGTTGTAATAATTGTTAGATTAATTGATTGGCAAAATAATTGTTTGTTGCAGCCCTAAAACAGAATCTACTGTTAGCTTTACCTTTCCTCATCACACTGCTGTGAATCAATCTCAGCACAGAATTGACATATTTTGTATGGAGACAGACTGCAAAAGTCTAAAAGCACATTTGAGAGAAAAGCTGTAAAGACATAAATCAAAACTCTTTGTTTCAAAAGAACCCTTCACTTCATCCTGACAAGAGCAGCAGAGCATTTAAAGTTATACTACCTCACAGTTTGCCAATGCATCTTGACCAGTGCAATTCCCGTATACACTTCAAATGTAAAGCAGTGTCAATGACACCTGAAGTGTCCTGTTTAGGGAAACACTAGTGATAAGTATACAGTCTGAATATCTGCCTAGTAGTTACACAACCGGTAGCATATCTATGGATGTGCTATGGTGTATGTCAAAAAACATAAAACCATTTCAGTTAGCGTACTGCCTCTATGGTAGTTCTCAGTAGACTGCATTTGAACTACAGACCCAATGCGCATGCGTCAACAAGTCATGTGGTTTATTAGAAGCGCAGAAGCCACGTGACCTTCCTATCTCATGTTCATGTTTCATAATGACACCTCGCTGACAGACAGGTAGTACAAAGACAGATTACAATCATATCATAATCCACCAAAAAATTACAACCAAGCAGGTGCTTGTGCAATTTAATGCTTGGGACTTATATTAGTTATTACTAGATTAGTCCATATGGAAAGATTACATGACTACAAATTATTCTTAACATTACTAACTTTCCTGCAATGAATATGAAGTGCAACAGTTAATTCTATATGTAGACAACTAAAATCAGAGAACGGAGCAGATGGAAACTTATATTGTCTGCAAAGCATGTAAGTTAGACTAAAATATAAAAGTTATTATGGAAATCACACAGGGGAACTAACGTTAACTCGACCTTGCCAGCTTGGCGGATCTTTCAAGGGCCTGATGGTCATTTAAACTTTGCTTGAATTCTTCATAAAACCCTTGATGTTTTGCAACTGCGTTATTTACCTTCACACAATCAATAGGGAACATCAGGCAATGCTCCATGATTCCTGCCACTGCTCCTGCTAACATGTGCGTGCTGGTGGAGGCGCCCTGGGGCAAACCCTCATAGTCCGGTTCCGACAAATCATTGGCCTCCTGGGAACCATAGAAATGTCCAACAGTAACCTCCGTTTCTCCTGCAATCCGAGGTGTCAAAGTGCCAACTAGACTCTCGGAAACACCCCAAAACCTGCCGCCGAGCCAGTGTATCTCCTCTCCCGCGGAAGCTCCGGCCACCGCGGCATCGCTGCCTGATGTGTCCGCTGTCATCCGCCGCCTGCGCACAAAACCACCCGCTTCCATTTGCTGCACCCAGTCCTTTAAAATCATGCGTCCCACGCCCAGTGTTTACGCGTTTAGCTCGGGCCTCTCCCTCCTACGCACCGGGGAGAGGACGCGTCTCGTTAAACGAGAACCGCGCAGCAGGAGGTGACCGACAGAACAGGCCGCAAGGGGAAACGGAAACGCCCTCTCGCTCTGTCCTGCGCTTTGATTGGAGAAAACCGTTGTCATTCAAATCAGGACGCGCGCAGTTGTTATTTAAGGGATACGGTGACGTAACGCAGCTAGAGAGAGGGAAACCCGACTCATTTTTACTCTTTTTGTTACTGCCCTCTGGCCCGGTTTTCATATTAATGTTTTCCTTAACATGTTAATGTTCCTAATGTATTGTTTAATGTATGGCATAATAATAATAATAATAATAATAATAATAATAATAATAATAATAATAATAATAACACATTTTCACTCTTTTGGACATGTTGTGTCAAAAAATCGTTCCAAAACAACAGCTGGTCTTAAGTACTTCATCATCAAGTGGCCCTTGACCTCCTGGCTTGGCATATTTCTTGCTATATGGAACAAAATTAGGGTAATAAATTGTCAATTATGTGTGGAAAGTAGGCTACCATATACACAATATGGAGATACGATGTATAAAATACCTGAAAATATTTCAATTGTTATTAAGATAGTTAGATCCATAAATGTAACTTGCATTTATAAACATCTCCAAAATGAATTTAGTCTACATCTCTTGACTGAAAAGTGTTTTTGTTGTTGCATGTTTTAATAAAATACCCTCGACCACTTATTTGGTCTTAAGTGTACAATTTTTCTAAATTAATATTTATACATACAAGATGTATGGTTGGTTAGATAAGACAATATTTGGCTAAGATACAACTATTTGAAAATCTGGAATCTTGGGGTGCAAAAAAAATCTAAATATTGAGAAAATTGCCTTTAAAGTTCTTCACATTCTTAACAATGCATATTACTTATCATAAATTAAGTTTTTATAGATTTACGGTTGGAAACTTACTAAATACATTCATGGAACATGATCTTTAGTTAGTATCCTAATGATTTTTGGCATAAAATAATAATCTATAATTTTGACCAATACAACGTACTTTTGGCTATTGCTACAAATAAACCCCAGTGACTTAAGCATGATTTTATGTTCCAGGGTCACATATAATCTGCATAAACATTCATAAAAAAAGTATTTTTTTAAATATTTAATCGGTCTTCATCTGTGATTCAGTCTGATCTGATCCATTGTTCAGACCAGCTCAATGAAAGATTCAACTCACATTAGCTGCAGCTATAACATTAAAAAACTGAAAGTGTTGTGACACACACCCAAGTATGGCGACCCATACTCAGAATTCATGGTCTGTATTTAACCCATTCAAAGTGCACGCATGCATGGTAAACATGCACGCACGACACACAACTTGCAACCTTCACATACGAAACAGAATCTCTAACCATTAGGCCACGACTTCTCTGTATAATTATAGGTGCCTCAGTCAGGTTATAAATTAAAAAAACTGAGGCATATGGATAAAAAACACTGTAAAAGTGGTGCTAAAAAGCAGAAAAAATGGCCCATTGGCTCATAATCATTGGGCAACCACTTTTGCACCTATCTTTAAAAAGTGTTTTTAATCACTTTCATGCTTCTCTGAGGTCAAAAAGTCTTGTGAGGGGGCCCTGGAATATTTCCTTATAGGGGGCCATGGAGTAAAATGATTGAGAACCACATTATTTTCAGGAATTCGCTGTATTTGAATGTTTGCTTTAGCATTGAAGGTCAAATTATATCAACAGAAACCAGTCTAAGATGGTTCTGGTTTCTTAGCTTTATTAGGCCAGTCTGTGTCAGGGTTTGAACTGACCAGCTGTAGTTTTACCAGGCATGGAGACCAGCTTAAATCATCCCATGCCAGCAAGCTAGCTCTCTGGAAGAAAATTAACTAGGGTTCTCAATAATGAGCTAATTATACTTTAAAGTAGGACCATTTTCAGCTAATTTCATTTTGGCCGTGAGTCCACGGTGTAGAATTTCTGCCGACAAAGGCAATGAAGTGTTAATTTTCGCTTACAAGAACAAAAATCCCTGGCCTTGATCAAATTAACGTTGACTGTGTGTTGTCCAGATGCGTTCCTTCAAGGAAAGCCAAGCTGGCGTGCCTGTAGAGTATCTCTTTCTTGACCATAATTCCCTGACGACATGCTCTGATAGAGGTGTCAGATTGTCTAATAGCAGGCTACTTTATTTCTTTTCCTTCTGAGAACCTGAATCAATAGGAGTTGTTTTTCACAGCATAAGCAAAACAAATAAAAGTTAAAGGATATTGTATACGGTGTCACAGCAATTACACATAATATAGACTCAAATTGAGGTGCTAATTCATTTAAGGTCTAACCTTTGGTTATCTTCGGCTACTTGAGTGAAATGCACAAAGCCACAAACCTCCTGCTTTTAAAATGTGTCTCTAAAAGCTGTCTGCAGTCCCATCAGCATGACATTTATACATCATCTCTTATCATATTTAGCATAGAGAGAGAACCACTTATGATCTCTTCAGACAGGCTCTTCAGTCAAGATGATTTCTCTTAGCTGAAGAGAATATTTCTTAAGTATTTGAGTGTCTTATAATGGAAACAAATAATATTCAAATGGCTTTGAATTAACTGACATTCCAATCTTAAATATTCAATGATTCATGTTAGCAGGATATTAATTAAAGTTAAAGGCTGATACAGAAATAATACATCAAATACCTTACGATATTGTCTTCGTTTGTTAATGCATTAGCTAACATGAGCAATATTTTCGCAGCATTTATAAATCTTTGACAATCTATTAAAATATGATTGTTTTTGGTTGGTAAATAAATATTGGATGACCACTGTAGATTGTATTGTACATTGTTCAACTATTGACATTAAATTATGAAGTGTCAATAAATCATGCATTAATTATTATGCGTGTTTACATAAAAATTATGTAATGATTATGTCTACCTGTAATGATAAATTATCTGAATTCGTATTTATTTTTTATATTTGTTTCTGATAAAGAAATGAGCCCGTCCTCTGTATGAAAACCCAAAGTCTTTGCTGCCACCTACTGGAATAAAATGTGGCTTTGATATCATCTCGGCACTTGTCTTTCTTTCTTTTTTTTTTTTTAAATGCAGAATGCCTTTGAATCACATGCAAAAATAAGTTTTCAAATTAGGAATTATGTTCAGGTTGTTAAAGTTTTCATGTTTATATATATATAATGTCATTTCACTTCTCTTTTTTGTCTCATAAACAGGATTTCTCAGGACAAGTCAGAGAACACAAGATATCTCACACTTCTCAGTGTAAGATACAGAAATGATGAGGATAGAGTAAACAGCTTGTACTTCTGTGTCTAGTTTTATTTTGTTGATAACATGCTCACAAACCTTGAGATCACAGGCATGCCACAAACAGGTGATATGTGTTCATCTTAATCATAATCAGTTTTCACAGTCTTCTCAGTAAAGCAGCTTTAAGAAGCAAACAGCTCAATACAATGGAGCTACTGTGAATCTGATGTGAGATCATTTGGCTCTGTCTTTGAATTTTTCCTTGTGCCTTAAGTAGCACGGTAGTTATAGACAAAGCTCTTTTAAATAACTTATTTTGTCTTGATATGTGCTTTCATCACACACTTTTAAAGGAGTGGAACACTCTCACTCTGTTAAGTATTTATATTGAGACCTATACCTTTAGGTTGCTATCCCTTTTATCAAGTACAGATTATAAAACAAGGTTAATGTCTTATAGGTTAATGTCAAGACTGGGTTTCTTTAAACAACACTTTGACCATAAATCTTTCTTTGGACCTTGGTCTAACACTGTCAAAATGCAAGATGTTGTCACTTTGAATAGTTATCTAGACATGAAAAACAACAGACAGTTAACCATGTACCATGTGGTATAAAGATTTACCAAGAGATTGTAGCTATTACAGTGACTCTATAACTGAACTTTCTGCAGCCGCTTCTCTATACTTCAATACCAGTTATTAAGTGCAAAAAAGGCTCTATTCTGCAGATGTTTTAGACTGATGAATAAACTGTCACTGAAAAACCACAATAAAATCAACAAAAGACGTGCTTTTTCAGCAGAATCAATGCAATTGCAATGCCCAAAAATATGATATGTTTTGTTAGCATAAAAAGCACTGGGTTAAAAAGAACCCAATTTGGGTTATTTTCAATCCAAGGCCAGGGCAAATATTGGACAGAACACATTTTGGGTTAATTTTACAGCAAACTGGGTTGATTTATTTTTACTATAGGCCTAATACAAGCTTATGTTTTTACTTCATACATGAATTAATGGTTACAGATTAACTTAAATTCTCTAAACTCTTTCTAAATTCTCAATTAACCCCTGGTTGGCATGACCACTTCCTTTATTTTCCTTTTATTTATTTCATTTACAGTTTTGTTTATATTGTTTTTTAATACGTAGGCCATGCATATTAAACTGGCTTAACAAACATTAGAAGTCTCTGTTATTCTTTTTCAACAGTAACAGCGCTGGTCCTCGTGCCTGAGCTGGAATCGTGTTTGGTGGGTAACTGCCTTCAGACCGCCGCCCTGTGTTTCACTCATAGCCCAAATATGCTGTGACTGCCTGCATAACCTGCCCATAAACAAACAGTAAACAGCTCTGAGGACATATATTAACATCCTATATTCTGTTTCTTTATGAATAAAATAATTTATTTTATGCATGGCATCAGGCCTTTCCATCACATGAAAACACAGATGCGACACTGGTTTAACTATTAGGTTATTCACTCCGCTCCCCTGTATGTTGCTCTGCATTAAACTGAACGATGCGCAGCACAGTAACGATTTTATCTAAAATAAAATTTACACAAACCTGCACTTTACTGAAAAATGCACAAAATCGATGACACTTACAACTGCTCTCTTCAGAAGAGGATGAAAAAACCCTGCGATAAATAACTCAACTGCTGGGTTAAGTCTTGACCCAAGAGCCGGGTGACACAAAAACTACCCAAACACTTAACCCCCCAACCCCCCCACACACAAAAAAGATCCAAAAGCTCAACCCATGCATTTGGGTTGAAAAAATAACCCACGACCATGCCCCATCATAGAATTATCTGTGTTTTCAGTCATTTATAAACTTTTCTCCTAGCATTCCAATGAGGACCCCTGGTCCCTTTTTCTTTTTATGTGGGGGAGGAGTTTTCCAAGGAGAGAAAAATAACTTGGTACTCCCCCTAGTACACTGTGAAGAGGGGCGCAGTTGTGGAGTTTGAGCTTTGGGTTAGCAGTGTCAGGACTCGTCATGGCTGCATCTGTCAGGGCAGGTCGCGCGCACAGGGGCTTTATTTCAGTGACACGACGCGGCAGTCACAGCACCACTGCCCTCAAACCTCAATATGATGCGATCGTTATTGGTGCAGGTAGGCTACAGGCATTCATTCACGGCCTTAAGACACACAACAAAAATGTAACATGGAACGAAATTGAGTGCCTAAATGGGGCTTTTCTTCGACTATGTAAATAATAATTATTTTACGTGACCTCTTCAGTGTGTGTTTCAATTGTATTTTTAATGACCATTTATCAGTGTCGTACAGATATAAATTATTATTCAGAGACCTTTAAAAGCAGCGCGCAGACAACGTGGTCACATGACCCCTGTTGTTTTTCTCAACGCTGGCCAGGAAGGACCAGTGACGAAAGAGAAGTTTACAAATTAATTAAGGCTATTCCCAGTGGCATAATAATCTTAACTAAAATCTCAGATTTAATAATAATTAAAACGTAAAAATATCACAAACTTTTTGTAAATGGTCTCGCCTTTTTTTGACAAACATTTTAATAACAGTTTTGTAACAAGCTCCTTTAATGTCGGACCCTCCATGTAAATCCAAATGGCTTAAACCTAATTATCTTGGCATAGCATTACCATACAAATATGATATTTCTAATAAAGTAAAATAAACACTTTACAAAATTATTCACAGGTATAAATGCAGTTTTTAGCAGATAATTTACCTTTTGTAACATATCAATTGAAGATATTTAAAATGTATTTTTCGATTGCCCTTTTTCTATGTAATTTTCCTGAGATAAGGGATGAACTCTCTGTTTACTCTGATACCTAATTTGCCTTATTTGTTCATGTTCATGTTCCTGAACATCAGCTGGCACTGGGGTTAACCTATAGAGGTGAGAGCAGCAGAAGACGAGGAATCAACACGGTTATATGCCCAGTAGAGTCCAAGGGACACACAATAGTTTTAAATTATTATGATATTATGTTTACAAATGTCCCAGTGAAATAAAAAATGTTTAATACAGCTCCACCAAAGACTATAGATATAGGAATTCACCTTGCTGAACCTTACATGCTTTTCCTGCAGGAGTAAAAGTTATACTGTAAAAACATGCAGAGTGTTTTATTTGTGTCCTTTTTATTATATGTAAAAATGTTTGTTGCACACTCCTGCAAACTTTGAACAACAGTCATACTTTGTTTTGTAACCTTCATGTTTCATGAGAAAATGCTTCACTGATCAGCTATTATTCAACATCTATAAATGATTGTAGAATTTTGACTCCTTCGAACAAACCTAAAATGCTTTTCTTTATTTGCAGGTCACAATGGCCTTATTGCTGTAAGTACACACCAAATGTGTTCTCATGTGTTTGACCAGTTGCACAACAGTTTCATCTCTAAAAACCACCTGTTGTGATTTGCCCAGTCAGCATATCTGCAGAAGGGAGGCCTGAAAACAGCAGTCCTGGAACGCAGGCATGTGCTCGGAGGAGCAGCTGTATCTGAAGAGATTATTCCAGGTGCAAGTTCAAGTTTATCACCAGACCATGCTTCCCTAAATCCCCTACAGATTGGCCAAAGATCAGTTTCTCAAAACACTCTTTTATCATCAATAATTTGAATTTGAGAATAGATATAGCATGTAGTCTAAGCATTTTAAGTCTAGATTGCTGGTTGACCCTGACGATGTCTAAAAATTCAGCTGTGAATCAATGTAGTTTGTCTGTTGATTTCAGGGTTCCACTTTTCCAGGGCCTCCTATCTGCTCAGTTTACTGCGCCCACACATCTACCAGGACCTGGAGCTCAAGGTGATGTTCTCATTGATGTTACATGCCAGATTCTCTCTTTCGTTCTTGTTAAATACCAATCGCCTCCGAATCAGACATTATTACATACTTTCTAAGTGTGTTAGGAAACATAGTCATTAAATTGTACTCTCTTTTTAATTATCTGCAAGTACAATTTTTTAAATACACTTTTAAGATTTGAAGGACACTTCATTTTCAGAATGATAAGAAACAAGTGGCAGATATTGTATAACTTTTTCCCTTTCAGGCTAAAATGACAGCAGTTCTCCACAGTGTGTCTTTCTGTGCAGAAACACGGCTTGAAGGTGTACATGAGGGACCCCTATTCGTTTACCCCCATGTTGGAGGATGGTGTAAGAGGGCAGCCACCGCGGTCTTTAACGCTTGGAGCTGACTTGGCAAAGACTCAGCAAGAGATTGGCAAATTCTCAGAGAAAGACGCCAAGGTTCAATATCACTGACTAGAGGAATTCGATTTTTGCAAGAGCACTTTCATAAACTCGCATGTGACACTAGAAATAAAAATACTGTGAAAACTGCCTACACACCCTTCTACCTCAGATAATGAACTAAATATACATAATTTATATGCTTTTTTTCTCTGTCCTATCACTAAAGGTCTATCCTGATTTTTTATCTTATTTGGAAAGACTTGCCTGTGCCATCCACCCTCTTTTAGACGCTCCACCCGTTGACATACCAAGACTGACTCAGGGCTCTTTGAGAAAGAAAATAACTGCCCTAGGGAGCTTGAAACCTTTGGTGAAGTCTGGTAATGATACTTCATGGTTATATAACACATACTAAACCAGATTTTCCTTGGTTGTTCTGCTGCTGCTTACATAAGACAGAGAGTCTTATTAGAATAGGACTTCTACAACTGCTACATTAAAGACAATCCACGTGCTTCTATGTTTAAAGGGTTGAAGTTGGGAAAGAACATACCAGATTTCTATGAACTTGTTACAGCTCCAGCTATGAAGGTGGGTTATGCCTCCTGCCCTTGACAGAAAAGAAATACATGTAATTTTTGAATATATTTGACCAAAAAAGTACCAGACCCCGTGAAGATCAAATTTGACAGCAAAGAAGCCAAACGAGAAGTAAAACTAATAGTGGCCTGAGGGTCTCTGTGAAACTTTGGGACTCTGCCCCCTAAGGGTCAGGAATTGTAAATTATTTGCAGTTTAAATTTGCTCAGTTTCCAGATAATGCAATCAGTTATTTTGTTCTCTGATTATTGGATTGTGCTCAGGTTAAAAACATCTGCCACTGTAAGCTTGGCAACTTTATTGTTGCTTGCACCTACACTGAAAGTAAAAAGTGTAGAATAATTTAGATTTTTTTCAAAAAATTTAAAAAAAAGTGTCTTATGCTCACCAAGACTGAAATGGCTACTGAAAAGACAGCTTTGTCATTACAGGAATAAATTACATTTCATAATATATTACAATAGAAACAGTTATTCGGTTCAATTCACATTTATTTATCTAGCACTTTTCACAATGCCCTTTGTTGTAAACCAGTGCACAATATCACAATATTACTATTTCACTGTATTTTTGAGCAAATAAATGCAGCCTTTAAAAGCATAAGAAATGTCTTTTAAAAATACACATCAAAATATGAATCAATCATTTTCTGCTTTTGAGCATTGCTTAAAAAAATTCATTATTTGTGAGTTTCAGAATGTGATTCATGGTATTAGCAGCCTTATTTTTTAAAATTTCAGTTTTTAAAGTCTTTTTTTTTTTTGTAGGTGCTCAATCGCTGGTTTGAATCGGAGCCGTTGAGAGCCACATTAGCCACCGACTCTGTGATTGGTGCAAACACAAGCCCAAATAATCCTGGAAGTGGGTGAGGAAAGTTAGACTTTTATGTGATCGAACTAATTCAGAATATCTTGTGCTTGGTGTTGTGGAAACTGTATGCTTAATCTTGTAGATACGTCCTGCTGCACCATGTCATGGGTGAGCTGGAGAAAGAGAAAGGTGCCTGGGGTTACGTGGAGGGAGGAATGGGTGGAGTCTCTCAATCGATCGCCAGCTCCGCCCGCTCTCTCGGAGCAGATATTTTTACAAACAGGGTTAGTTTTCAGGAAGAAGGTGTAACCTTTTCTCAAGCCATTGTTTCTGTGCTTGGCACATTCATTCAAAAGAACCGGTTGTCTTACTAATATTAATCTAGTGCTTTCCTGGGCGCCTGCAGGACGTTAAACAGGTCCTTATTGGTCAGGATGGTACTGCCAAGGGTGTTGTGCTGACAGACGGAACCGAAGTCCATAGTAAAGCGGTTCTGTCCAACGCCACTCCCTACATCACCTTCAAACAGCTCACACCACAGGTACAGACCTGAATCCCAAGACCATGTCAGTTCTGCTCATTTTTAGATGTTTCGAAATGTTTTACTGTTCATTTCATCCTGTTCTGTTGTGCCTTGAGCTGGAGTCATTTTACCTGTATTTACTGAAGGAGTGACCCCATTCTTTGACTCTCAACAGTGTTCACATGTGAATTAGTTCAGTTTAAAGTAGGATTATCTATCTATAAATTAAAAAAAAAATTAAGAATTCTATTGAACCTGTTTTTATTAGTCCAAGGTGAAAACAATATAATTATAATAATGTGGAAAAATTAACAACCATTTACTTAAACGTTAATGACAATTCTGAATAATTTATGTCTGTGGTTATCCCGGTAAAGGATGCCCTGCCAGAGGCATTCATCAAGGCTGTAGATCAGATTGACTACACCTCTCCTGTTACCAAGATAAATGGTAAGATCACACAGAATTTAAGGCTTCACTTCATCAAACTAAATGTGCATTTCAACAATGCTGGCAAAGCAGCAAAAGAAGAGTGTTAATATTTAAGGCTTTGGTCCTGTGTAAGGAACTTTTAGTGTTGTCTTGACACTTAATAAGCAAGCAAGATAAGACCAAAGATAATTCATTATGCTAATATGAGCATTAGAGTATTCCAGCTGGAATTCAGAGTCCAAACTTTATGATGACATCATCACTATCATTACGTTTAAGTGGTGGAAAATGACATTCAGTACTTTAATGAATAATTCAGTAATTAAAATAATTATTCAAATGATTTAAAATAATTATTCAAATAATTTAAAATAATTATTCAAATGATTTTAAATTATTATTCAAATAATTTTAAATAATGAATTAAAAACAAAACAACTGGGAAATTATCTATGAGCCTGTATTTTAAGCAATTTGGTCTAAATTAGTTGCTGCACTACAAAACAATATTTTCTTCCTCAGTATTTTTGTCTTGTTTTTCAAATATTAAAACATTCCTGAATTAAGTTTCAATTGCATAAGCAAAATTTCATAAGATAACAAGTCTTTAGTTTTTTTCTTAAAATGATCAAAATGATAAATTTTTATACATATAAAAATGTCCGCCAATAGGATAATAAACTAGTTTTACAATTAAATATGATTTTTTTTATTAAATTGAAAGATATTTTTCTTGTTTTAAGCATGAAATCACTCGTTCTTAATTATTATTTTTAATGGACTAATATCTCAAGTAATTTTGCTTCTCCAGTAAATGTTTTTATTATTTAAGGATCTTTATAGATATTTGTATTGGAAACAAAGCAAAAGTACTGAGAAATGAAATAATTTCTTTGCAGTGTAAAAGATCTTTCTTCGCATTTAAAAAAACATTTTGAACGTTCAGAGAACAATAAGAAATAATGTTTTCATAACTTAATGAGAACATTAGCAAAACGTTATTAGAACATAATTTTGTTAGCTGGGGTGCTGCCTTGCAAGAAGTGTAACTAATGGAGTTCAATTAGTCTTTTTCCTGTACATTTTTTTATTTATTTTAATTATCAGTCTCTGTCCTTTGCAAATGAACAGTGGCTATAGACAAGCTGCCTAATTTCTTGGCTGCTCCGAATAGTGCGGATGGACATCCCGGTCCACATCATCAGTGTTCAATCCACCTGAACTGTGAGAGTGTGGAGGTGCTGGAGGAGGCCTACAGGGAGGGCCAGCAGGGATACCCGTCCTCCAGGTGGGAAAAACCTGCAGTTGTGCTTATCTGAATTTGCAAGTCATGACCAGAGTTTCACAGAAAGCACATCTGTTGCCCGTGGACTGGGTGTATGGTGATGGTTTTCCAGTGCACCAAACCACAGCGATTTACATGATAACCTGATTCATCTTCTGGTGGTTTTGTGTAGGCCTATGATAGAAATGACCATTCCCTCAGTGCTGGATCCGACTCTAGCGCCCCCCGGCTGTCATGTGGTGTCTCTCTTCATCCAGTTTACGCCATATTTGTTGGAGGGTCACCGCGATTGGACCGATGAGGACAGAGATAGATTTGCTGACACAGGTACCTAGTGTCCTATTTGCATTTTTTGTGTTGTCTGTGTGCACGGGTATTATAAGCCTTGTGTTTGTAAAAGGTCTTGGAGGTCTTTCAAAGTGTAATCCAGACAGGTTTAATGAGTTCAGCATGTCATAGACAAGCCATGTGTGAATTATACTGTGACTTACAACAATAAAAGTGACACACACACACACACACATATTATAACTATAATATATAACCGTTTTTGAACGAAGCCTCACACAAAGGCTGCATTAATGATAAAAAAAAAAACAGAAAAAAAACAGTAATATTGCAAAATAATATTACAGTAAAAAATAATTTAATAATTTAAAATGCAATTTATTTCTTTGGCACAGTTGATTTTTTGTAATAGATACTCCAGTCTCCAGTACCACGCGATCCTTCAGAAATTATTCAAATATGCTGATTTGGTGATCAAGAAAAATTTCTTATCAATGTTTAAGCCGTCTAATATTTTTGTGGAAACCATGATAAACTACCTTTCCAAAGTTATGTAATTGGTTAATTAAATTGACTAGAAGTGACCATAAACACACATTTAATGTTACAAAAGATTTCCATTTTAAATAAACTCTTTTCAACTTTCTGCTTAAATAAAACAAAACCAAAAAAAGATTCACGATTTCCCCAAAAAGTTTTCAAAATTTACACTTAAAATTGTTTTAAATTATTAATAAGGTACGAAATCAGCAAACTGCAATAATATTACACAATAATAATGTTTTTTATATATAATGAATATAAAATATTATATTTGTAATTAAAAAAAGACTTGTTTCATGAGCTGTTTAAATACGCAAGTTTATGCCAAGTGTATCCATTTCTTTATGACCCCCCAATATTAGGTGAGCCAAACCCTTCCTCTCCCTTAAACCATCCAAATATTCACACTCTGATAGACAGGCAGGCCATGAACAAGTCAGTTTTGAAGACAGTGACACTGCTAGCGCAGGGATATCAGATGCCTCAAAGTAATAAGATCTTTGTTGTAATTGGTCCTTTGTTTCTTGTTTCACAGTATTCGACTGGGTTGAGCGTTACGCACCAGGATTTAAAAAGTCTATAGTTGGCAAAGACGTCTTGACTCCTCCTGATCTCGAGAGGGTCTTTGGTCTCACTGGAGGGGTATGAATATTTAAATTTAATAAACATGAACCTGGACTTTTTGTACCTTTATAACTTTTTCTCACTGGCATTCAGAATCTAATAAATGATTTTGAATGATTTTTGAATAAAGTTAATTGTGGTATATTTGCACGCCGTATCATTCCAAACATTCATTGCATGCATTTTTTATGCCGCAGAATATATTTCATGGCTCAATGTCTTTGGATCAGCTTTACTTGGCGAGGCCTTTGCCCTCTGTCGCAGACTACCGCTCACCAGTCAAAGGACTGTACTTATGTAGCAGCGGCAGCCATCCAGGTCTGTTCCTGAATAAATAAAAGCTAAAACAGTACGTATTGGGTTTAGAAATGTCATCAGTGTGATCTCATGTTTCATAAATCCAGGTCAGGTAAATGTTGAGCGTGACATGCATAACCTCCTCTGTGTTTTCCAGCATTTATGTGAGTTTGTCTCTTTCAGGTGGAGGTGTTATGGGTGCAGCTGGCTGGAATTCAGCTCTCAAAGTTCTAGCAGATTTCAAGCAACTTTGATCTTGGCCTTCAGTGGGGAATTTAATTTTCCAAAGGGATATTTTAATGAAAAGAGAGATGAAGACAAATGATAAGTGTTGTTAACATTGTATGTGTTTTCTTCTATATTTTAAATACTCCCATGATCTGTTTTTATAATATGACATGTATTTATTCAGTAAAATTAATACATGTACTTGAGTCAAGGTAGCACTATATTTGCTTTTTGACAGGAATGAAAGTGAGTTGTGAGGGACTGCAGTACAGTGTGATATCTAACAACATTGCAATTGTTCAGCTGCTGAAACAAAAAAAAAAATAGACAAAAACGTCAGAGACAATTTTGTGAGTTGTAATAATTACATGATCTAGGACCATAGTACAGTGTGTACCATTGTAAAGACTGTAAATGTATCCCTCACAGCCTCATTTTGTGTTAAATTCAATATGGTGACTAACCAGACTAAGGAATAGGCTACTTTTGCAGGTTATATAACTTGTGATGTACCGTGTGACTAGAAACCACACTAAATGTTCTCACAAAAAGCTGTGACATGAGCTGTGTTTTTTGAGAATAAAAAAAAAACTAATTTGGTGCTATGAAAGTGGGCTGTGGGTTTTTTTTTTTTTTTTTACACTTTTTAGCATTTCTCTAGGGTGATGCTAATTCGGAACTGCGGAATTCACCTTTGATAAATATATTACATAAAATAATATTAGAAGGAATTTTAATTTGCATAAATTTCAGGACTCTAGAAAACAAAACAATTTAAGACTGTTCATTATAGCATGCTAACTTATGTAAAACTTCTACTATTTCTGTAGTATATATATACAGTAGTATGTAAACTGCGTAGTATGCAAATTTTCTGTATTTATTTTAACCTGTATGACCCAGGAAAGTACAAAGGCCAAATATGGAGTATACAACAAAGCACTCTATTTAATGTTAATGTGTACATATATATATATATACACACATACATACATACATACTTACACACACACACACACACACACACACATATATATATATATATATATATATATATATATATATATATATATATATATATATATATATATATATATATATATATACATTAACATTAACATTAAATAGAGTGCTTTGTTGTACATATATAAGATCATAAAATACATATATATATAAAATGTGTTTTTTCATAGTAGTCAACGAAATATGAAATGAAGGTGCGGCTTTATGTTATCGAGAGGAGTGTGACTCCAGGACTCCAGGCTCCTGCGGCCCTTTAAGACGCTGGTTTTTGGGAGGCGCTTGAGTTCATTTCAACACACCCGCCGCCTGACGCTCCGCTCGACGCCCAGGAAGAGAAACCACACATCTATCGCCGCAACTTTAAATATGACTATTCATTTGTTGTTTTGACGTGTATTTTATCGTGTTTACGTTGTTGTAGCGGTACTGAGGATAATAATGCTGGATGGTTGGACTAATGAAGTTCAGTTTGGATTTCTCCCGGTTACTGGGGCTCAGCGGTGAGTTTCACTGCATGGAAACTTTGTTTCTGACTGTCCGAGATGTAAAGTTAGTTTTCCACGAACCAGAGCTGTAAAACACACGTCATAACCCGCTTATCTCACCTTAACGCGCGTTAGTGACAGTGATATATTGTTTTATTATACCAGTCAGTTTTATATATATATTAAAAATGTATCAAATATATCATGTCAATTATGCAAATGTTGTTTAAGTCCACATAACTGCGGTTGCAATCAATATAAACATTTTACGAAAAATAAAAGTAAAAGAATAAGTTTCAGTTTCTTTGTGAGGCGTTTTGATTATACAGTTTGGTTTATTGTTAAAACTAATACAAATACTGTATAAATCATGTGCAGCAGGCCTTTGAATCACACAGACACTAAATCTGATTTTAACAGCTGGTCATTACCTGTTTGAGTGTGTTTTTTAAACGTTTGCAGACCGATTCAGATTGCATCCTAATGTAGTGATTATTTGTAATAATTTCAGTAGGATTGCCTCAGAGGTTTTAAAGGTTGCCTCAAGTCTTTTTTGCCTCAAGGGCTAACATGGATTTTTTTTTATTATTATTATTATTTTTTTTATATAAACATAAAGGTTCTTCTTTCTTAACAATAAGCAACAAACTTGATCAATAACCATTTTGGATTTTCTCAAGTTACTCCTATGGTTCTTTGGAAATTTAACACAAGTTCTTAACCTTGAAAATACAAGCTTATAGCTGTTATTTGGAACTTTTTTTAAAGTTGGTTTTCTAAGCTAGTATATCATCTTGCTTAAGGTGGGCAATATTCATTTTGTCAAACTCAATTTAGTTCCAGATTTTTATTCCAACCCTGGTCCAACTCACATACAGGAATGTGCCACTTTATGATGTAATAGTGTGGCTAAACCCCGCCTCCGCATAAGATCAATGCCTGCTTCTACAGCACTGCCTGTTTAGCCCCGCCCGCCAATTTGTGCATGTTCTAAGTAAATAACAAGAGAGACAAACGCAGGTCTACACAGAAATCAAACGATAAAGGTACTCAGAAGACAACAAGACGCTGTGCAGTGCCAAGTTGTGGAAAAACACAGTCTTTGCATTGCCGTCCTTCTGATCCCAATATTAGGAAAGAGTGGGTAAACTTGATTTTTAATGAAGATCCAGTAAGAATTTGGTACTTTGTTCATTTCATTTTACCCGTGATTCGTTTACAAACAAGGAACAATTCCACACAGGATTTTCTGAAAGATTTAAACTAAATGACGATGCTGTGCAGACTATATTGGATCAGACCGTATGTCGTACCACAAAAGTGTGAGTAGTTGTTTTTATTATGTGGTCCCTATTGCTTTGTGTGTTATTACAGATCATTTGATATGTACTTGGTATTTCTATGTTTATAACCCGAATCACAGCAGAGTCTATCTGTGTAGGATGAAGGCTGACAAACATACACAACTGTTAGCTAATCATCCCAGTGGGCGTTTACTTCCGAGTCTACAATCTCCCATGCCTATTCAAACAGAGCGTTCAGACGAGGGGTTCAAAATAGGGCAGGAATAGCCTATTGTAAATTACAATGTTTTTTTGATGTAAAAAAGACTGGAATTTAGAACCCCTGCATTAGAGCACGATCCCACAGGTTTACAAAGAAAATGAAAATTATTTGAGGAACTTTTAAAGGTTCTCCTATATGACATGAAGTACTGCTAGTCTTGTCTAATATTGGGCTGTTTTTAAAGTTTGTAGTAGAAATGTAATATTCATAAGCAGAACAAGAACCAATACCATAAAATGCAAAAAGTGTAAATATTTTTTTTACAGCGATCCTGTTGCTGTACATTGCTATTTACTTGTCTGTTGCATTTTGTAGTAAAACATTCAGATGTTTTGTCAGATGCTTCGAATAGCTTTCAACCTCATTCCTGGTTTTGAAATGAATGTCTTTGTTACCATTGTAACATCCTTACAGTCCTCACTTGTCTTTTCTGCTGTTGCGTGCAGTACTTATTTGTAGTATGAATCAAGATTCTCAGTTTTAATCAATGGATTGCGTATACTGACTCACAGCAGTGAAAACACTATCAGTTGGGATCATTTGCATGGAACAGTTTGCATGATCCGAGGAAGATGTGACTAGCCCAGGGCCACATGGTTTCTTTATCTAAGGTAAATCATTTTTTTGGACCGCCATTGTCACAAGGCTGTCAAAGTGTGAGATGAGTAACTTTAAGGGAAGTGTGCTAGCCAATGCATCACGCCTCAGATCACAGCTTGCTTGGATCTGCATTTGTTTGAGATTTGTGGTGTTAGATTTGCTATGATTTGAAACCGAAGGCAAGCTGTTTGCAACTCTTTTCTGCATTTGGGATATTAAGAGTGTGGTTAGAGTGTGTCTCTCTAATAAGGAATCAATTAACAAGCATATAAAGACTCAAATCTCTTTCTGAACAGGAATTCTAGTGTTTGGGTAACAACTGTGGAAAAAAATGTGGGACTTGGTGATTCTTTCCTGTTTATGTCAAACAAAAATCAATACTTTGGACATTCCGCAGATGGTTGCTTATTGTAATGTATCAAAGCTCCGGGCTGAATCAAGAATAAAACTATCACTGAATTGTCAAGAATCCCATAACAGAAAACAACTGAAAAATTTGTCTGAAAACCATCTGCTTATATTAGCTGATGGCAAAATCCAAATCACGGCTGTTGGATGATCTTCAAAGAAAGCATCGTTTTACAAGGCAGCAGTGTAAATGGTTTCTTGAGGAATGTTTTGAGCTGTGTAGTTTATGTGAGACCGTGTAGCTTGGAGAAATGACTGCAAGGTCTAATTTTACCACTGCAAAGGAAACTTTAGGCTTTCTGACAGTTGAATTACAATCTTGCAAGGACTTTGGGTTCCATGTTTGTTGACTAATTTATGAGTGCAGTTTTCTTCTCACTGATAACTCAGTTTGCCCTGGATTTTGGTCCTTTTTGGCAAAGGTGATGTGAATTTAAAATCAAGTTTAAAATTTTCTAACATAGACCAGGGGTGTCAAATTCAATTCCCGGAGGGCCGGAGCCCTGTAGAGTTCTGTTCCAATCCTGTTCCAACACACATACCATATAGCTTTCAAATAAGCCTGAAGGACTTGATTAGTCGGATGAGGTGTGTTTAATTAGGGTTGAATCTAAACTCTGTCGGCCTCTGGCCCTCCAGGATTTGAGTTTGACACCCTTGACATAGACCTTGAATTTCTGTACAGTAGAGAAACTAATGCAGATCTAGAAGTAAAACCCAGACTTGATTGTGAAAGTTTCATGGGTTTGTAATTGTAGCACTCTGATTGCAATGACTTTCTGGCAGTTTTAAAGTGTTGTCACAAATGTATGGCTTTGGGATGGACTATAGGAAATGGTAAATGTTGTGATTTGACTGTTCTAATACAAAACAATTGGCTTGTGTTTTACATTTCTGCCTTATTGAACGTTTTAACTCTGTTCACAGAGTGTGATGTTGACTAATGCTTGACTGATTCTCTTGGCTTGAACTGGACTTTATTGATTGTTTTCTCTCTCTTATCTTTCCACAGGCTCCAGTGATGAGAGGCCAGAGGAGATGGACACGGGTGCCCTCCCCGAGCAGAATGACCACACACTCTCACAGGTACAAGAACAGTGGGTATAAGTTCTAGCTGGTTTTTGAACCAGCTGCTTGCAGATGTCAGAAATTAAATCTGAAAATAAAGTGTGAAATTTATTTAATTAAGGTTTTTTAACTACTATGGCAACTATTCCTGCACAATTTCTGCACAATAACCTTAGAGAGTATACTGTATAAAGTTTAAGTTTATTTATACACTTTTAAAGCCACTAAAGAAACTTTTAATGCTAAAATCTTTGATTAGTTGTTGACTTTCCACCAAAATATTAAGTGGCATAGCTGTTTTCAACATTGGCAAAAAAGTGATTTCTGAACAATCATGTGACAAATTCAGCTTTGGCATCACATGAATAAATAACTTTAAAAAATATATTTAAAAAGAATCCGTTACTTTAAATTATAATAATATTTCACAGTATTACTGTTTTCACTGTATTTTTGATCAAATCAGTGCAGCCTTTATGAGCATAAGAATCTTTAAAAATCGTATCAACCCCAAACATTTGATGGAAGTAAATACATACAGTTAAAACCTTTTTTTTTTTTTTTTTTTTTGCATATTGAGGTAAACTCGCTTCTATTATCTACTAAAAATCACCAGTTGGTCAAAATCAATAGTACAAATGAGTAAAAAAAAAAAAAAAAAAAACTGTTCAGAGAAATCAATAGATTCAGCTTTTCCAGATGCCAATAATATTTGTGTGTAATGGAAAGCCACTGATACTGATGAAGTATGGCTTTAGGTGTCCATATTTCGTTGGGCCATAGTAGATATCTTTGGGTCTTTGGTGTTTTTGTTAGTGCATGAACATTATCTTCTAGTCATACCTCAACATATCAGTTGGGTTAAGGTCAGGTCAGTGTGCTCCAAACAGAGATACTCCCAGCATATACTGTGCAGCTGCTTTGAGGCTCTTTTGTTCCAAGTTACATGGTGTATTATTTTGGTGAATGTTTCACATTCATGCTGAAACATTATCGGCCCTTGATAGTGTGCATTCTTTCAGTGAGTAACATTAGAGAGTGTAAGAGATGTCTTCTGTTCTAACCCAAACGTTTTTCACTGCGGTCGTCTTTAAGCTAACTAAAACTAAACTAAATGGTAAAAAGATATACCCTAAGCTTTGATTTGCATTTGAAATGGTTAACCATTCACAGAATGAGCAAGACATTCACTTGTATATTATCAATCTGCATATGGATTTATAGAGGCCAAAATCCTCCACAGTGGTTTTGTAACTGTTTTAATCAAATATAATTAAAGAAATCTATTTTGAATAGGGTACAGTAGGATTACCTTCTTAAACCTCTTAAATAAGGGACTTGCTGCACTGTTTGCTGCTATTTTGCACAATATTTTTTCTCTTCTGAAAGCAGTACCTGCATGTGCTGATAATATTACATTTGTGCTTTACAGGATGTCTTAATTGGTGAGGAGGGTCTCAGTGAGGAAGAGAGGGCCAGACGGAAAGCAGAGAGGCGGAAAGCCAAGAGGAAGGTGAGAGGAGTTGAACTTTAACACACTATGTACAAGAATAAATCCACTTTAACCTAGAGCTGACTGTCAGGGTAGATCTATTGAGCATTGTGTTTTTTTCTTATTGTGAACAGAGCCCTAAATAGAGCCCTAAGTAGATTTTATTACATGCATTGTGTTGCTGCCAAACATACATTTTAATTTGTCTTTTTATTTTTATTTTTTTAGCGTCATCGTCAGCGAAAGAAACTAGAGCGGGGTAAAAAGGATGAAAGTACTGAACAGGTAAATTGAAACTAGTTTAAGGCTCAGGATGGTGTGAGAGGGCTTAGACAGAATATCATTAGAGAGTTTTCTATATTGTGTATTCCCCGGTATGCAAATATATCTGCGTGAGAGTACTACTTAAAGGTTATATACACATTTGAGTGACAAGGAAACATGCATGAGTGAGAAAATAAAAAGTGTGACGCACTTGATAGTGTTAAGTACAATAAGCAGTGAAAATGAACTCTGTGTGGTGCTCTCTCTGACTGACAAACACACACACACACACACACTCAGGAAGCACCTTTCCCAGACAGCATGCAATCACCAATTTGGGAAGTGCATGATGTTTAATCAAATTATTAAGCACAATAAGCAGTGAAAAAGAACTCAATCTGCTGCTCGTGCGGCTAGCACACAGCCGAAGCTTGCGTACTGAAAGCCCCTCTCTCAGACAGCGTGTGTTCGCAAAAACAGATCTCTTTCATGTTTCATGATGCTTGACACACACAATTGTCAAAATGCTCGTCGTGTGGAGTGTTCACGTAAACGCAGTCGGTTATGTGTTAAATGAACATAAACAGTTGTGTGAAAAGCGGATGTGTTTCAGTATATTGGACAAATTCAGCTTGTCTTAAAGGGACAGCACCATTATTTACCTGCTTCTGTCTGTCATTATTAATGTTAATGATTCACTGCATTTGACTAAATCACTGGATTTTTAGTAAGAATCGGTTCATGTTTGATTGATGCAGTGAAGATTATGCAGTGTTTTATTTATACACTTTATTCTGTAATATTACTAAGTTAAACCTAGCCTACTGAAGCTAAATAAATTAAGTTTGTTTCATATTTATTTGTTCTATTTTGCTTGTACTTTGCTTATTTGTCTTATTTTTAATAATAATAATAAAAAAAACTATATCGTGTTATATATAGTTAATGAGATATAAAATTGATCATGCAATAAAATAAGATTTTGGTTATATTGTCCACCCCTAATTGCTACAAATCAGTGCATCATGTTCAGAAATGTCACTTACAACCATATTTATTGGGTATTTAAGAAAGCATGTTAAAAATAGTTGTTTTTGTTGCACACACACGGTCTAAAAATGCATTTATTTGATCAAAAATACAGTAAAATAGTAATATTTTTTTTATATTATGACCATTTCAAATAAAAATAGTTTTCTATTTGAATATCTTCGGAAATGTAATTTATTCCTGTGATGCCAAAGCTGAATGTTCCGCTGCCATTATTTCAAAGTCACATGATCCTTAAGAAATCATTCTAATTCAGCTTCCTTTGAAATATTTATTTGTAACAGTGTAAAAGTCTTTACTCTCTTGTTGGTTGCTAGTTGTTGTTTTTTTATTACTATTGTATTATAATCCTATTTATTTCTTTTAATTTACATAGATTTTCCATGAAAATAGCCATAGATGCTGGTGTAGCAATAAAAACAAACAATAATTATTAAAATGTGTATATATTTGTTTTCAGGGGGAGGAGAATGGCGGAGCTGATTCTGAACTTGACGAGTCTGAGGAGTCTGAGCCAGAGGAGGTGGAAGCTATAGGCCTTTCAAAGGTGGAAGAGAAGCCAGTTACTCCTTTAGGTAAAAGTTCATCTGAAGCTCCACTGGCATCAGGGAACAAAAGCAACCGGCAGCCGACGGCCCGGTCTAGTGAGGAGGTACGAAAACTGAGCCAACTATACTGTTCCCGCTGATGGATGCTGAGAGTTTCGATTTGAATGTTTAATTGTTTAAATGACTTACTTTGACACTGTTTCTTCATCTTTAGGACCCGGGGTGGGATGTGAATAGTGCTTTTGTTGCCAATGCCGTCAGTCATATTCGACCCAAAGCTAAAAGTAAAGGAGCTCACAAGTCGAAAGAGAACAAGGAAAATGAAAGCAGACCAGGAGAAGTGAGTTTTTGTAATGGTTTATATAATGTCCTGTGGTCTGTTACCATGTGCCAGCTTCCCATACTCTTGTGTGGTAAAGGTGGAGCCCATAAATGCTGAACGTTGGGATTCTTGGTTATTAACATAGTTCATAAATCTGTTGGTGCTGTCACTTTGGGCTTATATGACGGCTTCTTTTCCTTTCAGCTGGTAGTACTGCAACTGTCCTGATGGATTGCATGTTTCACTTTACTATAGATATTGCCTTTATGCGCCGAGGTCAATTGTTTTGTGCTTTTAGAACATGTTGAATGTAAACACGTTTTTTTTATATATAACTTCTGTGTGTAGTTTTGCACATGACTTCTTCCTGCATCTCCTACATGTAATTTTTTGTTGTGAAAAGTACTTCTGTGTGTCTTTCACATTTTAGTTTGTTTGGTTTTTCTTGGCTACATTTAGTGTGCACTACAATTCAAAAATAGGTAATAGTAAATTTTTTAAAAAAATGAATGTAATCAAGGATGCCTTAAATTGATCAAATATTTAATAATAATGTGTCCCCAGTAACAAAAAAAATGCAGCCTTGGCGAGCATAAGAAACTTCTTTCAAAGCAGTGTACTATGGTAGTGTACTATTGTCATATTCCAGTAATATAAAATAATGTTTTTTTTTTTATATACAGGTCATTGGCTTATCAGATGCTAACACTAAAAGAAGTGCCTTACTAGTAGGTGTGTAAAATGTCTTTCTTTCTGATACATTTCTTTCTGATACAGAGAAGGGAGGAATGTCTAGTGTGTGTGTGTGTGTGTGTTTTGTAGTTCACCCTAACGTTAAAATGGTCATTGTTCCAAACTTAAATTTCATAATTTGGCTTCAGAAGACTTGTCCACATTCATTATTGGAAATGTATTTCAGGATGTACTTCAAAAAGAAGTTGGTTTGGAAAGACTTGAAAGAGAATTAATGAACTGAGTTTCATTTTTAGATGATCTGTTTTTTAGCAATATTTCAAATGCTTTAGTAAACCACAAGCTTTCACATTTAAGTTTCACACTGTTTTTAAACAGGAATATCATAGTCAAACATTTGTCCTGTTATTCTTTACCTATACACATACACAAGAAAAATAAAGACAAATGTCTTTTGAAATTACAAGGCATTCAAATTTAAGCACCTTTAATGCAGTGCATTATTTTGTCAGTTACTGCAACACAACATGCTTTTTTGTTTCAAAGACATATGTCATTATTTTTCTTCCATAATCTCTTCCATATGAGTCCTCCTTTTTCTTCACTCCAGAAAAAGGGATTCGGTTTGTTCAGGAGGGTCAGTACACGCAAGCTCTTAGTCTGTTTACAGAGGCCATCACGTGTGACCCGAAAGACTACAGGTGATGCACTGATATGTGTGAAATCATATCCACATATCTTTCTTTTTTTGTTGTTATTAATTGACTTATTTTTGGAAATCAGGTTTTTTGGAAATCGCTCCTACTGCTACTGTTGTCTGGAGCAGTATCCTCTGGCCCTCGCAGATGCTGAGAAGTCCATCCAATTGGCTCCCAATTGGCCTAAAGGCTATTACCGTAGCGGAAGTGCACTAATGGGACTTAAGGTATGGACCAGTGGCATATTTATGTGTTTTTCTTCCTGTGCATGGAGGAAATCTGCGTATAGCTGTGTATCAGTGAATCTGTATGTGGGTTTGTTTGTAATAGAGGTACTGTGAAGCTGAGAAAGCCATGGAACAGGTGCTAAATCTGGACCAAGACTGTGAAGAAGCAGTCAATGACCTCTTGTACTGTAAGGTGCAACAACTTATGGTAAGGACAGGATTTCTCACTTTAGTTAAATTAGTAGAGCATGGACAAAGTTAGCAAAGACAAGGTTATGGGATCGAGGACCAGAGAACAAACTATAGAACGTGCTCATAAAATTAGTACGTTCAGAATGGACAAAATTGCTTCGTACAAAGCCTCTGCAGGGTTTTTACAAATCTTGTTTTCTTTTTAATGAAAGATCAGTGGGAAAAAATGACACTCGGCCATGATTCACCCATATTTTTGGAGCTACAGAACCTTGGTTGGAATAAAAGCAGCTCAGACATGCCAAGGATCTCCTTTTTTTTTTTTTCACAGAAGAAAGTCAAACAAGTTTTGAATAACAATAGAATGAGAATAATTTCATGTTTGAGTGAAGTATTTTAGTTTAGAACGGGGTCAGCTTTAAAAAAATACTTATTTGGAAGCAAAAATATTGCAATCCATTAAAATGTATACACCGAAATATAATTTGTGGCCTGTAATTTACATTTAGTCACTTTGCAGACAATGCAAGTTGTGTAGTGATGAAAAAGGTGTTCTCATTATTAGGAGCTTGGATATGATGAGGAACAGAGTATTCAGTTGCTGGAAAAATACAACACCGTGCAGGATGTTGTTGCAGCCAAGGGTAAGCAGAGCCCTTTTTCATTTTGCCTAATTTTATATTGAGCCACACGAGGGTGCTCTTGATACACTGATTTACATTAGAAACATCGGAAGTTATTCTTGACCACAATCTTGAATTACAGTAGAAGTTGTTTTGTAACACACAAAACAATGAACACAGAAATTTTATTTTAAAGAACTGATTTCTGATTTTATATATTTTAAATATATAAAATACATTCCTGATGCAGAGCTGAATTTTCAGCACCATTACTCCAGTCTCCAGTGTCACATGATCTTTCTCTGCCAACATAAACATCTAAACTCTGCTTTATTGTGCATAACACCCTTTTGATAATTCGCCACACTCAATTCATTTCTCATGGCTAATTTTTGATGTTTATTATACAGCTTCAAATCAGGACTGTGCTCTCCTCCAGCCAGGGTAAGCCATCATTTAACTAATTTCAGTTTAAATCTTTGCATTTATTTATTTTTGAAATGTTGCTCTCTCCAATTAATTCTGTATCCATATTTACCTTTCTGTCTTTCCCCCTCTCTTTCACAAGTCCTTGCAATTCCTTGTGGGTGGGAAACGTGACCACAGAACTGACAGAGAAACATCTGCGGGACCTCTTCAAAATGTGAGATTCGAATCCACATTGTCCTTTTACAAAATTGGAGTTCTAAAACGATTTGCAATGACTTGTGTTTTCATTTTTGTTGATGTTTGCCAGCTATGGAGAAATTGACAGCATTCGGGTTCTGCACGAACGTTTCTGTGCGTTTGTTAACTTTAAGAATGCCAACATGGCCTCCCGTGCGATGGAGAAACTCCATGTAAGGGTAACCTTGATGATAATTAAGTATTATTGTTGTTGTTATTGTTATCATTATTAATCAAGTATCTTTTGTTTTATAAAGATGTGATATATATATAAAAGAATTAATATATATTTATGTATTAACACGCACTCTTCTCAGGGACATTTTATTGAGAATACCCGACTAGTGATTCGATATCCAGATCGACGGATTCAGAGAGTCCTGCCGTCACCTGCAATTCAACAACCTGCAGGGGCTGCTGGGTAATTCAGTCTCTTTGTTGTTAATGAGAGAAGTAATGGTGCTTGCTTTTGATGTTATCAACAGCACTTATTGTCTTCTATAAAAAAAAACAAATGTTTTTTAAAAGAGACACGGATGTCCAAACAAATTCGTGGTTATTCCAGGCCAAGACGCAGAGGTCCTGTCAACGAAGATGAGTGTTACTTTTGGAGGACCACCGGCTGTCATTTTGGAGATAGGTGTCGCTTTAAGCACATTCCCGATCATCGAGGAAAAGATTGGCAACCTTGAGTCGACGCCAGCCTCTTTGGGAGATGACTCCATGACTGTAGGGACTGTAAACTTCACTTTGATTAACTGTAGGTCAGGACTAGTATTGTGGATCAGAGTCTTACAACAGCTCTCTTGAGGTCAGAGTTCTTCACTGTCAGACTCCGAACCTCACAGGGTTTTAAAGCAGACAGGACTCTTTTGAGGTAAGGTTTGGGTGGTGCAGAGTGCACCGCATCGCCGCCTGCTGAGGTTTACACGGCCTCTCATATCGTATGCCCTCTTCTCTCTTCCTGTGCCAACACTACCAACCCAAAGAAGAGCCGTAGATCTGATCTGACATTTGAGTTCATCCCAAGAGAATGACTTCAGTTCTGTACTTGAGGTCACAAACCCTTAAAATTTGGATTGGGAGGATCATACCAAAGAATAATACTGTGCCATATGTGGATTTTACATTGAGAAAGAGAAAAGGCATTCAGGGAAAAAAAGAGTTTATTTAGTTTGACTTGTGTGTTTAGCTTTGATTCCACTCAATCTAGTCATTCCTTCAGATTTTTTAATTGGACTTTTCCAGCAAGTTCTCTCAAGCGCCTCGAAATGTGAGACATTTGAGGGCATATCAGTATTGCAAAGGGCTGTGCGCAATAATTTGAAGCTTTAAAAGAAATTAAGTCTCTTGATAAATGATTTTCAGTTCTTCGTTTAGATTTTTCTAGCTGTCTTGCACTTTACCGTATCAGATAGTGAGCTTTAGGCTGTTCCTCGAGTGAAAAACATGATGGATGTTGTTTTTTTTTCCTCCTCACCTAAGATGAGTGGATGTTCTTAGGTGGTCAAAATTTTGTCGCTGAAGGTATTGATGATCTGTGGTCATCAGTATTTTATTTTTTTCATTGTATTTTCCAATGGCATGCCAATGCCATTTAGATATTATTTACATTTATCTATAAATATGAACGTGGAATAATAGTTTGACACAAAGTGATCACAAACACCGTTTTCGGTCATCGATCATGTCATGCTGCTTCTCAAAATGCAGAAAATCTTGTGGTTTTCTTATGCAAGAGTTCCGAGACACAGGGAACTCTTGCTTTGGCACTTTTCATGCCGTCAGCGCAAAGTTGATCATCATTTCCTCTTTTATTTAACGTTCTTGCTCTGGGTTTAGTGGATAAGAAGGACACCTCATGACATCTTCTTGTAGAACAGCATGCACATTTTTTGTTTAAGTTATTATTGGTATGATAATGAGTTCATCAAGCGGTACTCTCGTTTCAGTGCATTTGAAAACCAAAGAAACACTAATGTTAACCTAGTGTACCAAAGACAAACACATTGCTATTTTTCAACATTAAACTATTTACGCTGTGTCTGTTAATGTCTTTTCCTCAGTTTTATGCTGTAGACACACTAGGGCCTTTAGTTTAGTTGGGGTTCTTTTGACTCTATGTGACAGTCCAGAGTGCATTGAAAATATTTGCTTTCTTATCAGATCGGTTGTTTTAGCATTAATATTTAAGCTGAGGTCCTCCATGAACAAAGGGGAAGTGACTTATTTGAACAATTCTTCACTTCCTCAAAGAGCCCTTAATAGTTCAGTCATTCATTCATCACTCACATGTAGAAATTTCTCTCTTTTTGCAGTGATTGTCAAATTTCATTAGATATTTCTTCTGTAATCGTTCACACTTTTGTCACATTCATGCTCCGTATTCTTTTCAAAATGTATTTTTACTTTTATTTAGCACCGCTTTGGGAAAAAGTCATTAATAAATGTATAGAAACTTTATTTTCCTCATCCGCTTTTCTTTTTTGGTGCTATTCACTGTAAGGCTGAGTTTGTATTGGAATACTAGCTTACTGTCTAGTTTTCTTGAAAAAATAGTTATTTAGCATTGATCTTTTGGCTTTTTGATGCCAAAATAAATGCCTTTAAAAATATAAAATACCATTTAAAAGTTTGGGGTCAGTGAGATTTTATTATATATATATATATATATATATATATATATATACAGCATATTAGAAAGATTTTGCTGAAAACAGTTATCTTTTTAAATTGTGCTAATGTTTCACAGTGCAGCCAGAATCCTTTTCCGTTTTCCTTGAATAAAGTCTAAATTCAAGTGTATATGTCAACTGACACTAGATGGCCTTCTTTCAGAGGATTCACAATAAATTCACTAGTATGCCTAATAGTAAACTAAACTCCATAATTTCAGCATAAACAGACTTAATATAATGTAACTGAATATTAACGTTTCTATAATTTGTACAAATATCTAGTATGTCTTGAGAGCATCAGGCTATAGACATCCAAAATAACTGAACCATCACAAAATTCTTCTTTCATCAGCAGTACTTGAAAGTGACCTGTGGTTAGTGTGAGCAGGCATCCCAAATGAAGAGCACATGGCACACCGAGTATGAGATTCAGGGAAAATACTGCTGGATATGTAAGCAAGCCTTCACTCTATCAGAGCGTGTAGGACTTCCAGCCTGCTATTGTGGCCTAGAGCCAGTGGTTTCTGGCCTGTATGTATTGTTTAGGAAAATCTATTGATAAAACAGCTGTTGTGACTTAAGTCAGCCCTTTCCAGTAAATGTGTACACTGAATTGACATTTTATTGAACATTAAAACATTTAAAGGAATAGTACACCCACAAATTATAATTTGCTAAAATGTTCTCACCCTCAGGGCATCCAAGATGTAGATGAGTTTGTTTCTTCATCGGAACAGATTTGGAGAAGTTTAGCATTAAATCACTTGCTCACCAATGGATCCTCTGCAGTTGAATGGGTGCCGTTAGATTGAGAGTCCAAACTGCTGATAAAAACCTCACAGTGTTCCACAATATTCCACCCAACTCCAGTCCATCAATTAACATCTAGTGAAGCAAAAAGCTGTGTGTTTGTAAGAAACAAATCCTGTTTTTATGATGTTTTTTTTATTTTATTTCAGACAGTTGCTTTCGCAAAAAAAAATGTATTCCTCTATCCATAACAATGCTCTCTCTATAGTGAAAAAGTTGTCACGTCTGAATCAGGAGAGAAATATGCACTGAACAAGCACTGTCTACAAGTGAAAATGTGAGAGAACAAGGGGATGGACATTTCACCACAGTTTAGAGTTAAAATGCCTTGATTATGGATCTGATTTGGGGTTATGTGGATTAGGCTACTTATGGATTATTGTGAAACACTGGGAGGTTTTGATCAGCTGTTTGGACTTTCATTCTGACACCACCCATTCATTCACTGCAGAGGATCCATTGATGAGCAAGTTATGTAATGGTACATTTCCCCAAATCTGTTCTGATGGAGAAAAAAACTCATCATGTCTTGGGTGGCCAGAGGGTGATACATTTGCAGCTATTTTTATTAAACTATTCTTTTTGTTGAATTAGGCTTTTGCTGTTAAATATATTTTTAAATAAATAAATGCATTAAATGTAAAATAAAGTCCCACCTCCTGCCACAACTTTTTTCTTGTTAAACTTGGATTATACAAGTATAATTACTAAATTGTAATTCACTGCTTTACTCTGTTTTCTGGCAGTATAAAAAAAATGCAGCATAAAGAGCTTTTTTTTGTTTGCTTTTTTGTGAAAACAATGGTAGTATTTTCTCAGACTGTGCTGCCCTTTATGGATATGCGGGGCTGTTCTATAATGGCCTGCGTTATGAAACTCGCAACTCATGCAAAGAGAGCGAAAACAGGAGGTGATGGTGGGGTAAACCGGAGGAGGTGCTATAATTTGAAAAGGCAGTTGTTTATTGTTGAAGAGCATGTATTTATTTCATGGCACCGCAAATTGTGGCTAAGGGCAGAGCCCGGTCTCGCTGGGTAATTACAAAGCCGAGGCAGCGCCCCACCACATAAGAGCCTGTGCCTTTCCTTTACACACACACACACACACAGCCAGTGAGGACTTTTCGTCTACATCCATTAGATACACTTGCTGAAGAACCATCATCTTGCTGAAGTTGTCACTTGTGTTCTCAGCTAATGATGCCTTGGATTTGTAAAATATGTATTTATTTAAAGAACGCTCCCCAAGGCTGCATCTATTTGATCAAAATACAGTAAAAACAGTAGTTTTTTAATTTTTTTTTACTAATACATTTTAAAATATGATTTATTTCTGTGATTTTTGTATTTTATTTATTTCTTTGAAAATCATGGAATTTAAAAAAAAATTCTTTAATGAATAAAAAAAAAAAAATCAGCATTTTTTAATAGAAATATTTTGTCACTTTTGATCATTTGCTGAGTATCCTTGCAGAGTAAATTAAAATAATTAATTAATAAAGTATTAATAAAAATAAATAAAATCCATTAAAATCAATTAATTTGATGAAAATTAAATCAAAATTTAAATACATACGTACATACCTTATTGTCCCCAAACTTGTATGTTAATTTCTTTAAAAAAATCTTGTCAAATTCTAACTTTATATTTACTAATCTGTTTTTTTTTTTATTTCACAATTGCAACTGCATCTCTATATCCCAAAATGTGACTTAAATTGTACATATGACTTTATAATTCACAATCTGACTCTCACTCTGACTATTTCATAATTACTCATTAAATTGAATCCTGAGTGAGTAAAGCTATAGAAGCTCTGATAAAGGGGGTTGACTTTTTTATTTTTATTTTTTTATTGTCATTACATAATTCAGTTAGCATTGTAGATGACTGTACCATTATTATAAAATGTGGAAAAACCGTAATAACAAGGAATGATTAGGTGTGTCCAATTTTTTTGGCTGGTATAGTGAATGTCAAGAATGCCACCCATGAGTCACATAATGTATATTGGTAGTAATGGCAGTCTTGTTGATTTGAGGTGCTATATGTATATTTTTGGCAGTTTTTCCTCTCTCTTTCAGTCATTTTGCAAGGTTTCTCTTTTATTAGCTGCTCTAACAGGATCCCCCTTCCTGTCTTGGTTTACCCAGTGGGAGGGACCTGCATTCAAGCACACGGTCACACCAACTTTGGCACAAAAACAACTTAATTGCTAGTTTTCTATTCACAATGAATACATGTACAACAGAGGTTAAGTGACTGAGGAAACTTAAATATTCTCGCAAGATGGTACAGCATTTTCCCCCTAACGTTTTACAATTTTTCTTTTGTTTATTTCTAAATCTGTACATGGAAGTTATGGTAATTGTTGCTGAGGTGCAGCCCACCTTCCACACAGTTATGGATATGATTCGCTAGAAATAGGCCTGCGAATCTAAAATGGTCCTTCTGAGGTTTGTTAATAGACTATCAGCATAACATGCTAATTTGGTCACAAACTCACAGACATGCAAACATTTAAAGTAAGTACAAATAAAACAAGAAGCTGTTTGTTCCATCAATAGAGGGAAGGACTGTGGATGGGGGCGAAAATGAGTCTTGAGATATTTAAGACAATTCTTACTGTGGTTTAAAGAGAAGGATGTCTTGCTTTTTTGGGAGTGAGGTTTGTGGTCACCTCACTGAAGAACCATCTATGTGGTTATGCAGCTTCTTTTAGTTACTTGAAATTGTGAAAAAATGGATATATTCAGGAATTTAGATCTTCCTGTGGCTTAGTGTTACAAATTTGGCCATAAAAAGTTTTAAGTGTGAGCAGATCAAAATGTACGTTGCACTATCAAATTATAATAGCGACTTAATTTTTACTCTACATTACAAATACATTACAATACATGACACACACACACACACACACTTACTTGTGCACACTAGTCCATAACTGATTACAAATGACATGAAAATGAACATTGTAGTTAGTAACATAATCTGAATTACACATATTATGTAACTTTTAATTACTTTCAGATTACTTGAAGTAATTTTATCACATGGACTTGAATGTGAATATTGTGCATCATATTGATGATTAAAAAAAAAAAACAAGGACAAAGAAAATATTGAATTATATGGAATAACTCTAAACATTTAGTATTATAAACACTATATTCAGATGCAAAAACCTTGAAGTCCATCAGAGGCTTTTTCTTTCAAATGAGATTAAGATATAAATCAGTGTATATAAACCTTTATAAAAATTGCAAATTCTATACTGAATAACTTTTTAAAGTCATTCAATCGTTTAGTGAAAACAAACGTAAAGATGGAGACATCTGTGGGAGGGATGTTGGAGTGATGGGGGGAGAGAGAGGGAGAGGGAGGAGAGGGACAGAGTGTATGTTCAACTCTCTCCTTCATTCATTTTTCTCCAGTGCATGACTGACGTGTCTTACGTGTGGCTGCTAGGTGAGTGAAATTTGACTTTTAACTCTTTAGTGCATCTTCTTGATTTCCTAATGATGTTCTTAAATGTGCTTTCTATCTCTTTCCTGCCCTTCGAATGCATGCTTTGTCATAATGAGTGTTATATATTGGTTTATGAATAAATACTGGGATGAGGTGAAATATATTATACACAATGATATCTAATTTGTATCTCTAATTATGTGTCTCCACATAGAGAAGGTGAAATAATAACTTCTTATTCATGTTTGTTGTTTGGATAGTTGTATAATCATGTTGCTATTCATGCACACAAACAGTACACCCTAGTTGTTCCTAATTCTTACTTTTTTTTGTTCTATTATTATGTTTCCTGATATCAAACCTCTACTAAACTTTTCTTCCGTCCATTACATCCTGTAATGCAATATGCACAGATATGTTGGGTGAACCTCACAGAAACCTGTTAAGACCATGTCTGAGTCATGTGGATAAAACCAGAAATTTATATCATTTAATTGCATTTCATTTCATTTTTAGTGTAGGTCAAAATGCAAAAAATCCAAATGATCTTGAAATAGACTTAACTTTTATTATGTATGTTGTTGTATTATAAATATTGTATAATATTGGTTCCATGTTTGATGTTTTTTTTTTTATAAACCTTTTCTTTAAAAAGTGTTTTTGCTAAAAATGTTCAGATATAGATTACAGTCATATCCGCAATTTAACACAAGCTTTTTAAAAAGCTTTTTAAGCTTTTTTTTTTTGTATTTCATTAGTAGTGGGTCACCTCATAGAGGCTGTCAATTTGCAATCACATGACCAGACAAACACCACTCAATTTATCTTTGTAACCCACACAGTGCAACTTAAAAATTACTTTTAAAATAAGTTTGTAGTTCATTTAGTAACGAGGGCCACTGTTGTTTTGTGTTTCAGAAGCCTCACCTGTGTTCAATCATGATTCGGGTCATCTGTCCCATGTGTGTTCTTCTCTTTGCGCTCCTCTTTGGGTGCATGAGCGCACGTCCTGACTCACCAGGCCGATCACGGCGTGCTCCTGCTGCCAAAGTGCGACTGGCAGGTAACAGCCAGAGAGAAAATGAGGGACGAGTTGAAGTCCTGCACAACGGGACATGGGGCACCGTATGCGATGACGAGGTCGACATTAAACTCGCTGATGTGGTGTGCAGGGAATTGGGTTTCCAAAGTGGCTTAACATGGGCACACAGTGCCAAGTATGGAGAAGGAGAAGGTGAGGGAATGTCTGTTAAAATACATCAACTCTGTCTTTATTTACTAATGTTGTTCCAAACCTGTTTGACTTACTTTTTTTGGTAGATGTTTAGCAGAATGTCTGTGCTGCTCTTTCCCATAAATGAAAATGAATGGTAACCAATCTAGCTCCAAAAATGAGTTTTTGAGTGAACTGTCCCTTTATGTATTTGCTGTCTGAATAGCTGAGGTTTAAGAGTTTTAATCTCTGTCATTTGTACGTTTAACTGTGGATTATGTGAAAGGCTTGAGCACAGTTGTGTATGAAGGCTGTATTAAATAGACGTTTCTCACTCGTGCAAGTGCACAGCGCTACTGTTCTTTACATCGCCTAAATCTACATCGCTCCCTGTAATTTCACTTTAAGGCAGCTATAAAGACAGCCACTAACCCAAAGCATGTATAACACTTAGTTGGCAAGACAACACTGTCATTAAAACTAAAACAAACCCTTGAGACAGCTTCAACTAGAGCTTTTTCGTTACGCTTTTGATGGGGATGCTTCTGTCCCATATTAATTGTATTGTGCACATGAAGTCTGCAGACTTCAACTTTATACATTTGCATTATGTACCATTCCTTAAAAATGTGCTTTTATGAAATTCGTGGAGCTATTTTGGTATGTTTGCTATGTTATTATTCACTCATCCTTATGGTGTGTAGAACACAAAATACGTTTTAAAACTGATTGATGATTTTAAATTAAATTACAGTGATTTGAGACAGAATATTTTAAATGTAAAACGATGTACCATAAAAATATTATAAAATGTATCAATGTAATGTGTACTGTGTTCCAAGTCTTCCAAACCCATTCAATAACTTTACTGTATGTGATGAACGGACCAAACTGTAATTCACTGATAATCTTCTCCTCAAAGTTTTTAAAGAATAGTTCACCTTCGGGTCATCCAAGATTTGGAGAAATTTAGCATTACATCACTTGCTCAACCAATGGATCAGTGAATGTGTCCAAACAGCTGCTAAAAACATCACAATAATCCACATGACTCCAGTCCATCAATTAACATCCTGTGATGTGAAAAGTGGCATGGTTTTAATAATATTAATAATTAAAAAAAATTTATCATTAAGATGTTAACTTCAAACAATTTCTTCTGATGAAAATGTAAGTCCTCTATCCATAATATTCACTAATCACATGACGTTTGCAAGTGAAAACAGTCCAAAACAGTTCTTAACAAATATGTTTGTGGATATTGATGTGAGAGGACAACACTTTTTCACTCAGTGAATCATTTTCATGGATTAATGCCTTAATAGATAGATTTGGATTTGTTTCTTACAAACATGTAGCTTTACACTTCACAAGACATAAATTGATGGACTGGAGTCATGTGGGTTACTTGTGGATTATTGCAATGTTTTTATCAGCTGTTTGGACTCTCATTCTGACGGCACCCATTCACAGCAGAGTATCCATTAGGGAGTAAGTGATATAATGCAAAATTTCTTAAAATATGTTCCAATGAATAAACAGACACTTCTACAATTTGCATGGCCTGAGAGTGAATACATTTTCAGCAAATTGTATTTTTTGGGGTGAACACTTGCTTTATAAACTTGAGAACCTGATCAGTCTGAAAGTCACTGAGAATTGGAACGATATGCAAGTGAGTAAATGATGAGAGAATTTTCATTTTTGGGGTGAACTATCAGCTTTTTGGGGTGCTCTTGCAACCTGTTACAGGCCCAATCTGGATGGATAATGTGAGGTGTGAAGGAACGGAGAAAACTCTGAAAGACTGCAAGTCGAACGGGTGGGGTGTTCATGACTGCAAACACACTGAGGATCTCGGGGTGATCTGTAGTCCGGAGAGAAGACTAGACCAAGTGCATCCTGGAGTCACCAGAAGAGGGCACACCATTGCTCTCAGACCAAATGTAGTCACCTCAAACCGTTGGCAGGACATTTACTCCAGTTCAAGGACACCTGCACATCTCAGACAAGGAAATGGACATTCCCAGGATCATACCAGTTGGGATCAATTCTCCAGACAGCAGTTTCATAATCCGGTAAACAGAGATTAAAGTAGATCTGACATTCTTTTAATGCATATATAATACATCTGATATGCATTTGATTAATTGTATTAATAAATATTAATTTATATTTAATAAAAAATACAAAAAACTGCTTCTGTTTACTAAACAGAATTTCAGTCATAGGTTATGCTCATGAGAAAATGTTTTCAAACTTCTTCCAGTCTGCCAGTAGGGTGAGGATCGAGGAAGTCCGTCTCAAGCCGATCTTGATGGTCACAAAGAAGCACGCCCTTGTTACGGAGGGTGTGGTGGAAGTAAAGCATGCTGGGAGATGGAGACAGGTGTGTGATAAAGGCTGGAGTCTGAACAGCAGCAGAGTTGTGTGTGGGATGCTTGGCTTTCCTGATGCGGAGCAGCCCAACATGAACACCTACAAGTGAGTCCTCGGCTTCTAATGAAAAATACAATATGAGCACTGGCATAGTGTCTGAGGCTTTGGGGAGAATTAGTATTATATTAAAACCCAACATTTTACACTAATTCACTGTTATTGGCTGATGTTAGTTTTGTTTAATTTCATTGTTTTAGTACAGGGCCTCCCAGAGTTATTGCTAGCGACATAAAATCCAGTCCAGACTGCAGCTGATTCTGGCCAAAAACTGCCCTCTTGGACAGGAAATGACTGTCTGGCTGAAATGTAGCAGAACAGTAGCAACCAGCTACAGTTTTATTTATACATGCTGTTTATGTCAGGTTAAATGCATGTAAATGTGGGTTAAATGCTACTGTAAAAAATTTTTTAATCAAAAGTAATATTATTGAAATTTAAAATAGCTGTTTTCTATTTTAATATTTTTTTTAAATGTTGATTTTCAGCAGACATTTACTCTAGACTTCAGTGTCACATGATCCTTCAGAATCCTGTCTGTATATATATTTTCTTTTTGTTTGTTTGTTTGTTTTGGATTTGCTATGTTTGGTGGACCACACAGGGTGTAGTGATGATGATATTCTAGACAAAGTTCATGTCTAAGCACTGGAAGATGTTTGTCTCTGAATATAATGGAAAGTAAAAGATTCAAGGCCTCTTTTGGTTGGAATGGCACATCTGTTTTCCTTATCTCCATGCAGGCACCTTTCACAAACCTAAACACTTAACCAATGATTAAAAGACCTTTCAAACCTACTGATGCTATCTGGACCTTAATGTTCCTGAAATGAACAATCTGTTCAGAAAGCTTAGGTCTAAGTGAGAAGTCTAATATCCTTGCTGAATGTTATTGGAAAGGGACATCAGTTTAAAGTCTTCAAAGTGTCTGTTGTTGGAGAAAGAGTTCCAGGTTTGTTTTAATGATTGTATTGAACTTGCCACCCTTGACTTTCTGATGTTTCCCTGAACAGTGTTTTCAACCAACCTGTACTGTGACAGTGCTGTCTCACTTGGTCAGCTATTTTAAGTATGTAAAGAGCAATTTATTGTTGGGAGTTTCTGGACTTTTATTCCGATCGTGTTCTGTGCTTTCAGAGCTCTGTCTTTGTAGTGGGTTTGTGCATAACAGTTATGGTGCTGTGAATTCAAGGCTAATGGAGCTTGATGCCTACAGATTCTTCTTGTGGAGTTCTATAGATAGGATACAGGATATGTGTATTTATAAATCAATCTATTCTAGAGCATAAATACAGGATCTGAGATGACAAGGTCTAGTCCTGCTCTATTTTTTTTTTTTTTTTTTTTTTTTTTTAGAAATGTTCATTTCTTAGAGCAATTTTGTGCTTATGTTTCTCATCTTTACATGCCTATGTACCCATCTACCTACCTTCCATTAGTTTTTACCTACCTACTTATTCACCTATACAACTACCTTTACTACCCATATACAATATCTGTCTACCTCCATATTTTCTTCCATGTCCTACCTATCTGCAGTTTTTTTTTTTACCTACCAAACTAACTACTTACAACTTACAACTAACAGTACCTACCCTTAATCTGCCTAGTTATTTTCTTCCCCTCTTACCTACCTACAGCCACCTTAATATCTTTTGTTTTTACATTTCCACTTACCTGTACCTGCCTATCTTTTTTACCTACCTAACTAATCTAACAATCAGCCTACCTAGTTACCTATTTAACTACAGGATCTACCGATCTTTCTACCTAGCTTACTATCTTTTTACCATTATGCTTACGGTTTGTTCTCACCTACCTACTTCTTTAGCTACCTACCTATCTACCTGTTTTTTTTTTTTTACCTACCTAACTACCTAATAATCTGCTTTTCTCTTTCATTTGTTACTTCCTTTTCATTGTTGCCTCATTTTATAATTGTCTTACAGGAGGCCGCTGTGGTTCAGAGTCATTTTTTGAGTAACCACAGTGCACTAACAGCACATCTATTTCATTTCCATCGTCTGAATGAGCTTTGGCCATGCTGGCACGTTGACCCATATGCTCATTATAAAAAGCAGCGCCTCTATCTTCTGGGTCTGCGGTCCCCAGCTTTTTTAGTCGTAGGTTTGTGCTGGAGCATTGTAAGTGTTGTACGTGCTTTCTGCTGATGTACATTTTTAGGCTTAGTGCCCTTTTACTTGAGAATCGTAATCTTGAGGTCACAGGAACACCTAAGTGAGCTTTTGTTTATGCATGACTCAAAGACATGCCACAAACAGCAACTTAGAGATGCTGCTTGAACTTAAATTAGAGTTTATAGAGCTAGCTGTGGCTTTTGTGGTTTACATCCTAGGGAATCTCCATTCGGCTCCTCCTTGTCTGTGAGCATGTCCAGTACCTGACCTCACCATGTCGTACGTGCATTTTGTTAAGTCTCCACAGAGCACCAGACTTGGCAGTAGCGATCCCTCACGCACCCACTCAGTGTTTCAGAGATCGTGAGCCGCCCCGCCCTGACACTGCCTCTTCTGGATCCTCTGCTGAAGATGCTGTAATTAAATGTTGGGCCACTTAGAAGATATCTACGCTTCTGGCGAGTAAGCGAAACACAATTATAGCTGCGCCCTTTGGCTGCTGTGTCAGCAGGACATAATCTGTCTGTGTAAATTGAGGAAATTGAAAGACTTAAGCCACAGTTCAGCCTCATAGATCCTTAAATGAGCATCTTAAGAAATGAAATACAATATTTTAATGAGTCTGTTTCTGTCCTTTCAGTCTAAAGCAGTGCCTCACTCATACTGTGTGCAGAAAGAAAAATCACCTTCTGTATTTATGAAGTTTGTACAGTGATATCTGGCTCAGTGTCATTTAATGGCAGGCTTTAAACTTTGTATTTTCTGTCCATTGAGTATCACCTTTAGGGTTCAAATACCATAATCAGTAAAATATGTTCAAGTTTGTGGCGTTAGAGATTTTTCATTATTTGTATGATTTGTATTGTATTATACAGGTGTGAGACAAAATATTTTTTCTTATGATGAAAGGTGATGGCCAAATATATGATCAGCAAAAAAACAATAAATAATTGATAAGGCTATTTATGTATTCATTTTCGTACTTTTTACAAAAATTAGCAAAAAAGAAATAAAATTAACCAAAAGCACATTTGTTTTTTTCTAACACATCATGTTGTCTCAAGTCCATAACTATTAAATAAAACCATAAGAACACTTTTTTGACTCTAATAAAACGAAAAGTTCTAAAAAAGAAAACTTGCATTGCTAATTTTGTATTATGCAATGTCTATTTAGACTGGTCCTTCATCTGTGAGATATTCAGTATATATTCTCACTATATCACAGATGCCCAAGTGCCCAAATGCTTAATAAATGTTTAAACGGCATGTTTCATAAGATGTACAGAGAAAGAAAGATTTGTTTGTGTATGTGTATAGACTAATGCTTAAAACAGTGGCATGATTGTTCTCCTCTAACAGACCGACTCATTCTATCATTAAGTTTTCTTGGTTCAGCAGGAAACCAAGGGTGGAACTTTTGGACTAATTAAATGAGCAGGTGGATATTTCTGGGCCAGCAACTGTAAGAACAAATGAATAAACAGACAGCTATTGTCTAAAAAATCTCTTCATGTTCAGAGTGGAGCTTATAAATCAACTTGATATCAATATATAATAATAATTTTTTTAAGCAAGGGTTAAGATTTGATATTGGCAATGGCAATGACATTTACTTGTTTGATCAAAAGTATTGCTAGATACAATTTAGTAGTCGCTGGATATTGTTTGGGACAGGTCTTAGCGTCCCTACTAAATGAAGAAGTTAATCAACAGATTAATGAGTTACTCAAAAAAAAAAAAAAGTAATAAAATATGTACATAATTATTATATAAGTTGGACACTGAAGTGGGTTGCTGTTTTGTCACTCTTCTAATGAAGATACTTTTTTGCCAGTGTCCCCAGGCAGAGAAAATGTTTTGGTCTGATTTTTCAAATATTCATCAATCTCATTTTTTAAGTGACGTTTCTTTGGTTTGACCAGTCAAAAATACAGCTACATTTATCAGTCCATTTAAATGTTTCAAATACAAAGACACAATATACATTTCAAATACATATTGAAATTACATTACATGCACAAATATACATTTTATGTTTTATAATAGTTTGACCACAATTCAGTTGGTGACAGATCAATTGGAAATCAGCTGAAATTCTCATCTCATACCATTGAATTTATCAGTATTGTAATAAATATTTGAGAAATTATTGTTTTATGTGATTGTATTAGTCTATAAGAGAGATAGTCAATGTAAATAACAAATAACAAAAAAAGGTTAAACAGGGTACATTAAACCTTATCATTCAACTGAACTGTGCTCGAATGTTTTAAAGACTTTGGTTCCCTTATCTGGTCTTACTCTGCACATGTATTAAACATTCGTCCTTGAAAGCGCACGGTTTTCCAGCTTCTTTACTTTAACTTCTCACATAATATCAGTGCTATGACCTATTTCGGATGCGGACGAAATTACAATACTATATATATATATATATATATATATATATATATATATATATATATATATATATATATATATATATATACACATACACATATAAACACACATATTAAATTGTCTGATCAAAATTATTGCTAGCGACAATTTAGTAGTCGCTGGATAAGGGGACATGTCCCTAGCGTCCCCACTAAATTCTACGCCTGTTATTTTAAGGCTGGAGTTCTGTAGCTTTAGACTTGAGTTATTGTTAATACGCTACAGAGTGTCATATGGTAGAAACATCCGAAATATTTTATGAGGTCATTAAACTTGAGATTCCACGCAGCATTTGAATTTGGTTTCTTTTCTGTTGACTGATATTCTCATGTGAAATTCATTTAAGACTGCTCCATCAGGAGAATATTTTGAAAGTTTCCTATTTTGAAAGTCCATTTAAGTAGCCATTTGATAATCTGTTTTGTAAGTGCAGTCAGAAAAACCGATTCAGCAAAATCTAGAGTCTATTAAACACACATCCAGTGACTTACCAGGCCAAATCTTTTATAACTACCACATTTAGTTGGACAGACGTTATAATGATGCCAGTGATGATAGCATGTGTCACTGTGATGACGGGTGCATTATCGAGAGTAGGTTTTCTCAGGTGGATCTCTCTTTCTCTGTCTCTCTGTTATTTTGAGTGTAAGTTTGTCTCAGATTGTTTATTGGGGGAAGTCTTGCTGTGCCTGTTCTGGAATTCCAGTATGCCAGTGGAAATATCTGTTTATAGAATGTACATATTTGAAAGCCAGTTTAGTGGTAGATTAACTTAGGACAGGGTTCTTCAAATCTTGTCCTGGAGGGCCAATGCGCTGCAGAGTTTAGCTCCAACGCTGATCAAAGTGCATTGGCCTCAGGACAAAATTTGAATAACCCTGACTTAGGACATATGTGTGTGTTCTTTGATGTCTAGTCTGTTGGCCATACATTTTTATTATTATATAACCGCTATTTACCAATATAAATGAAGATCTGGTAAAGTGAGTTTTTACTATAATTGCCTGATGATGACAAAACCAAATGTGGCCTATGGCTTTCTGTAAATCTATACCGTTTTATTGCCAGTCAGTGTACTATTGTTATTTTTGCTGGCTAGTCCGGGGTAACAGCACCATATAATACAAAAAGAAAATTCACAGCTTTTTTCCCCCCAACTTTAAATATGTTCTTTTTTTTTTTAATTTACAGAAAAATATGGGATAAGAAAGTCAAGGATACAACAACCAGGTGAATTCAGTTGACTCTTCGTTTACAAATATCTCCATGCCCACTAAAACAATTTTCTTCACTATCCATCAGAACATCTTCTTGTACTCTAATTAAACTCTTAATGTAGTATTGTTCTTGTGACTTATAATGTCTCCTAGACTGAGTCAGATGACCAAAAAGAAGGGATTCTGGGTTGAGAAAGTACATTGTCTGGGCACAGAGCCCAGCCTGGCGGAGTGCCATGCCCAGCTGTCAATCCCTCGGAGCCCCACCCCCTGTAAGAACGGACGCCATGCAGTGGCCCGCTGTGTCCCAGGTCCACAGTTTGCTCGTATGTCCTCTGGCAGACCCCAAGCACCTCACCCTGCAGAGGTAATCCTAAAAAATGTGTTTAATTTTGGAATAACTGACTAAGGTCAATTTGAACATTTAGTGTGCAATGAACTGATTGGCTATTATTAAGGGTGGATTTGACTTTTTAGTGTATAATGTTATACAACACATATATATGCATGTATGATATATTTTTAAATGTTTGCAATTTAACAGAATAACAAATCCCCAGTTATCATCATTACATTTTAATGGGTTACACTGAATAGATAACTTCAAAAATGGAATAAAAAGCACTATAATTATAGTTATATTTATCATACTATAATACAATTTAAACCTAATTATGCTGCTATTGGAATTAAAATATCATGCTTTCAGAAAAAAAAATGTTCTTGGCACAAAATAACATTTTACAATATACTAAAATAGAAAACTTACTGTTAGGGGGTTAAAATAATGTAGACTTAGTACTTTGCAAAGCTGCGTCCACATATTTCGGGTTGGGGCTAATTTAATTTAGAGTCATCCTATTTAAAAAAAAAAAAAATTGAATTTGTTGACCACTAATCTGAAGACTGGGGAAGACGTGAACCTCACTGGTGCTCCCCAAATGTCTGTTGTGGTTATAACCCTGGTGCTTTGGGCCTGAGATGGAAAAATATGATTTCTTGAAAGTAACCTTGCCGGTCTTTTTTCTTCTCTCTTAGCTGTCAGTGCGTCTGAAGGCTGGACCACGCCTGGGAGAAGGAAGAGTTGAGGTTCTCCGTGAGGGGAAGTGGGGAACTGTGGTTGACCACCGGTGGGACCGGATCTCAGCTAGTGTGGTCTGTAGAGAGCTGGGCTTCGGCTCTGCCAAAGAGGCTCTTACCGGAGCATACATGGGTCAAGGTGAGAATTAGTTTAAGCTTGAAGGATCCCAGTAGGGATAGAATAAGTAAAAGATAGAATTTTCATTTTTTTGAAGACCTGTTCCTTTAATCTGCTTTGAGTCAATATGGTGTTTATAGGAAGAAGGTGATTCAGAACTACGAACATGATTATGATCATACTGAGTCTGCCATATGATTCCACAGTAGTCTGAGTCTGAGTTTAATTTGTAAGCTCTGCTCATCTGTGGGATACGCCTGTCTGCAGCTGAATGTGAAAGGAGTCAGAGATTATGTTTTACATTAGCGATATCACACTCTTCAGGTGCAAAACATGAACTGCATGTCAGTGAGGATGCTTTAAACCGAGGAGCTTTCACTGAACTTTCAGTGGCTCAGATCCACACTGCATGTGAGTTTACTTTGGCTGAAAGAGAAAAAGCACACTGGTGATCTGTATTCCAAGAGGCATCGGTCCTCTCTGACAAGACGGGATAATTGCTCTGCCAAAGAGAAGTGATGAAAGTAGCTATTTATCGAAGACTTCCCAATATCGTTTTGATGGAAAAAAAGAGCTGCAATGTTGTTTAAAGAAAGTAAATAAGTGAAAAGAGGTTTGACTCATAGATGATGTTTTATCAGATGCCACTGTTCAAAGAAGTAAAAGAATGAAATGTTATTTTATGGATGATGATGATTTTAATATATATGCTTTATTGCACCAGTAGTGACCTATATGAGAGTCCAGACACTTGAAATTAACCTGTGTAAGGTTGACGCATTCAATAATCCAGTCAAGGTCTCAGTTTAACATTCATTAAGTGTCAAATATTGTAAACGCAAACAAGCTTTGATGTGTTACTTGCCTGTTGGCTGAGCATTTTATTAGAAATTACACTTTTAAAATTCAGTTTAAAGCAACCAAAGTACCTGTTAGTTTTAACAACTTTTAAAGGGATAGTTCACCCAAAAATGAAAATTACCCCATGATTTACTCCCTTTCAAGCCATCCTAGGTGTATATGACTTTCTTTTTTTCAGACCAATACAATCAGAGTTAATAAAAATAATTGTCCTGGCTCTTCCGAGCTTATAATGGCAGTGAATGGGTGTCGGAATTTTGAAGCACCAAAAAATGTATCTATCCATGATAAAAAGTGCCGCACATGGCTCTGGGTGGTTAATAAAGCTCTTCTGAAGTGTGAAAAATATCCAAATGTAAAACTTTATAAACGGTTTCCTCTAGCTTCCTTTTAACTGTAATATGCACGTTCACAAGAGAGTGATGTTCATGCGAATGACGTAGTACATAAACGTGACTCCTCTTGCTGATTTTTGTCATTTGGTTGTAGAAGTAGCAGGAATAGAGATCAAAGCTTATGATTTCCGTACGTCTGTAGCGTTGAGGTATTTAGGTGATTTATTGATGTATATAATTTTCCTAGTGCAGCAGAGGCCACAAAAACATATAGTGAGTGAAGAGAGACACAAATTAGCGTTTCAATGACAGAACAGAACTGGACTGTTTTGGGACAGGCGGTAAAAATAGGAAATCTGTTGGGATGGGTTACATGTACCAGACTGTGGTAACCACATTTAGAAATGATCCTGAATAATGGTGCTAGTTTTCCAGACATTTAATATAGCATAAAGTGATATTTCATCCAAAACTGAGGCCTCATGGCATTCCTAACCTTTTTTTCTTCTTCTGTGGAACATAAAAGATTGGGTCGAAACAAAATGGATACCAATTTGAAAGAAAAATGTTTTTCCACAGAAGAAAGAATGTCATACAGTTTTGAAAATGTCTGAAAACTATCCCTTTAATGTGCTTAGTGGTGAAAACAGAGTAGAAGATGGAGTGTAATTGTCATTGTATTGTGGAACACATTTTCTCAGTGGCCTTTTTTTTTCTGAAAATGGTTTTATCCAGTTTGATCATGGAGTTAGCATGAACTGTACACGATAAAATAGATCTTTTAAAGCCAATGCAGCATGAAGCAGCACATTCTGTTGAGACACTCTGATGCCTGACCTCCCAGTAAGATGAAAATAAACCTATCTTTCCTGAAGTTTCTAGATGATTTAATGTCTTGAGATTTGTTTGAATGCTGTATCAGCCGGTTTTACTTCAGTGAGACACTATAGGTGAGGGATTTCAAGTCACATTCACACTTTGCAGGCAAAACGTATAAGCATATAAAATTTATTATAAAGCATTTTAATCTGCTCCTTAAATAGGGATTATAGTCATCCTATGAAAGGAAAACACCATTAATGCGGAATATATATATATATATATATATATATATATATATATATATATATATATATATATATATATATATATATATATATATATATAGAGTTGCTGGGGTATATTTTTAGCAATAGCCAATGCATGGGTCAAAATTATCAAATTTTCTTTTATGCTAAAAATCATTAGGATATTATCATGTTCCATGAAGATAATTAGTAAATCTCCTACTGTAAATATATCAAAACTTAATTTTTGATTTGTAATATGCATTGGTAAAAAATGCATTTGGACAAATTAAAAGGCGATTTTCTCAGTATTTCAATTTTTTTTTTCTCAAATAGTTGTATCTCAGCCAAATATTGTCCTATCCTAATAAACCATGCATCAATGATCTATAAATCTCAATAATAATAAAAAAAGACACCTAAGACTGGCTTTGTGGTCCAGGGTCACATATGTTGTTTTATAGGGAGAAAAAAATTTCACTTTTCCTTTGCTTCTATTTTCCTGTTATTTACTTGCCTTTTGAGAATTTGCTGTTTATTTATTTATTTTTATACTGAGATTTATTTATTTATTTTTTTTTCAGCTAAAATGCATCAGTTATATATATTATATAACCTTATAACCCCCTAACCTTTGATTACATCATGTAATATTCTCTGTGATGGAACATTTCCCTACTAACTCTCAGGGTTTTATCTCTAGCAATTTGCTTCCCAGATGCGATAGCCATATAGGGTGCTGTGTTTGCTTTTGGGGTCTATAATTTTTGTTTAAAACTAAACAGCGGGTGATGATTTATTTTATATTTTGGTAGAAAAAGGACTTTTTGAACTTAGCCAAGTGCAGTGCATTAGCACATAACCACTGATATTCCACAGCTGTTAATGCAGCTTTCTGTTTCATTTACGTACCCAGATTTTCCCCAGCATGTTTTTCTGAGATATAATAAAAACTATATAATTACGCTCATAGTAATGGTCCTGTGGTATATTATGCAGAGTAGTGGATTTCACATTCTTATGTGATTCACATCTGAAATTTTAGCACAATGCTCACGTTAGGCTCAGATTTTAGTGGCCACCTCAAGCTAAAAAGACCAACGTTTGTATATCACAGTAAACAAGAGGGAAATGAACTGTGACATCTGATATGCAGTCAAGCTCTTTTATATCCATAGAACTTCAAGAATGTGATGATAATGATTTCAGAAAATAAAAGCGCACCTCTGAATCTGATCAGACTAGTGTGTGGCCTTCTAGTGAATTATGAGGAATTCTGCTTTAACACAAAACTTTCAGAAAAAAGAGAGTAGTGAAGAGAGTGTTCTCTGTGCCTGAAAGTACTCAAACAGGCCGAGTGTTTGTTAATTTTTGTATTTTATATTTGAGACTTTTAACTTGTGAAGCCTTATGAAGACATTTACTGTTTGTTTGTTTTACAGGGACAGGGCCGATCCACATGAATTCAGTGCAGTGCACTGGCACAGAGCGCTCTATTTTGGAGTGTTACTTCCAGGAAGTCCCTCCCTGGACATTCAAACACAGCCAGGATGCTTCTGTCAAATGTTATGTTCCTAAGACAGGCATGGAGACTATGGTGAGCAAAATGATTACAATTACAGTTTACTCTGATATGATTCTACATGCTTTGAAAAATATGATCAGTCATGCTATCTGTAGCTCCCCAGAATATTTGGGCATTTAAGCCACTCTTAAAAGGTATTTTTATTATGTGATGCTTTATTTTTGATATATATATAAATATAAAGGCAGATGTCTTAGCATTAAATTAAATTTATTTTAAAATAAATATGCATTGCGTACAATGCATTATATTGAAATTATTTGTAATAATTTCTGGCCCTCGATTATTATTGGTCAAGACACCCTAAATTCGCTGTTAGTCACGGCTTCTTGGAGATTTTTTTTTTTTTATGGAATTTTTTTTATATATACAAACTTATTCTATCAAACATCAGTTTTAAACTAGTTTGTTAAACAAACAAACAAAAAAATATAAATAGCATCTTTGTTTACAGATTATGCAATGCAGTGATGTTTAGACATTTTTAAATGTGAGTTAAGTGGCCAAAAGTGTTCAAATACTGTATGTGTAGTTTTGATGTTTTGATGTTTTTTTTTTCTCTTCTTTATTATTTCTTTAAATGTGATTATGGGTTTAGGTGTGCGAATGTATACATATTTAAGATACATATGTCCTATCCTTGTACTGTCATTCCATATTTATATGTATGAGGGGCGGATGAGGTGGGATGAGGGAGAGCTTTTGTGTGTATGAATGTATATGTGCTGTATTATTTCTATGTTGTCTCGAGGACCCCCTTGAAAACGAGATGCTTCATCTCAAGGGGTTATCCTCAACAATAAAATTTCAAATGTCTATGATTGTGTTTGTGTTTTAGGTGCGGTTGGCGGGGGGCAGGGTCCCGGCCGAGGGTCGTGTGGAGGTGCTAATGGAGGTGGGGGGCAGAAAGCGTTGGGGGACGATTTGCAGTGAAAACTGGGGAATAAATGAAGCCATGGTGGTATGCAGGCAGCTGGGCTTTGGTTTCGCCGCACGTGCCCATCAGGTGAGACTGCTGAAGAATGTTGTGTTTTCCAGAAATATTGCTCTGTCTGAATATGTCTCTTGTCTTGTTTGATTTGGTTCCCTCAGTCTGTGTGTGTTTGAGAGCTCATGTTTAGGGGGAAGGATATTTCTGGGCAACGTCGGTGTTATACAGTAGTTGTTTTGTGGAGGTGAAGAGGTGGGACAGGTTAACGGTAAACTGTGTATTTTCAGACAGAATTGCAGGTACATTTGATGTACATCCTGCACATACTTTAACTTTGTTTCAAGCAATAGTTGAGAACAGGAATCAAGACGGTTATACTTTCAGGGCACAGTGTCTCTCTCAATTCTGTCTCTGTACCACATGTGCAGTTCTGTACTGCTTATGAGGAAAATCTCATAAAGAAGGCATCATACTTTTTTATAAAGGAAATTAACCCTGTTTATTTTTAGCATTGAATTTTATACTGATATTCGTTAAACTTAATATGAGGAAAAATATAATAAAAATGGAATGGAAACTACATGAACTACAAAGATTCATATATCGTAAATCAAATATTATATTAGTAATAATAAATATAAATATTATATTCAGTACAAATTCAGTTCAGTTTTTTGATGAGAATTGAAAATTTGTTTTATTATCATAAAAATAATGTCACAATGAAAAAAAAAAGAATAAAACTGTATTACCTTATTTATTGTAATAAGCTCCAATAGGCATATATTGACCTAAATTAGGACAAAATAAAGATAAACTAATTAAATGAGGCTAATACACACACACACACACACCAATTCATATTAATTGGCCTAATTTAATTATTAATCGAATAATTAATATTATTATTATTATTATTAATTAGCTAAATATTATGGTTAATTAAATTTATAAAATATTTAATTAACAAACGCTCATTTAAAACAGTTTTAGGCTCATTGTAACATGAACTAGACTGCATTTCAGCTTCATAAAAAGTATTTCATGTCAAATACCCTATTAGTAAAAGCTTTAATATACTGTATTGTATTGTTCTGTACTGTACTATACTATACTATACTACACGATACTACACTATACTGTACTACTATTACTATATATTATTACTATACAATACATAAATCTGTATATTACTATTTCATATGGATACAAATGAGCCTTCCTGTGTATAGGACACATATTACTGGCAAGGTGACCCAGCGGCAGAAGAAGTTTTGTTGAGTGGGACTCACTGTGTGGGAACAGAAATGTCCATCCAGCAGTGCCGTCAAAATAGTTACATCCACTGCCCTCGAGGAGGCGGAGCTAAAGCAGCGGGTGTCACCTGTTCTGAAAGTAAGTGATAACTATCTGATCTGATGCACTTTAGAATTTTATCTGCACTAAATGATCCAAATGAATAAATTAACATCCTGTTTTAGCGGCACCTGATCTGGTTTTGGATGCACAGCTCGTGCAGGAGAGCGCTTATCTGGAAGACAGGCCTCTGCACCTGCTCACCTGTGCGCATGAGGAGAACTGTCTCTCCTCCTCCGCCAGTCGTATGCAGTGGCCGTATGGGCACCGCCGTCTTCTGCGTTTCTCCTCCCGTATCATGAACTTGGGTAGAGCTGACTTCCGTCCACGAGCCTCAAGAGAGTCCTGGACCTGGCACCAGTGCCACAGGTGAGGCTTTTCTTCTTTCTCTTGTTTTTATGTGTATACAGAATTAAACCGTAGCCCGATTGCTGCTAGACAAATATTGTATTGTTTAGTCATGCTTTATAAAAAGGTCCCCTTGTTGTGTGCCCAAATAGAATCCAAGACCTTCTGTTAAAATAAATAAAATAATTCTACAACGAATTCATGGTGTTTCAGGGCAAAAATCTACATTTTATTCACTGGCTACTGAAATCCAGTTTAACTAGGTGCTTAATGCACTCAAATAGTGCTGTGCAGGAAGTATTTAATTTAAGTTATTGTTAAAATATTATTGTTGATGTTATAGTTGTTTTTAGTATGTATATATTAGTGCACACTCAGTAAGTGATACAATTCACATGCTACGCTGTGTTCAAACACACTAAGAAGATCAAGGTTTAGAAAGTTTTTAATCCAACACACAGGTAATCCACAAACCCAGGGTAGAGTTGACAAGACTGGACAAAATGAACTGAAACAGAGAGAACTTAAATACAGGTGATATTGAAGTGATTAATGAGTGCACAGCTGAACATAAGCTGAACATGAGTGTCCATAACAACAAACAAACTAAAGCAAATGGTGATTAAACAAACTAACATAAACCATGATAGAACGCCCCCTTCCCAGAAGGCATGAAGACAAGAAGGCGAGGTTGAGAAGGTAGTAAAGGGATGGCACACACAGGCAGATGGATGCAGGAGGAGGCTTTGAATGAGGATGAACAGCAAAGCCCAGGGTGGTGATGTTGGAGGAGAACTGTAGCGACAATGGCTCTAGATAACGGTGGGGATCCGGAGGCCAGAGGGGAAGGTGGAGCGACCGAGGAAGGAGGTGGAGCTTGAGGGTCGGAGGAGCGGGCTGTGTGCAAAGTGGTGGAGGTCTTGCCTTTATGTCCACAGCAGAGCCTTGGTGAGTTTCGATTCAGGTGGAGCCGACTGACTGAGGAAGTCCGACGAGGCAGAATGGCTGATGGTCCATGTTGGAATCAAAGATTGGAGGAATTTAGGCGCAGGATTTTGGATGGGTGGAGCGGAGCCATTTGAGAACGGAAGCGGAGCCATAGGCTCCTCAGGTCCAGGAGATGAAGACTCCCGGCAGACCCGAGATGGAGCCCCACCACTGAGAGGACGTGCACCTAAATAATAAGTGACATGACATGTAGCCAAGTATGGTGTTCCATACTCAGAATTTGTGCTCTGCATTTACCCCATCCAAGAGCAAACACACAGTAGTGAGTAGTGAACAGACACCCGGAGCAGCCATTTTTTGCAGTTGAGCCCAGGGAGCAGTGGGGGTTCAGTTCCTTGCTCAAGGGTCTCATCTTATTTGTGGTATTGAGGGTGGAAGACAGTGCTGGTCAATCACATCCCCCACCTGCAATCCCTGCTGGTACCAAGACTTGAATCCATGACCTTTGGGTTATAAAACCGAGACGCTAATCATCAGGCCATGACTACCCCAAAGCTCATGACTGCATCATTGATTCAGTGATGTCATCATCCAACTGTCCCCAACCAAGCAAGCCAAAGGCAACAGTGGCAAGAAATCAAAACCTCATCACTGACAGAAAAAAAAAATTACCTTGAGAGAATCCAGGCTCATACTAGAAGAAACCAGCATGGTGTGGTTTAATTCCTGGCTGCAACACAAGTCAGATTGTGCAGAGGACTCGTATGGTTCTCGTGGTCTTGTGCCGATGGTCATCTGATTGATTAGGTTTTCAGAGGGGATCTGTCTCCAGGGCTCCTCTAGTTGACATGGTCTCCGCTGACATTCAGGGCTGTAGAAGTTGTCTCTAGGTGCTGATCCACCATCTGGACTGGATCTGGGTGACTATGGTGACCATGGATTAAAAATTAAACAGATTAATATTAGCATAGACGCCATTCTTCTTATGATGTAACAAATGTTAACTGGTTCTGGTAGACCTAATTAATACAGCCTAACAAACTTGAATTATAGAAATGTGAACCAGGTTAGCGAGATAGGTCTTTAATCTAGATTTAAACTTGCAGAGTTTATCTGCCTTCCTCCCAAACAGTGTTATGTAGATTGTTTCAGAGTGACGCTAAGTAGGAAAAAGGTCTGCCATCCACAGTTGATTTTGATATTCGAGGTATTAACAAATTGACAGGATTTTGAGATCACAGTGGACGTTAAGGACTATAATGGACTAATAACTGGGCTAATATGGTCAGACTTCCTAATTCTAGTAAGAACTCTAGAGGATGCATTTTGGACCAGCTGGATTTTGTTTATTAAGCACGCAGCTTGCAACTCATGTTTCTAAAACTGATCATGGGTGGTCAGCAAGCTTTCCATCATCTTTTAGATTAATTAGTTGCGTTGAGTGCCTCCACTGTCTTTACATGTGTTCTGAAAATAATTGCAAACCCATTCTGTGGCTACAAGGTGCTCTGTTGTGGAGGAATCGTGGGTTTTGTGTGTTCACAGGCTAATCCTGTTTTATTAATCTTTTAAAACAACACCAGCAAAGCTGTCATCTATTCAGATGAGCTAAATAAACAGCTCTGCAAGTTTAACCCCGTGAGCATAAGAAAAAACTTCATGGAAAGGGTGTTACCGTAGCAGCCAACACCTTCATGTAGGAGCAGTGAGGTCATTAGGCAGTGGTCCATAGTGAACCTTTGTTCCTCCCATGTACACTAGTCAGCATGAAATATAATTCAACTTGGTTTTTACATACTGAAATAAAGTTGGTGTAAAACCGTTGTCATGACTCTAGGGTGTTGTGGGTGGTTGCCAGCAGTGCTGGGTACAAATTGTACAAATTGTAGTCTGTTACTAATTTGATTACTTTGTTTAGGTAATGTATTCTGATTACTATTAGATTACTTTTATTTTATATACATTTATTGATATGAATATTTTTGATTCAGGCATTATCACAGCATTGAAGTGTTCACACATTATGACCTCCTCACACTCAACGGAAGCCGAGTGGCCGAAGGACACAAAGCCAGTTTCTGTCTGGAAGACACCTACTGCCCTGATGGTAAAAGTCTAATTGTGTTACATGACATAAATCTTACATGAATGCCATTCGGTTTATATGAAAGCCACTTCTGCCACATAAAAATAAAAAAACTTAACTGCGATAGAATCAGAATTGCAAAAATTAGAATGTGAGATAAAAAGTCGCATCTACCTTTTTTTATTTTTTATTCAGTATTGGAAACTTTTATATAGTACAGCTACATATAACTGTTTTGTTTTTTTCTTCAGGACTTCACAAACACTTTTCATGTTACAATTACGGAGATCAAGGCATTTCGGTGGGTTGCTGGGACACTTACCGCCACGATATCGACTGCCAGTGGATAGACATCACTGATGTCAATCCTGGAGACTACATCATGCAGGTGAAATGATTCAGAACATCTGAACCATGGAATATGGCAGTCATGGCACAAACTTTTTTCACTATTCCTTGAAGAGTAGATTTTCTTTTCAGAATGCAGTTTAGCCACTTTTTCTCTGTCATTAACTTTGGAACACGTTAATCAGCCAAATCACTGTGGGCACTGTGAGCATTTCCACAGCTGAGCTTCACATGCAGAACCAGCCAATCAAAGGGCAACTTTAGGGGCCAATCAAGAGTCAATTTATGCATCCCAGTCATAAAATATAGGTTGATGTGAAGCTCTGTTTTAATTACAGTGTACCTTTGTGCCTTGACCATTTTCAAGATTTATTTACTTGAAATGTCGCCATGATAGATTTGCATGTATTTTAGGCAAGTTTGGCAGATGCTAATTACAAACCTGCATTGGGCTGCAGCTATGTATGGCATAGCGACGAGCCATGGTGATACTAGGTCAGAGCTCCCATCTCCATGTTGAGTGATGCCAGCTATCCCATGCCAACCCATCCGAGCAAAGACGCTGCATAAATGAAGCATTTATATTTGATGATCCAGGCAAACGTTCTTTGAGTTGCTTGTCTTTAATTCTACACCCAAAATAACCAAATGTTCAGCATTCCCTGCTGGAGGAGCAAGGCGTGCTATATTCCCCTCTATTAGACATGGTCAATTAGCTTCAGACGAATATATACCCCGCCTGTTTTACAGGCACTTTCTCGTTCAAACATATGGTCAGACAGACCCAGATCTCCACAGTTAAAGTTGCACACTGTCATTAAAAGTGCAAAGAAAAAAAGAAAAGTGAGACATGCATTTAAATGTGCTCACAAAATAATTACCTTCGGCTACTAAGAAAAATATTTCCACAGTATTGGCAAAAATAAAATAACTGTTGTTTCAGCATTTAAAATGCCTAGTAGGCATAATCACATTAAATTTTCCATAGAATAACGTAGCTCAAAGAAGCTCGTTTGACCTCATACCCTGCTTAAACCGCATGTTTTCATACTAATAAATTATTATATTGTTACTATATAACAGTAACTTGGGAGCCTGATTTTGCAAAGTGGTTTGATGAGCAATCTGATTGCATAACATTTCCTGACAAGCCTCACATCCTTGTTGGATGTTTCACTACTGGTCATATGCTCTCCTTATAACCATGTATGTGACAAATAGAAATCTTGAATCTTGAATGTGTGCAACTGTGAAACTTTTACAAATGCCTTGATTAAATCACACTAGTAGCTATATTTAATATAATATAATATAATATAATATAGTAAATTATTATATTGAATAATAGTAAATTAGTATTATAGTATATTTTTAGTATTATAGTAATTATAGTCAATTATAAATTATTAAATTGAATTATTGTACTTTTTTATATTACTTTTAATATTGCTTGGTAGAAATTGTGGTTTATAAAAAATGGCGCACCTGAATAATATTTGAGGTATACCTGTGTTTGATTTTTGCTGTAGTAGAAAAAGTTTTTTTTTACTCGATTGTAATTCCTAAAGGGGAACCCATGGATAATTATCCTTACCTTACAAATTGATCTCATTACTAACCATTTCTATTCATTCTTGTGTGTGTTTTGTCAGGTTGAGGTAAATCCGTCCCTGGACATGGCTGAATCAGATTTTATGAACAACGTCATGCGTTGTCGATGTAAATATGATGGACACAGAGTGTTTATGTATGGCTGTCATGCAGGTATGATCCCCATAGCAATGATTGAACAATGACATGTATGTATGCTAGTGTCTAAATTCTGATACACTTTCTCAGGTGATGCCTACAGTGCTGAATCTGAGGATTTATTTGAACATCAGCGTCAGATCAGCAATAACTTCATTTGAGCCTGTTAAAAAGAGGTGAGAGGAGAGGATGTTAATTAATTGGTCCCGGAAATGCGGATAACAACCTGGGTGAAAGAAAAGATTTTCTCAGCTGATCTCAGAACAGTGTACCAGTAGCACCACGGAGTGGACAAGATACTGTATGCTACATCACTAAACCATTTTTACTATGGAATTTAGTTAAGTCTAGCAGATGTTTGGAAATCAAACAAAATAATATCATTTAGAGGGTTAGTTCACCCAAATATTTGATTTGCTCATTATTTTTTTTCTTAGTATTTTATATTTGAATTTTAGTTTTTGAATAAAATACTGGGTTTTTTTTCCCCACCCATATGCAATAAATATAGACTGGACCTTCAAAAAGTACACACAAAATATATAGATACAGATTTGTGCACTATTTTTAAGACACTGGATATCTGTATTCCTCTCTTGAGTATGGATGTCAATGAATAATAGTTTAATTTTCAGTCTGTCTGTTCCTGACACACATGGTTTTGTATCAGAACACCTGGAATATACTTTTGTGATATGAATGTACTATTTGTAATTTTTAAGTTTGATAGTTTGTCCAAGTCCTTTTTACTTTCATTTTACTGAAAAGAGTAGGTGGTATATTCCTTAGAAATTCTCATTTTTTGTTCCATAGAAGAAAGTTACAGTGTCTCTTAAGGCCAATTCACACTACACCGACAGACACTGGCTAATGGCAACAGACACATTGGTCAGGTTTTGTCTGTTGGCCACCTATTGAACATGTTGAATCTGCATTTGTCAGGTCTTTGAATGTCTGAGAAATTACATACTGGTCAGTTGTCGGCGCTGGTCTGTGGTGCGGATTGAATTAGCCTTTAGTGGTCACTGTTTTACTAGTAGACTCTGTTTTCAGATTAGTGCCCAGGGCTTTGGAATGAGGTGGTGTGATGACTGTGATCCTTTTGCTGCTCCGCCAAACTCTTGCTGGCTCGGTTAGTTTGACATTCAATGAAAACCTGTGCGGCGGAGGCCCTTGTTCAGAGCTGCAGGAGTTAGTAAATAAAGTCTGAATTGTTCAGGAGTTAGTAAATAAAGTCTGAATCTGTATTTTTGGGTGAACTTTTTCTTTAATTATCATCCACTCAGTAACTAGGACATTTATTTCAGAGACTAAGTAGTTGTTGTTGACCAAATGGTAAAAAATTAAACGTGTAGTTCTTGGAACCAAGACTAGCATTAGAGAATAACTATTTTTTTAAAGTCTACATGCACCCACATATTTATTTCCTGATTCTATAGCAAACATATAATGTATCGTTATTAAAAAAAATGCATCTGCAGAATGTTTACCCCCCCGCCCCCCATTGTTTTCATACCAAAAAAGAAATCCAAAATATACTTTTCTTGACTAATTCATATAACATAAAAATGCAGTGTGTTCACTTTTTCTGTTCATTAATTAGCTCTATATCTAATTTCAATTCTTCTGTTTTAATTTATGCACTTTATTGATGGACCTCTGTATTCTGGAAGAGATGGTTCATTCACTACCATCTTTCAAGACACACTTCTGTTTGTATGTTTGTTTATTATTTGCCTCCTTTTTAAATGTTTTTGCAACTTTTGATATATATATAAATTTTTCAGTTGACTTTCCTGAATTCTAAAAGATAACAAAGTATACTGTATATGGTGAAGATAATTTATTTAACACATTGTTAAACAAATTTTCTGGATTAGAGTTTTGTTAGTTTCATTAGTTTCATAGTTCATAGTGTTAATAAAGGCTTGATAAATGGTTGACTGCTTTAATTTTCATTAACATGTTTAAGGTATGATTTGTGGTTGAATGGAATTGGTTTTCTTAGTCTTGCATGAACTTGAAGCTTTTTTTTTTAATCTATGAGTATAAGGGATACTATGTGTAGTGTAAAGCAGTGATGCTGGGAATGAACATTTATGGACCAGAGCATTATATCTATTCTTAAAGTATTTTAACCCTTTGTCTATAAATAGCAGGGTGGGGTGCGGTGGTGGTGGGGGGATTTGACCTGTACTGTCAGTTTTTACTTTTTAAAACTTTTGCACAGTACGAGACACCGTAATGGTTATTGTGCATGTGATAAATTTATATATAATTTATTCCTACTGTTTACATTGATTCCAGTGAATAATCTGTACCCATTTTCAGTTTATAGATATCACTTACGTCAATTTATGTACTTTCCATTTTCATTATATAGGTGTTTGTTTGTTTTTTTTATTTTTTTTTTATTTATTTTTTTTACATTTGTAAGATTATAAATATGACTTATTCCCTGTATTGACTTCTTCCCTGTATTGGATACTTTATTTTCATCATGTTACTCCTCATTTATTTAACCTAAGCTTTTATTTATGATTTGCATTTTACAGTATGCTCTTAGTATTAATGGTGCATTGATCTCAGTCCATAATTCACAGCAAACTTATATATATATATATATATATATATATATATATATATATATATATATATATATATATATATATATATGTATATATATATATATATATATGTATATATATATATATATATATATGTATATATATATATATATATGTATATATATATATATATATATATATATATATATATATATATATATATATATATATATATATATATATATATATATATATATTCATATTCTTCTGGTGCTAAATGTGCACTTTTCTGGGAGTTTTTCATGGCGTAGTTGAGAGTTTAAGCTCTTGATGTAATTTGCAATACTCTCAGGGATGAAATATGTGTATTTTCCAGTTTGTTCAAAATTATTTGTAAGATCGGCAAGTACAGAGATAAATGGGAAAGTAACACCACAATCATTCCAGAAACTGCAACGTGATATAAACTCTTGTTCCTGTTTTGTGATGGGTGTTACAGGAGTAAGTCTGCAAACGACTGATCTCAAATGTGAATAAATATCACTCATCAGGTCTCATTTAGCTGCTTGTACTCTGTTTTATGCTCACTGTGTACCATGATCCATTGCACAGGGACTCCATTAACAATAAATGTGTTTGTGAAAGACTTTCTCTGGGTTTCTTTTTTCTTTTTTCTTTTTTACCAAATAAAGGTAAATGGCTGCTCTTCAGATGAGAAACAAACCAACTGAAAATCTGGATTTGTTATGTTCACTTGGAAGGATCTGTTGTATTGCAGAAACAAGTGAAGCTTAGGTCAAGAATACATTATGAGCTGTTAAATATTCACTTTCAGACTTGTTTTGAACCCCAAGTTATTTTGTTAAATCTTATCTTGTGAAAGCCTTTTAGGGTATATTTATATTCTTTATTCGTATGCTCTCTTTGACATTCAAAACATAATAGTATGTCTTTTTTAATCATATTTAATTGTGTTTTTCCTTAGCAAACATATCCAAATGACATGATTTAGTCATACTGTGTGCTGGTTTTGTGTTATAATCATTTGCGTAAACTCCTCTGGTTCCTCACAGTTCTGCTCTGGCATTTCCTGCAAATGGCAGAACATATGCATTGCAATGGGAGTATTGCCTGACAATTACAGTTATATATACAGCAGAAAATGAGAGCTGTTAAAAGCTCTGATTATAGGGTGGAATCGGGACGGAGGCATTTTTCTGCCCATGCCACAGAGACGCGCCAGGAGGATTCCTCTGAAAGCTCCACAAACCGACACGGCACTGATGGATTGTGGGATAGAACAAGGACTGAATACTCTCAAGATGAGCTAACCCAACATTGTTAGCATAGTGAGGTGGATTTGTTAACACTATTTGGGATCCAGCATGGGGGATGAAAGAATAGAAAAGCTTTGTTATAATACTGTATCTAAAGAAAGGAGTCTGTTAGCATTTCCATTCATATCTGAAATCACATGCTTCCTTGCTTAGTAAGTAAAAAAATAAAAATAAAAATAAAAAACCTTTAGGAACAAAGTAGCATGCCTGAATTCACAGTAGGCAAAAACCCTCCAGATTACATTCTGAAGTGCACTAGCAAATGTTTTACACCATCATTATGGGGTAGACGGGCCTATGTTTAAAAATCTTGATTTGTAACTTAAAACTGGCTGTTCATAAAATATTATTGTTCAAGACAAAATTTTATTTTGAGCAAGACGCTAACTTTATTTTGCTAATTTTTTTTTTTTTTTTTAGTTTGCCTTATAGTTATAGGTTGTTACAGTTTACACAAATATTAATATTGTGTCATCATGTTCCAAACCTCTGTCACTTTCTTTCTTCAGTGGAACACAAAAGAAGATGTTTTGAAGAATGTTTGTAACCAGACAGTTTTGGTTTCTATTGACTTCCATTATATATTTTGACCCTATAGGTCAATGGGAAAAGAAACTGTTTGTGTATCCCCTTTTTGCTCCACAGAAGAAAGAAGGTGATACATGTTTGGGACCACGCAAGAGTGAGTAAATAATGACAGATTTTAATTTTTGAGTGGAATTTGCCTCACTGCTCCCATACTTGTTTTGTATCTTAAGAGTCAATACTTCATAAAGCAATGCCATTAGACCATTTCTGCTCCATAAATGTGACTGTTGGTTATCTGACAGTGAAGGAAAAACTTCAATTAAGAATATTATAAATGTGTGTCTCCACCTAGTGGTCATTGTTTTAAAATTCAAGCATCTGAGAGCAAGCAGTGATGTGTTGTATGCAGATGCCATCCACATTAACAGTGAGTGATTCTAATAAACTAGGTTTTTTATTTTATGAAGAAATGTGCCACAACAATGTTAGGGTATTTGTAGGTGCATTTCTATGCACTTACTAGGATGGTATGTTTGGTTGCTTGGCATTTCTAAACAAAGGATTCCCAAAAATGTACAGCTTTACCACTACCACACATTTTGAGACATTACTGGAAAGTAAAAAAATAAAAATAAAAATCTCTCCCAGAAATACCATAATACACAAGTGTAAAGAGAACAGTAGGTGGTCTTTCCTTTAGTCATAGTCTGTCACCTCAAAAATATGTCACTACAACATGAAATGACAAATTCTGTCCTGCAGGCTGAGGCCAAAAGTCCTATCTCATAACCCTGCTTCATCTCTGAACCTTACTCAGTGAAAGTTAATGGAAACGGCAGCAGTGGAGAGATTTGCCCTTTGACCAACTCTCAAGTGTGAAACTGTTCCCTCTAGGGTCCTGTAAGAAAGGATTTTGTATAGGTTTGGCTTGAACTTTGGAAACGTCACACTCTGTCTCCCTCCACTGGTCTGCATAATTGAAAGTGCCTTTGCATGAAGATATAGCCACGATGGTATATCAATGGCAAATTATTTCTAGGGCAGATTTCTTAGTAAAGGGTTTTTCACACTTAACACTTGATGTTAAAGGTGAAGTATGCATTATTAGATTTTTTTTATTATTTTTTAACCCAGATTAACGGAAGAGACAACTTTAAGAAGCCGCTTATAAACATTCTGTTCAGCCCAACAAAGTAATGCACATGAGTTTGAACTGGGATTATGTCCACCAATGGCAGATGAGAATATGGATTTTATTACCACCACAGAATAAGTAAATAAATTCAATTCAGGCAGATTCTTAGCTAAAGTTTACACAGTCATCAGACATCTGAAGAATGCGATTTATTGTTTTTGCCTTATTATTTACAGCTGTGATTTAATGATTCAGAGTGATTGCACTGTCACTTAAACCACAAGAGGGTGGGGTCTTCATAGCCCCTCCCCTGCTGTTTGAAGGGGTTGTGAGATCAAGTTGTTTCTGCCCTGCTCCTGTACTGACCTTGCCCACGCAAAAATAAAACTCTCTACCGTACAGCTTTAAAACCCTCCATCCTTACCAAATGACTTATATCAATATTTTATTGGCGGAATCATGTCACTTCCTCGCTTCCTCGCTTCACTCCTGCTGTTTCCTCTTATTTTTAATTATCTTGCAATGTGCTCACCAGTCCAAACATATTACAATAACTACACTGAGTACAAACATTATAGTAACTCCCAATACCAAAGGTCATTCAGGCCTGGTAAAGTTTAGGCCTTCATTATTATAGTCTTAGCCTCGGATGGCCTGTCCACAGACCATCCACAATCTAGTCACTGACCGTTTGATGCATATCTGATGCAGACAAAAATAGCAAGATGTGCTAATCACTAGATTTACAAGTGATTTATAATATAATATACATTAGACATTTATAAACTGTATTAATTTAATATTTGTACAGATTCTGTATAGTACAGAATTCATTTGTTTTTTTTTCAAATGTTAACATTTTAAAATTATTAATGACTTTACCTGACTTAAAATAGCCATTGCTCAGGCAGTCATCATCATTTCTTTAAGGACACAAGGAACCTGCTTTTGAAACCTAAATGTTTTAAGATGGGGAAGATGCTATGTCTTCCAAGGATACGCATGCCCTCCTAACCAAGATAAAGCACTGTAGCTCTGTGTCTCAATTCATCTTATGCACCGATAAGCTTAACTGTATGCAAACACTGATTAAAGTGACACATGGCTTTCTGTAGCCTGTATTTACAGCATACTAACTAAACAGGGAGCAGAAACCCTCTGTGAGTACAGAATGGAAAACAGATCTAGTAAATGACTCTTCAGAAAGCTGCCAATCAGTTCAGCAGCTAGTATTATGAATCATGAAGCTGCAGATTATCTCTGACACTTTTTTTTACTATTAATTAGTTGTGTCTGCATATTCATTTAGCATTGGAGAATGTCTGTCTGCAAAGAGAAAGTCACCCAATCCAATCCCTTTTGTTCAGAAGTTTTATATTTCTATATAAACTAGAGAAAGAAAAGAAATTATAATTATTTTACCATTGAAAAAAAAATCACATGTAAGGTCTAAAATATCAATTTATTTGTGTATTTTAGATGATTGTATAGATGCTGTGCCTACGGCACTATGGCTTGCACTGATTCTCCCATTTTAGCTGTGACTTCAGGAATAATTATTTTAATGATATCGACTATAATTAACAAGCAGTCATCTGATTAATTTAAACCGTGGCTAATCTCCACACTCTAATGTGCTCTTAAACAAACAGATATCATGCAGGAAAAAGGGCAAATTTATGGCTGATGGAGTGGAATCCATCAAGATCAGGGAAATGTGTAATTAAAGCGAGGTTATGAGAGATGGACTCGAGTTCCCCTCCCTTGCTCTCCTTCCTTCCTCCTGCTGTCTTATTAATCTCCTCTGTCGGTCTGTTGTTCTGATTAGGGATGTCATACAGCAATAAAGCGGGTTGAGATCAATGATCCTGAAATTAAAAATGAAAGTGAATTTCCCCAGCAGGCCACACTGCTGCTGTTACGGTGCATGAATATTCACGTAGAGCAAAGCGAAGCAAAATCTGCATCTAAAGCTGATAATTCCCCGCAGGCAGGTGGAACCCGGAGGCATCCTTACAGTCAAAGCATGCATACTTGTAAACATTCTAGTGGAATATAATTATCAGAGCCATAACAATGCTCTGTATGGCACTTCTCACATTTAGTGTTTTTTTTATGATGTTGCTGATGTTTTGCAGCCTATTCTATTCTTTTCTATTCTATTCTATTCCAGGAAACCACACGTTTACCATTTTAAAGTTGTTACATTGACCATATAACTCATTTGTTCTACAGTTCAGTTGTCTACCTGTCTACGATATACAAAAAAAAAAAAAAAAAAAAAAAAAAAAAAAAAAATTCAGCTAAAATTTACAGGATGTTAACTCAAAATAAAGTACTTGGTTCCTGGAAAGAGGCAACAATAACAATTAACTGAAAATGAGTTACTGTATATAACAAAACAGATGTCATTTTCTTTAAAAATGTGCATTTTTTCACTAACTTTATTAAATGTGGCATCTTTCATGTCGACATTGTTACCATCAATACATTATCATTTTCCATTTACACTGAGTGCAATAAAATAAAGATGATTATTGTGCAAAGATTTTTGGTGGCCAATTTTCAGTGTTCCTTGGTTATTTTTGTTATTGATGTTTTAAGCAGGCAACTCTCACTTGCCTCTTTAAAAGATCTACATGTCCAGGACAAGCGTTAATGTCTAGCCCTGTGGCCTGAGAGTGAGTTACATTTTCACCAAATTCAGAGTTTTGGGTGAACTATTCCTTTAATACTCTATTTAAGATTATTTTATGGTCTTATTGATTTATTAAAACATGGTAGTGAATCCCATAAAATATAGTTTCTTGTGTGTACAGAAAAGGACTCACTCTCGAAATTGCATTGATTGTAACCATAGGAATATTGTGCCATTGTGCCATTCTGTAAACGCAGTTGTAATTTTGTGTTATTTTAGAGAGTTAATTCTGTTGTAGAATGTGGTTGTCGAACCTGTAAATTTTTGCACTGTGTGGTATAAATACTAAATACTAAATAGTCACTAAAATGTGAACTGACGCTTGAATTTAGCTGTTTACATGGGCCACGTAATGCATTAGAAGAGTGAAAAGTTAGCCTAAATAACACGTTTTTTCTTTCCATATAGTGCATGTTTGAAAACTCACCCACGTGCAGGACTAGAGCAAGTGGGCTGGTCAGGACAGATAAATCAGTGCAATGACTGACAGCCACTCATACCGATGGCCCCGCCTTTAGCTAACCCAAACATAACTTGTTGTGTTTAGACAAAGCAGGCTGTCAGCATGAGGTAAATAACTTTCTAGCGTGTCATCTCTCTACTGATGCCTGCAAATTAATTTTCCATCGATTCACAGAGGTCTCAGAGAGGAAATGGGGGGATGATGTCCATCTCCGGGGAAAGGGGAGCGCTGTGCAATAGCAGGCTAAATATCAGTATGGATACCACGGGATGTGAAGTCTGGAGGAGGGAATCCATGACATTGATGAATCATTGTAATCTCTGTTTTTCACAGAAGATGAGTAGAAAAGCAAGAATGTCTACAAAGAGCTTTCCTTACCTTTTTTTAGTACAGTGCAAGTTTGCATTGCAGACTACTCTTGTGAGGGGATATACTGTTAATGTAACGTGTTAAGTGTTGTCTCCATTATGCATATTATTCCAACTGACAAGAAATCAAACATTGTTCTGATTTTACTTTTGGAAATCTGTTTTGGCAGAAAATGCTCTGTGGTTTCCCAGAAACGGATTGCAGATACAATCTTTATGGCATCCCACAAACACTTCAAAACTTTAAACTTAGCTTTTCTTTTAATCTATGGACAATTAATGCAGTAGTCACTCCAGAAACTTTAAGTGACAACCGCATTTACAAAAATTCTACGTAGTGTGTGTTGAACCAAACTGAGCTAGCGGAAATATTCAAAAATGTAACGCCGTTGTGGATCTTTCTTTCGTATGAGCAGTACTATAAAATAATAGGGAATAAGATGAATGTTGACTCATTAGTGTTGCCAGATCTTACTAGAAAAGAAACAAATAAGTAAATTAAAAACAGGCTCATAAAAAACTTAAATCATATCGCAACCTGCACCTGCCTACTTTACTTCTACTCCATAAACCTTCATTTATGGGATTCACTGCACTTTTTAAACCCCTTTTACAGTGTGAACATAGATTGCTGTGCTAAAGCCAACATTCATGTTTAATTTCTATGCCACCAAAGTACAAAAATAACAAACCTTCTTTCATTGGTCCCTCCCCAAATTCTAATGTGTAGTACCATTGTATATACAGTATTACACTGGGATAGTATTAATGTAGGAGAAATGAGACATCACCTTTAATGCATTTGGTTTATCTGTGATGCTGATGTGCTGAGACATCTGGAACATTTCTATTTGTCACCAGCATGACTATGGGAATCACTCTTTGATTTCTCTTATTGATTTGACAGATCCTAGGGCCATGAAGCTCTGGCATGGAAAGCAGGGGCAGAGTGATGGCCTTGTGTGTTTTATTTGCTCAACAATCAGGATTTCATTTTCAATAAAAATTGGCAAAAAAGTTAATGCAAAAAAAACTGAGAAAAAATCATTAGGAAAGTTTGGAAGCATGTAGGCCAGTGGCAGAAAACTTTCTCCATCCATTTATCAAGTGTATGATGGTATAGCACTACCATGATAGATACAGTGTTCAATGAAGCAGATATCCCCCCTGAAATATTTCAGCATTTTTCAGATTTATAGATAACGGAACACACATAAGAAGTTGCTATTTCAAAGCTCCAGGAGACCATGGCCAAAAAGCAAGTTTTTATTTTATTTTTATTTTATTTTTTGTCTCAGTGGACCTTTAAGATAAAAGAAGACATAAGTTCAAATCAGGGTTTGTATCATGATCCAAACCAAAAAAAAAATAAAAATAAATAAATAAATAATAATAATACTTATTTATATCAAATAAATATTTACCGTAAAATAAATAAATATATATATATATATTAGGGGTGTAACGGTTCACAAAATTCACGGTTCGGTTCGGTTCAATACACTGATGTCACGGTTCGGTTCGGTACGGTTCGGTACGTTTTAGATACAGCAAAAAGAAAAAATTGGCAGATAAATTTCCTTGATTTTTTAAAAAATGTTTTATTTATTAAAACTAACAAAGTATGTGTTTTTTTTACATTGAACAATGATGGAGCTATTCTTTACCCATCTTCTATGGTGTTTTCTTAGCAGCATACTGTATAAAACAAAAATAGCTCCTTATAATTTTTTTTTTAAAAATTAAATGTAATATTGTTGTAGTGGTTATGAACAAATACAAAGATGTAACTCTTTTTATATGGAACTCTATAACTCTTTATATTTAGTGTGTTTTTACTCAATTGGTTCTCTATTTGGGCTTATGTTTTTTGGAACAAAGCAGGAATTACGGTCTGTCTGAAATGGGCTCGTGAAGGAATATTGTAATGGGGCTCAATTACATTAAGCATGTTCTTAAAACCTGCGTTTTCCACTACAGAGTAAGGTCTCATATCCGCGGCTATAACGTAAATGCACCATTCGCTGCGGTGATGTCCGTATACGGAGCCCGGGACGTCACCTGTAGGAGAAAAAAAAGCAATCCGTGGCGACGGTTTTGCAATCCGTCCCCTCAGTTTATAAACCGTACTCACGAATTCATAAACTGTTCACTCGATTTAACAAATCGTGCCCACGGATTAACAAACCGTGCCCACGAATTCCCAATCCGTGCACTTAGATTTTGTAAACCGTACCCTCGGTTTTTGAATCCGTACCCACGAATTCATAATCCGTGCGCACGCTTTCGCAATCCGTTCCCTCGGATTTGTAAACCGTACTCACGGATTCATGCAGCAAACTCCTACGTGTTAACATACAGTTTTATTGAATATTATTATGTGGAATAGGTTTACAGCAAAGTGTCTTAAGTGATTCTCTATCAAGTGTAGTACGAGGTGGAATACAAAGATTTAATAAGAAAGATGCGCATTAAAATCTTGTTCAATTGCTGATAATCTATAATAGCACTTGATTATTATTGTGCAATAAACCTGGCATTGTGACTGACTCTGGAGTAATTTTTTCCTCTTTTGTAAGTTATTTTGGATAAAAGATTCTTATGCATAACCTGTTTAATAATATATAATAATGATACAAATAAAAATAAAGTTATTTTTTATAATTTTAATTTGTAGGCTAAATAAATGAGTACAAGACAGTAAAAATATTTGTCATAAAATAATTTGTGAATTGCTTTATTTTTAAATAACCTTTGGACAGTTTTGGAAATGCTTGTGTACAATTCTTTCTTAACATGAAGACTTATTTTTGTGATTTTATTATACTAAGCTCCACCCACCTCACCCCACCTGCCGGAGTTAGATGCATGTTTCACTGTTAAGTGTAAATTTTAAGTGTACGGATTCAAAAACCGAGGGTACGGTTTACACAATCTAAACGCACGGACTGGGAATTCGTGGGCACGGTTTGTTAATCCTGGGTACGATTTGTTAAACCGAGTGAACAGTTTATTAATTCATGAGCACGGTTTATAAACTGAGGGGACGGATTGCAAAACCGTCGCCACGGATTGATGTTTTTTCTCTCCTACAGGTGACGTGCGGGGCTCCGTACCGAGCCTTCAGCGCGTACTGAGTGAGCGAGCGCCTGACTGAGTAGCCAAACATAAACATATAAGTTGGTGTTTTTTTTTCTTCGGGGGTGTCAGGGGCATTGCCTGTTACGTCGTTTGGGTTATTGGGCTACCTTGTTGAACGCATAACATTATATTTCACACACCTTTTTTATTTTCCAAATTTAATTAATTAGTCCAACGAACCGTTCGGTACATAATGCGTACCGCGTACCGAACCGAAAGCCTCGTACCGAACGGTTCAATACGAATACGCGTATCGTTACACCCCTAATATATATATATATATATATATATATATATATATATATATATATATATATATGTAAATAATAAAATCTCATTGTCTTTTAGGTTAGGCACTAAAATAAAACTAAATAAACAAAAAACCTACAACTAAAAACTAAAACTTCATAAAAACTATATTAAAACAACAAAATGAAAAATCTAAAATCTAATTCAAAACATTAACCAATTTTAGGCATGTGAATAGTTTATTTCTGCCACATTTTAGACAAATTCCTTTTATCCATATATATATAGAGAGAGAGAGTTATATATAAGAGTATACAAGAGTTGAATTAAAAATCAATTGGCACATGCTCCGTGTCAGTTTGAATGGACTTGATGCATCTGCAGAAAACATAACTGATTTATTAGGTTTGTCAAAATAGACTTAATAAACTGAATTTGAAATTGTACATATATTTCTTATTGCTTACATCTTTGGTGTTTTGTCAAATTTGAGCACAGTTAAACACTGTTGAGGTTTTAAAACCCTAGTGAGATTTGAGTATTTTCTTTTTCTTTTTCTTTCATTTATTTACGAAAATACTCTTCGCATTGCTGTATATTAAACTAATGCAAAGGGGGGAAGTGCGTGTTGTTTCGGTGTAGTTTCATCCCTCTGCTGGATACCATGAGAGAGCATATTCAAATATTTCTTGAGATCAGCTGTAAAGAACCAACACTATTAAGCTCAAAATCAATATAGGGGACATCACCTCTGTTATCACACAGCAAAGTAGATTTATGCTCCATGTCATCGGAAAATAAATCTCATATTCATACTTTAAATTAAAGCATTGAATGATGATGTTTAGACTGAGAGAGTGGAAAAATAGGCATACAAGCAGATTAAATATCACTGCAATAAACAGGAATAAGTATTAAAAATAAGTCTAATCCCATTTTTAGAGTTTTTATTTCCCCCTTTGGTAATTAAAGGCGATTTCTCATATCAGAGGGGAGTCCAGTTTAGAGTGTTTTACTTGCCGGAATCCTATAAATTAATCTAATCTGTGCTTTTAATTTTTATTAGACTAAAGGGCAAGCAAGGTGAGCCAAAAACTTAAAAGGATATTTTATCATAAAATGACTATCCTGTGATCATTTACACACCCTCATGTCATCTCAAACCCATATGACTTTCTGTCTTGAATATTGTGTAAGTAAATTTTTAGAAAGAATATCCTGGCCACCCTTTAATGACAAAAAGTAACATAAAAGTATCGTAAAAGTGATCCATATGACTCATGCTAAAGTTCAAGACTTCTGGAGGTATATATATATATATATATATATATATATATATATATATATATATATATATATATGCCTACAAATTGCTAAAATATGTTTACATAAATTTTAATGTCATTAATGTCACATCTGAAGAAAACCTTTTTTATTTGTCTTTTATTAAATCATTTTACCTCTATAAGGTTGGTCCATCTGCATTTACATTAAGCCTAAATGTAATATCATACTACTTATAATTATTAAACTACTTAGTAATATTATACTTCTATTATAATACAACTATAAAATGACGGTAAATGATGGTTAAATCTAAATAAAAAAATATATATATATTTTGATATGGGGAGTCATTCAGGTCATTGTATGAACTGGAACAACTGGTTCAGTGAAAATATTTGAGTTTAAATAGTTCATTTGCAAATCATAGATTCTCAAAAAACATTGATCACTACATATTAACTTAAGAATATATATTTTTTTTAAAGAAAGTCATCAGTTTTCCACAAAATGTGAATCATAAATTTAAATGAACAGTTTTTTTAGCAAAGTTTCCTAAATGTAAATGCGAAAGCTTGTGAACAACACTATTTACTTAAATCACTATAATCACTTTATGAAAATCAAAATCTTCTCATCCGAAAAAAACTAATGTAATGCTTTGTCACATTTCCTGATTTCATCCTAGTGGGACTCATTTTGCCAGTGATTCTTTATAGGATCTGTATAGATTAGGCCTGTAGTGTAATGTGTTGTGGGGGCCAATTAGGATGGTGTGTTTGGGGAGAGCAGGGGACACATGATGGCATCCATCAGCTATTTGGTACACTGAAAGCCTATGAGGATCTGCCAAGGACATTGTATTGTATTGTACTGTAGGCTATGCATGGATTTGGCTAAAAGGCTAAACCAAATTCTAGATCCAAGCAGGTGCTTTTCACTTCTCAAATCCCAAATTCATAGAAAACTACAGAGAGCAAATCATAATGGAGCAGAAACCCAGCAATGGAAAATTAGAACAGTAGTAAAGGACACTGTTGCAAATTAACGCATTAAACCAGTGAAACAATTAAAGGACCATTCAAGACTGGACATGAGCCGTCACTTTAAATGGCATGGATCCATAAAATGTTCTTATAAAATGGTTAGTTGATCAGAGTGGCAATAATTTCTTAAATTAAAAAGAGCTATTTTTTAAAGAATAGGGTCGGATGCACGTTATGTAAGATAACTTATTTTTTCAAAGTAACATAATTTAGGTTTTCTTTTCTATGTTTAGGCTTTGAGTTACTCAAATCGAAACTATTCTAAATATTACAATTATTAAAATTCATGAAACTAAATTAATCTACTGTGTGTTTAATCCGTATTTATAAATGATTAAGTAAGAAGCCTAAGGTACCGTTTATTCAGCAGACTTAGCTCCGCCCTCCAACGCAGACATTGGCTGCCCCCTTTAAATATTAACTGCAGGGGCTTGCTATTGGATGGATTCTTACACAGCAGATTTCATAAAGCAAATGATGGGAAGTTGTGTAAAATCACTGAGAGACATACTCAAGGTCCATAGGGAATCTTAATATATTGAGAGGGAAGTCATTTATGAGCAGCGCTGGACTTTCATTCATGTAAGTACTGCTGCTTTTATATTTACCGCAGCATCTTTGAAGTTAAAGCGGCTCCTTTGATCTGATCTATAACGGCGCATCTAATTACATGTTTTAAGTCGACCAGATGAGACGAGACAACTGTTTTGATAAATATTCTGGAGATCATATGAGAATGCTCAGCTTCAGGTCTTTTTGCTCTTTCGTCTTAATTTACTAATATATTCACTTGTTCTGCTAATAGGATTTTAAAGACTTTTTAAACAAATACGAAACATCAAAAGAATGTTTTTCATTTGCCTCCTGTAAGATTTTAATTTTATTTTATGTTATTTTTTGCTTTGCTTTGCATCCGTGGTTTAATCATCATTATCATCGTCATCATTCATAATAACAATAACAACAACTATTAGGCTATTATTAGTAGTAGTACAATTTCTTTTCTATTACTAGTTTATTTTCAAATGTACTTCATTATTTATTTTTTAAACCATTTCAAAACTTTATTCAGTTCATTAGTTAAGGAAACCTCCATCATCTTCATTTAGACTCTGATTGTTAAGATGAGATGCTGTATATTTTCTTAAAGTTTACTTTAAAGCAGTGTCTTATTGTATAAGTTGAAAGATGCTTGAGGGACTGTGCTGATGACTGTGCTGGTGTTTGTCGCAGTCCGATCGGAGAGCCGAAATGCATGAATACACACACAAGATGAGAGTAAATATTATTTACAAGTTGAAGATCACAGTCAAAGAGTTTAGTATTGCAGATTGATTTAATAGTTGTACAGGGAGAAATGCTCATGTGACATCATAATGCATATTATCTTACATCTCTGTTGTGATTGCAGCAGCTGTGCTGTGTGATGATAGTTGCAGTGAGATGAAACTGATCACATCATTTCTAGTCAAACTGCCTCCTTGAGATGCAGAGCTGCTGCAAGGACAGATTCACCTCTTTTTGTGGTTCCTCTGCCTATCTGTGTCTGGATTTATGACCCCGTAGCTGTGAAGACTTTTTTAGTTTGGAACACATCCAGCTCTCACCTCATCCGAGAAGCTTTTACATAATCATATTACGATGACAGATGACAGTACATATGGTACTCTCTGAGCACTGGTGTTCATGCTCTTATCCAGTCGTTTGGAGTGTAAAGCTATAAACACTAAATAAATTACAATAAAACGAAATGTTTACTCTGCTTTTACTGTTTTTGAGTTATTAATATAAAAGGGATAATGCTATAATATAGGAAAGGATAGAACAAAGTGACAACCTATGCTTAATCAGTCTGGCTATGCATTCTGTCATTAACATTCAAATAATCACTGTGCTCAAACCTTTGGTCCAGAAATATGACTAATATAATGCTTGTTTGAGCATTTTCATCTCAAGCAGAGGAGCATATACTAAGCCAACCTTAATCTAAATTAATTACATGGCTTTGATGTTAGAGTTTAGTGGGTTGATTAGTGGAGCAGAGACATCTATATTCCTGAAATCATTACTGCAAATACATGAACTTTTCTCCCCCCACTTTGTGTTTCTCACCAACTTGAGCATATCATCTCTCTTTCTTTGCCATATACTGCACAAATGCCTTTTCTGAATTCAGATTTAAAATTTCCTCTACATTGTAAAACATGAAAGAAAACTATATAAATACCTTTAAAGATATCTATTTTAGTGTCTACAGTCTACACCAAGGAACAGTAATGTTCTGTTTATTAGAAGCCCGCCACTTTAAATGCTTCAGCTTTTTAGGGTGGATTCAGATTGGTGGTTGAATTCTTTTTATTTATTTTTTAATCATTCATTAGCTGGAAAAAAATCATTTTGAAAGTGATTCCAATTATATTTTATGTTATTATTGCTATAGTTGTGGTTGGACTTTGCTATTCCTTTAAATGAATGATAATACTATCCATCCATCTATCCATCCATCTTTATAGTTAAAATTATTGTCCATGGTGTGAATGCCCCTTTTTTAAAAATAGGGCCTAATGTTTTGTTTTAATATGAAGGAATTTTCCGTATTTAATTTCCACAGGTGTTGTACCTGTTTTTTGAATTACACATTGCATTTAGTTGTGTTTTATAGGGTTAAAGGTAATGTCCATAAGTTAACGGATTCTGTCCTGGCATATACTTACTGTACAAGTACCTTTTCCGTTTTCATTATTGACATTAGTCACCCTCATGTCATTTCAAACCTGACTTTCTTACGTGGATCACTAAAGGAGATCTTCAGCAGAATGTCCAAGCTGTTCTCTTCCATAAGTGGATGGTTACCCAGAGTGTCAAGCTCCAAAAAATTACTAAAAATCCCTTAACAGTAGCCCATAGACCATGTTTTTTTCTGAAAATGTAGGAAAATGAAAATGCTTTTTCCTTATCTTTGTGTAAGGAACAGAATGAAATTTAATCTGCTTTTCACCTTGAAATCTTGCTTCTTTACCACTTTAATCATATGGATAAAACCCATGCAGCTAACAATGTTCTAGAATGTTTTGATAATATTTTTTCATAATAATTTCATAATTATGTATTTTTCATAATCTGGAAATGTTATTTATGAATGTTCTCTATAAAAAGGAAAACAATTCTTATTTTATTGGTTATGTGGATGTTAAAGACAACATTAAGGGAAAAATGTTCCATTTTATTATTGTTTATTATTACAAAGTGCAAACAAACAATATGAGAATGCAAATTTTAAAATTTTTCTCTCAACCATCTTAGATAAACATCCAACTAAATATTCAGAAAAAACATTCCATAAATGATTTAGAATGTTTTGAGAATATCATTAAAGACCACATACATTTGAACGAACATTCTAGTAAAAACTGGAAGAGAGTTTATTTTTAACTTTTCCAGAAGGTTCCCTGTTTCCTGCTATGAAATCTGCTTGGATATTCTGCTTTAGGTAATTACTTGTTTTCCACAAAAAAAACAAAAAAAACAAAAAAAAAGATATAAGGGTTTGTAATTTATAACAGATTTTTCACTAATGGGTGGACTTATTATTTTAAAATTAGAACTGGGGCCTCGTTGTCTACGGCTACATCTGCATTTACTTTTATTTTTACACATGGAATTTGCAATATTAAATGGTGAACAAATTATAGTTATTGGAACAACATATGGATACATTTGCAAGTCAGTTCTACATTCTCTTAATGAATTTAGTTAATTCATTGATAGACAGACATATAGATAGATTGATGGATAGATAATAAACATGCAAGTGAGTTCTACATTCTCTTAATTTGATTTAATGATAGATAGATAATAGATAGATAGATAGATAGATAGATAGATATATAGATAGATAGATAGATAGATAGATAGACAGACAGACAGACAGACAGACAGACAGACAGACAGATACTTAAATGGATAGATGGACAGATATTTTACAGTCCTCATACTCTTTGTCACATATTGATTTTGCTGTCTTAAATGTCTTTCCCATGTGCAGTGAGATAGCTTCTACTCTCAGATCTTAATTTGGTCCATTTTGACCTGTCACATGTTTGCAGTCTCTGTATTTATGTCTCTGTGCTGTGAGTGTAATGCCGGGAAGGTAATTGCCTCTTAACACTGTAGAAAGCCATTCAGCCTCCTAAAACCCAATGAAAGTGCAATTTCTCGAATGTGTGGCTCAGTTCAGGAAGTTTTACAGTTCCTCTCACTTCGGAGTCATAACCTTTTTGAAAGAGTTTTTTACAGATCAGGAGGTGAGTATGTATGTGATCTTGTCCTAGTTTGTTTCCAAAGATGTTTTTCTTTCTAAAAAAAAAAAAACAAAACAAAAAAATCCCCCAATGAATTTCACAGATGACAATGTCAGCATGGATATTACTGCTCACTACGGGTGTGTCTGTCCTGGGACTGTCCTGGGGTCAGCGGACTGAACCCATGTTTGCCTCAGTAACTCAGAGTGTTTTCCCGCCGGACTATGAGAATAACCCTACGCAGCTCAACTATGGCGTGGCTGTCACTGACGTGGATGGAGACGGAGATCTGGAGATCTTTGTTTCAGGGTGAGTGTAGTCTTCAGATCACATGCATTGTTTTCAGCAGTATAATAAAGTGAAGCATTTATGACATTATGTTTCTTTAGGTAAAATACTTTATCACTTTCTAGAAGTTATATGCTGCTTTTGTGTTATTTGAGTGAATTTACATTTTTGCGATATTGACAGAACAGATGCACTGGCCAAGAACATTACTTCAGTTTGTGGCTTGAAAGTGATATTTTAGGAGAAGCAGAAATGTCAAAGCAATTATTAAGGATTATTGGTAAACCATTTGTGAAATGATTTGGATTTAATTGAATTTGCGTTGATGAAAATAGATGTTATTGAAGAGTTCAATGTTTTGTTTGAGTTGTGTTCAAGAATGAAATTAAGTGCAACTGACAGAATCAAATCTCTAGGGAAACTAGGATCAGTTTCTCCTTCAATTAAATGACAGCCGAGGTGGAATTGTGTAATTTTAGGTCAGTGAAATACACCAAAAATGATGGTCCTTCGCTGGAAACTGGAAACAAACAAATTGAATATAGTTAAACATTAACCCTTCAAGGTTTTTTTTGTTGAATTGAGTTGAATTTTCAGGGAATACATCCTGAATTAAATTTATTTTTCCTGCCCCGCTGGGTTTGTTTTTCTTGTTTTAAGCATGTTGACTTATTTCACTAATATTTAAATACTGATGAGGAATTTTTAGTTGTGGTTTTTATTTATTTACACAATTACACAGTTACACAAATGTTCTGCTTTTTTTCTCTTTAGCTACAATGGCCCAAATCTGGTGTTGAAGTATGACAGTTTTAAGAAGAGGCTTGTTAACATTGCAGTTGACAACCGCAGTTCTCCATACTATGCACTCAGAGATCGACAGGGCAATGCCATTGGAGTGACAGCATGTGACATAGATGGTGATGGCAGAGAGGAAATTTACGTCCTTAACACTAATAATGCCTTCTCGGGTATGAAATGGTTCCATAAACAAGGCTCTGAAGGAAATGCTAAAGTAAATGGATGTTAGTTTCATGTAAATTGTTCATGTCATTTCATGCAGGGAGAACAACATACACTGACAAGCTCTTTAAGTTTCGTAACGGCCGGTTTGAGGATCTCCTGAATGATGACATAAATGAAAACCGAGATGTTGCCAATCGTGTGGCTGGTCGGTCAGTCGCATGTGTGGACAGAAAGGTAACACTTCTAATAAGTTTGTGTCAAACAAAAGCTTGATGGTAAAAACACTTTTTTCAGGAAAACTGACCAGGTGTATAAATAAGTAATTTGTATGTTTTCCTGTAAAATTCACACAGATCTTCCAAAATTAGGATTGCCATCTATATTCTGGGATTAAAAATAAATAATAATTAAAAAAGTTGATAAGTTCATTTATTTTTCTACGTCTTCGTTTCTACAATTTAAATTGCATTTGCTCTTAGTATAGTATGTTTCTCTGTCAAAACAGACCTGTGGTCCATTTTTGGATGGGAAACCAGCAGATGTTGTGAAAGTTTCCAGCTAACATGGAATGTTCTCAGTACTTTGTCTAATGTCCTGGCAAGGATCTCTTAAAGTTATGAAAAAACGCTCTTCCAGTAACGTTAATAGAACATTCGTTCAAAGTTAGCTGGTCTTTAATAATGTTCTTAAAGTGTTAACACAAAAAAAGGGGTTATACATCATCTGTTTTTCTTCTAAAACATTTTAGTTGGACATTTACAGGTGTATCTCAATAAATTAGAGTGTCGAGGAAAAGTTAATTTATTTCAGTAATTCAACTTAAATTGTGAAACTCGTGCATTAAATAAATTGAATGCACACAGACTGAAGTTTAAGTCTTTTGTTCTTTTAATTGTGATGACTTTGGCTCACATTTAACATAAACCCACCAATCTACTCTCTCAACAAATTAGAATACTTCATAAGACCAATAAAATAATAATAATAATAATAAGACATTTTTTTTTAGTGAATTGTTGGCCTTCTGGAAAGTATTTTCATTTACTGTACATGTACTAAATACTTTGTAGGTGCTCCTTTTGCTTTAATTACTGCTTCAATTCGGTGTGGCATGGAGGTGATCAGTTTGTGGCACTGCTGAGGTGGTATGGAAGCCCAGGTTCTTTGACAGTGGCCTTCAGCTCATCTGTATTGTTTGGTTTCTTGTTACTCATTTTCCTCTCTACAATATCAGGTCTGGTGAGTTTGCTGGCCAGTCACGCACACCAACACCATGGTCATTTAACCAAATTTTGGTATTTTTGGCAGCGTGGGCAGGTGCCAGATCCTGCTGGAAAATGAATTCAGCATCTTCAAAAAGCTGGTCTGCAGAAGGAAGCATGAAGTGCTCCAAAATTTCTTGATAAACAGGTGCAGTGACTTTGGTTTTCAAAAAACACAATGGACCAACACCAGAAGATGACAATGCACCCCAAATCATCTTAGACTGTGGAAACCTAACAGTGGACTTCAATCAACTAGGGCTATAAGCTTCTCCAACCTTCCTCCAGACTCTAGGACCTTGGTTTCCAAATGAAATACAAAACTTGCTGTCATCTGAACTTTGGACCACTGGGCAACAGTCCAGTTCTTCTTCTCCTTAGTCCATGTAAGACGCCTCTGACGTTGTCTGTGGTTCAGCAAATTCCTTGACACTTATGTGTGTGGTGGCTCTTGATGCCTTAGTCCATTTCTTGTGAAGTTCACTCAAATTCTTGAATCGATTTTGCTTGACAATTCTCATAAGGCAGCGGTTCTCTCGGTTGGTTTTGTATCTTTTCTTCCACAATTTTTCCTTCCACTCAACTTTCTGTTAACTTGTTTGGATACAGCACTCTGTGAACAGCCAGCTTCTTTGGCAATGAATGTTTGTGGCTCATCATCCTTGTGAAGGGTTTCAATGATTGTCTTCTGGACAGCTGTCAGATCAGCAGTCTTCCCCATGATTGTGTAGCCTAGTGAACCAAACTGAGAGACCGTTTTGAAGGCTCAGGAAACCTTCGCATTTATTTAATACAAAAGTATTAACAATTTGAGTAGAATTACTGAAATAAATGAACTTTTCCATGACATTCCAATTTATTGAGATGCACCTGTATGTAACTTTTTTATACATAAATTAATACTTGTTTGCAAATAATGTTTGCAAAGTGCTAAATATTCTCTTAACAGTTATGTAATCAAGAAAAAACTTTTTGAAAACATTTTTAAAAATGGGACATTTAAAAAAAAAATTGTGTTTTCATAACTTTTTGTAGAAATCGAGCATCGCGTTAAATATACTTGACGGAAGTGGTCCTGATTGAACATATGATTCTGGTTATTCTCAGCTCTAAAATATCGCACAGACTAGAAAATGCTCTTCTTGAGTGCAGTCTGTATAAAAGATTAAAAAAAAATACTCATCCAGTAATCATGAGTGACTGAAAATCATGGAAACTTCATGCTTAAAGCTTTTTGAATAACTGTAAGATGAAAATGTGAATAGTAAGTTGCAGCCTGAGGTATGCATTGATCATCAACAGGATTGCAGAACATTAGCATGTGGAATCTGAAGGAAAGTGAGTTCTTAAGGGTGTTGAGTGACTGTTTACATCTCATTACTGTCTGATCGTTTCACCCTCAGAAACTCAAAATCCTCTGCGGCCATCATTTGCTGTCCACCATTAATGTTGAATCCTGCCCCCATAGCCAACCAATATGATTGTTCATTTTCAGCGTACTGCAATATTTGTCTGTGACATTGAACCATGTGCTGTAATAATTAGAAAATGCAAGGTTTCATTGGTTTCTTTTTGTAAGGAGATGTAATAGGTGGGAAGTGCTGCCTTAATTTGTCTCTCTGCACGTAGGTTATCAGAGCTTCCTCCGTCTGACCACTCTTCACTACCTAATCCCAGACGTCATGATGAATGGCCAAACATGTCAATGATTTGTATTTAGTCCAAAACACCATAAGCTGAACAGCATATTTCCACAATTACTTCTGGACTGCATGCTGTTGTTTGGAGCAGTCAGCAGTGAAGAATGCTCAGCAATCCTGGGGAAGAACTTCAAGGGATTGAAATTGATTTTTTCGACCGCAGTCATTTGACTGGGCTCATAATTGTGAGATGGTGCTGCTTAAAAGTCCTTCAGCAATGATTTTATGATTTAAATGATTTAGGATCAGGCTTATAATAGGCTTGGAGAGAAACAAAACAAAATGTGTTTGGTCTTCACAGAGTTGGGAACCAAAAAAATGACCCTGTCATTGGATACTATGTCGATCCACAAAGAAACTTTAACAAGTTGAAATGAACTGCTGATGCAGATCGTTGAGTTTGCTTTATTTATTCCTATCTACAGTCATACAAGGTCACAGAAGCATTAAGATCCAGAAATCTGGTTTATATATATATATATATATATATATATATATATATATATATATATATATATATATATATATATATATATATATATATATATATATATTATTTATTTATTTTCATTTAAATACATTCATTATATTATATTTATTTGATTGTATCTTAATTCTCAATTAATTCAAGGCAATAGTAAATAATTGTGAATTAAAAAAAAAAAAAAACTAAAAATTTACCAATGGGTACCATGCTCTTTAATCAGTTTGATTAAAGTAATAGTTCACCCAAAAATACAAATTTCCTAAAAATTTACTGACTCTAAGGGCAAGATGTAGATGAGTATAATTCTTCATCCGAAAATATTTGAAGAAATTTAGCATTACATTACTTCCTCTACATTTAAGACATTTTTAATTTCAAGCAGTCAGAATCAGAAGATAAATATGAACAGATCAAGCACAGTTTAAAAGCAAAACAGTCCAAAACAGTTCTAAGCAAATATTTCGGAGGATTTTGATGTGAGAAGACAGCAGGAAGAGAACACTTATTATCATTTATAGCGTGCCCGGAATACCTCCCCAGGAAGGCGTCCAGGAGGTATCCAGAACAGATACCCGAGCCACCTCAGCTGGCTCCTCTCAATGTGGAGGAGCAGCGGCTCTACTCTGAACTCCTCCAGAGTGGCCGAGCTCCTCACCCTATCTCTAAGGGACTGCCCAGCCACCCTATGGAGAAAACTTTTTTCGGCCCGCTGTATCTGGGATTTTTTCCTTTCGGTCATGACCCACAGCTCATGATCATAGGTGAGAGTAGGAACGTAGATCGACCGGTCAATCGAGAGCTTCGCCTTGCAGCTCAGCTCCTTCTTCACCACAACAGACAGGTACATCAACCGCCTCACTGCAAAAGCTGCACCTATCTGCCTCTCAATCTCCATCTTTCCCTCACTCGTGAACAAGACCCCAAGATACTTGAACTGCTCCACTTGAAGCAGGAGCTCTCCACCAACCTGAAGGGGACATGCCACCCTTTTCCGGCTGAAAACCATGGCCAGGGACTTGGAGGTACTGATTCTCATCCCAGCCGCTTCACACTCTGCTGCAAACTGTCCAAGCGCACGCTGAAGGTCCTGGCCCGATGAAGCCAACATGACAACATCATCTGCAAAAAGCAGAGACGAAATCACGTGGTCCCAAAACCGGACACCCTCTGGCCCCTGGCTGCACCTAGAAATCCTAGAAAAAACAGGACCGGTGATAAAGGGCAGCCCTGCCGGAGTCCAACATGTACCGGGAACAAATCTGACTTAATGCCAGGAATGCGAACTAAGCTCCTGCTCCGGTCATATAGGGACCGAACAGCCCTTAACAGAAGGACCTGGACCCCATACTCCCAGAGCACCCCCCACATGAAGCCGCGAGGGACATGGTCAAATGCCTTCTCCAAATCCACAAAACACCTGTGGATCGGTTGGGCAAACTTCCATGAACCCTCCAGCACCCAGGTGAGGGCATAAAGCTGGTCAAGCGTTCCACGACCGGGACGAAAACCTCATTTGTCCTCCTGAATCCAAAGTTCGACTATCGACCAAATTCTCCTCTCCAGTACCCTGGCATAGACTTTCCATGGAAGTCTGAGGAGTGTGATCCCCCTGTAGTTGGAACACACCCTCTGGTCCCACTTCTTGAAAAGATTGCGATATCACTTCGATGAAACCATAGATGGTACAAAATATACTTTGAACGTATTAGTCTCCAATACTTTTCTAGTCCTTGTTACTGGCAAAATGTCTGTAAATCTAATTCTTTATAAACAGAGCATGCAAAACATGTAAATCATGACATTACAACTTGAGTTGCTAATACATTCTTGGGCAACATCTGTTTTAACTCCATTATGCTTTAATCTGTATTTTCTGAACTGAAGTTGCGGTTATGTAAAAACCAGAGAGCATTTGACATTTTCATTGTTGTGCCTCATTAGGATTCTGGTCATGAGCTGCTGATATTTATATACTTATGTATATATTTCTTTATTTCACCCTTTCCATGCTGTTGGATCCTGGGTGTCTTTATTGAAAATGTGTGTGCAAGTTCATTTGCTTGGCTACTTCACTGACTTCATGTCCACAGGGAATATTTCTGATAATGGGGTGTGAAATTAATATCCAAGGGGAGGCAGTTTAAATATGTGTGTGGTGTGTGAAAGTATGTGTATGCAACTGTTCTGTATGTGGACGAGTGTTTGACTTATTTCTCTTATGTTATAAGAGAGATGTTACTTTTCTTGCAATAATTACAAAATGATTTTCCATACATCAGATTTTCCACAAATCATATGGCACCACAATAATGATTTTGCCCCTAATTTGAGAAATGGTGGAATTGTCATTATTATGGAAAGTTATGACTTTCCCATTAAATACAAATTATCCTGTTTTTATATTTGTTTATTTACTGTTGGATATATATATAAAAGGCATCTTTATATGTATTTCACATCATGTATTTTAGACACAGTTTTCATGTTATCAATTTTTTTTAAATAGCACAAAATATAGAATGTTTTTAACCACAATATTTTAGTTTATTTTATTTTAGTCTTAACCTGTATGCAACATTATCAAATATTATAATTATTTAATTAATTTTTTTTTACAAAATAAGTGTGAAAAGTGTTAAAAAGTTCAGAAGCATAGAAACTTTTGTATATAGTTGTACAGTATATAGTTTATATAGTTTTCACTTTGTAGAATTGTGAGAATTTTTATAAAGGTTTTTAAAATTGTTTATGTGATTAAGCATTATTAGTAGTCTAATCAATATAAACAATGCATCTTTCTTTCTTTTTTAAGGGAACAGGTCGTTATTCCATCTACATTGCTAACTATGCCAGCGGAACTGTAGGTCCACATGCTCTGATTGAAATGGATGAAAGTTCAAGTGACCCGTCCAAGGGAATCATTGCACTGTCAAACGTGGCTGAGCAGGCCGGAGTCAACAAGTTCACAGGTGCATGTCTGCTTATTTATGAATATGTGAGTGGGAGTTTGTAAGTGTACGATGATGTCAGTGAATATATTACCCAGCACTCTTTAATGAGCTGTAGGATCCAGGTTTTTTGTCTTGTGGCTGATTTACAGTGGAGCTCGGTGCTCATATCAGCTTTGCATCACTGAGTTATAGACCGTGTTTATCAGCTAAAGCAGCCAGTAATAGAGAGAACAGGGCCCTGGAAGGCAGCGCTGAATAAAGAGATGGAGGTTTTGGCGCACTCAGCTGTTTACTCCACTGAAAGTCATGTGAAGGCACAAGGACAAGTGAGCCGTATTTCAGCTCTGACTTACTCAATGAAGCAGCTATTACATCAATCACTATGGGGAGAGCAGGGCTTTGGACCACCGTTCAGAGCAGTTTTGGAGAGGCACTGTTGAGAAGGGTTCAACTAGGACAGTCTCTGAATGGAAATGTCGCTGTAGTAACAAAATTAAGCTTTTGTGATATTCTTGCCTCACTATGGAGGATTCTGTCAAAGCCTTGGCAGACTTCATATGATTGAATGACACAAAACATGGAATGGCTTTGACCACAATATGTTATTATTGTTATTAACTTATTTTATATTTGAATTAATTTAATTTAATACATTTTTTATTTCATATTATAACACATTTAAATGTCACAAGACGGAATGGATTCAGCAATATGTTTCATTTCATTTAAATTATACATGCTATTTTATTTGTAATAATAAATATGTAATAATTGTTTGAATGACACAAAAATATGGAATTGATTAAACACAATATGTTTGTTTCATTTATTTTACCAATGCATTTCTTTTTTTAACATTTTATTTTATGAATAAACCTATTTTATTCACTTTATTTACATATTTAATGAGGACGCTGAAGCTGCATTGGAGTCTATCTGCAGAAGTTTATTTTATTTTATTTTATTTTATTTTAACCAGTCTGTAACAATATAAAGAATATAAATACTTAATTATACCAAATTCTTTTATACAGCAAAAGTTGTTCCCTCTTCCAAATGTCTTTTCAAATGTATTTCAAATATATATTTGAAAGTAAGAGCTATTTCAACTCTTAATAGCATGCTCATATTTAGCATTAAGAAGAACCTGGTCCTTCCGGGCCTTAAGAAATAAAAGCACTTTTTTTCCTTTAAAGCAGCTTTGAAACATCATAATGCTCATTGTGAAAAGCGCTATACAAAAAAAAGGTAAAAAAATACTTGCTGCTGTAATTCAACTGGAGGTCAGAGCTGTAGAATAGTGATAGGTGGGTGAGATGTGTTGAAAAAGAGCTGGTTAAATGCACGTTCACACTCTCTGTAATGTGATTATGGGCAGTCAGAGTCTGTGTCAGCAAAAGCAGCAGAGAGCCGCTGCTGGGGAAATGAGCTGGAAAGCCACTAACGATTTCTGCTGTGCCTTTGGTGATGATGGCCGTCTCTGCTGTGAGTTATAGGGGGACGGGGGGTCGTGGTGGGTCCCATCCTCAGTCAGACCCTACCTGATATTTTCTGTGACAATGAGTACAGCCCTAACTTTCTGTTTCGGAACAACGGGGATGGTACATTTACAGATGTGGCGGCACAAGCGGGTAAGTAAGAGCTGGCACTTTTCATTTTTTGTGATGATTTTGTTTTGAAAGGTGACTTTGTTAGCCTTTCAAAGCAAACATGCAATGAAATTTGTGTATTTGTTGTCACAGGGGTTGATGACCCGATGCAGCATGGCCGTGGAGTGGCGTTAGCAGATTTTAATCGGGATGGGAAGACAGACATTGTCTATGGAAACTGGAATGGGCCACATCGTCTGTTCCTACAGCTCAGCAATAATCGCAAGCAAAGGTTTAAGGTGCAGATTTTAAAAACACTCTGCAACTTTTTTAGCTGTAATGGAAGAGAAGATGTTTTTATTGCTGTCCTTGCCAGGCCAGAATATATATTTTTATACTAAATAATGGTAGGATCAGCTTTGTTATACAGAACACATTGTGATCCCTACATTCTGATCTGTATAATTAAATCCCTCTGAGAGAAAACAGAGGATAAAATAATAACATCTGCTGTCTGATTGATGTATTTAGTTATTCTCTAATCATTGTTCTATTGTTCGCGCAGTGACCTGGCCCTTGTTTCAGCTGGTAAAGCACACTGATTGTAATTAGTAACACAGTATGACACAGTATGATCGAAGAATTTCTTTTTTTTTCCATCAGACTTCAACAGAAAGTTGTTGTTTTTTCATCTGCTAACAGCTATATTAAGTCTGAATGTTGTGAGAAATGTTTGTTTTTTATTGTTTTTGCAGAACCTACTTTTAAAAGTTTGGGTTCAGTAAGATTTCCTTAAAAAAAAAAATACATTAATTCAGAAAGGATGTGTTAAATTAATCAAAAGTGGCAGTAAAGACTCAAATATTTAAAATAATTGGTGTTCTTTTGAAATTACTGTTTATCTAAACATCAAACAATGGTGTTCCACAATGATAATAAGCAGCACGATTGCTTTTAACTTTGATAATAATAAAGTTTCTTGAGCAGCAAATCTGCATATTTCATTTTTTAAGGATCCCGTGACACTGAAGACTGGAAAAATGTTATTTTTAATTGTGATAATTTTTCACAATATTTTACTGTATTTTTGATCAAATAGCAGAAGGAAAAAAGGACCCCAGACTTATGAATGCTAGTGTAATATTTTTTAACAATATAATATAATATGTGCATTATAGTGATTTTACCACAGCTTTTATACAATGGTGGCAAAAGCCATATGTAAAAAATCACATATTCATATTCAGTTTTTGATAGACAAACAAATAGGAATACGGATAGCTTAAGTTTCATTTAAACGTTGACAAATTTGTTCATATTGAACATGAAATGTCTTTTCCAGATTTTTGGCAAAACTAAGAACATTGAGATTTCTTCTGAAACTCTAGATGGAACATATGTGAGGTCACTAGGATCTTTTTCTCAAAATAAAACTCTTAGTTTTAAATCTTTTCAATCTGCTCAGTTTCCGCACATTGTCATCTAGGAGAAACATTTGTCCTGTGGGGCCAGTCAGAATTTGTAAGTCTGCTAATCTTAAACTAATGGTTTAATTAGGCTATGTAATCAAGCCTGTCCTTAAATAAATAATAAAAATTAAGTAGAAGTAATGAACCCAACATTATTATCTATTTATTTTCCTGCAGTAGTTAGTCATTAACCTTTGGAGCTCTGTAGAGTGTGTCAGGTTATAGTGTTTGATTGGACTTTTGTTATGGATGGATCAGTGCTGTGTGTGTAGGTCTTCTTCAGCTTTAGTTTGATCTCAGTGTTAGCCGCAGTGATCGGCTTCTTTAGCACAGAGATAAATGTCAGCAGGAAGCTGTTTTATGGGGGTCAATTGTTGGGGTAATGTCTAATGGTAGACCTTACAGAAGGGTTTGTGAATCAGAGTAGGGTATTGTGACCTTTGCCCATATAATTGCATTGTGATTAAGATGCTTTGTTATTCCGAGTGTTAATTCAACTTTGGCTGAACAAGCACACCAGCCTGTGTAAGTGCATGTATTTGCAAGTGCATCAGTATTGTCTCGTGCTCAGGTGTTTCATCACCTCTGCTGGTTCCTGTCCAGAGATGGCCATTGTCTCTTCTTCAACCAGACAGCAGAAGGTCACTTCATGGGCTTTCTCCTGCAGGTTTTATGAGCCCTATAATTAAAATTGGGCTTAATACTTGAGAGAGTGCCGGCATGCTCAATAACTCTTCCATGACTCGTTGCTACACTATTGAAGCGCAACGATAGCAGTTACTTTTCTCTGCTAAAACTCCCTGCAGTTTTTAGACTGTATTTATCTACAGCTTAGAACTTCATGTTATAGATATCACATTTCTGACTCTCCAGATCTTAAAGCTGATGTTCTCCTGTCAGCAAAGGTAAAAGACATACCTGTCCTAGTGTAATATGTAGAGACAACTACTGTAAGTATTTTCCCAAGTGTAAAGAGTGTAAGCACTGTGGAGTTTCAAATTTTGATACGCTGATATTCTCTGTACCAGGACGTGGCCACACAGAAGTTTTCCATGCCATCTCCTGTTCGCACTGTCATCGCAGCTGACTTTGATAATGACAATGAACTGGAAGTTTTTTTCAACAACATTGCCTACAGAGGACCATCAGCCAACAGACTCTTCAGGTGTGAACAAAAAGACTATACCGACATAGCTTAGATCTTAGAGGGGCGCAGAACACAAGGAGATGTTTAACAGGATGTTCACACTGATTATTTATGCTGTGTAAAGTGAATGGCCATCAAAGGCAATAAAAAAAGTTATCTTGTGCATTATTTAATGTCTTTGCAAGTCATCTAATACCTGCCTGAAGGACAGACTGAACTTTTATTTATGATCAGGAATATAAAAAATTATAATTAGTTCTCAGATTCAATGAGGAATATACTGTAGAAATGTAGTGAACAAATGTTGGTGTGTTTATATACTATTAAAGTATTTATTAATATTTAAATTAGCTTTTAATCGAAAATGTCATTTTCATTTTAATAATTTTATTTTGTGTAATTTTTTTAAATATATTTTTGGTAATACTTTTTAGCTTGCGATGATTTCCATTGCAATTTAGTTTTAATAATCGTTATTTTTTTGCTTATTTTATATAGTTAGTTTATACTTTTAATTATTATTATTTTTAAATCTAATATTTTATTTTATTTCAGCATTTTAATTGACAAACAATTTTTTATAGTTTTTTTAATTACCGATAAAACCTGCTGGTTACCATTTACTACCATTGTATGGGAAAAGAACAACATCAACATTCTGATATCCACAACCCCCCCCCCCCCCCCATAATACAGTATATCAGAAGGATAGTTCATTTCACTCTATGAATGTAACCTGTCTTTTGTGATTCATACAATTGCCTGCTTGACCAAAATGACCTAACAAAACAGTATTAACTTTATGTAACAGAGTTATTTCTTTAACATTTATTTTGGGGATTTGGTAGTAAGCCCAGATGGCATGACAAGCCAGCAAGTCCAACCGCCAGACCACAAACACAACCCAGTCCAACCACAACTCTACCTGATGGGAAATTCCCCTTACGTCCGACCTCACCCATTAAACGATGGCTTTCTAATGAGAAGACTGGACGTAGCATTAAACAGGACATTGTTTCAAATTAGTTTCTAATCCCATACTCAAACAATCTGGACCCTGGTTCTCAGAAAGCAAACCCTTAAGCTTTTTGTATAAAGAAACCTTTTAGTTAGCATTATTAGTCATCAAAATGTAGCGTATGAACTTCCAGCCCTAAAAAAATGTTTTAACTGAATCAATATTGTGTGAGTTTCATGAGCCTGGAAATGAATATCTCCATTGAGACATGTTATATAACATACATCTGACAAGGTACATTTGTCTTTGACTGTTCATTTGTGTCGAGTTCTCTCAAGCCAAAAGGCAAATTGAGTAAGTAATTAATCTTTACCATGGCAGAGTTTCTCGGAGAGAACACGGAGATCCACAGATCGAGGAGCTGAACATCGGGGAGGCCGCCGAACCAGAGGGACGGGGAACTGGTACGAAGGGTTTGGCTGGTTCATTCCATCCAAATTTAGGACTGTTTATCTTGTAAATCCATTTCATGACTTTTACAAATGGTAAATTTAAGATTTTCCTCTTAAAATAACTTGAAAATTTTTATTTTTTATTTTTTTAATAAAGGATTGAGGAGCCTGTTATATCAAAAAGTTATTACAAAGACAGCATTAATGTTCTCACCTCCATGTTGTTTAAAAGCTTGTCACATCACATTTATTGCTAATCCATCCCGTTGCGTTTTGGACAACATCAAAGGATATGCTTGTCAATCAATCAATGTGCTTTTTTCTTCTTTCTTTTTTTTAATAAATTTAAATTAGCATTAGGTAATACTCTGAAAGTAGCTAGCACATGGCTAGTGAAATACTAACACAATATTAGTTTTTTATTTTTATTTTTTAAAGAAATTAATATTTTAATCAGCAGTGATGCATTAAACAAAACAAAAGTGACAAAGACTTACTGTACATCATTACAAATGTTATATTTCAAGAAAATAATGTTCTATTAACTGTTCTATTCATCAAAGAATCCTGAAAAAAGGTGTCATGGTTTTCACAAAATATTAAGCAGCACAGCTGTTTTCAATATTGATATTAATAGTTGACAATAAAATTAGCATATTAAAATGAATTGTGAAGAATCATGTGACAATGAAGACTGGAGTAATGATGCTGACAATTTGGCTTTTCCACCACAGAAATAATTGATATTTAAAAAAAATAAAAAAAAATGAAAACTTTTATTGTAATGTTTCATATTATGACTGTTCCACTGTATTTTTCTTTTAAAAAAAAAGAAGAAAATAAAAATAAAAAAACTTTCAAAACCAAGTTAATAAAGTTGCTGACCCCTAACTTTTTGTTTATACTACAGTATTGAACAGTAGTGTATGTTAATCGGGCACACCTTTGTGTAAAGAAGAAGTTAGTAGTTTTTGGTGTACTAGAATAGATGAACAAACAAACTGTGGAGTGATGGGATGGTTGCGTTTAACTCCAAAACTTAATCCTGATTATTTCATCTCTACCACTAGATGTCATTATAAATCCAGGCTTGTGTATAACTGCATCTTGTTACTTTTATGACATTTAGTATTAGGTGGAGTCACCCCTCAATCTAAATCATCATCATCATCATCATTAGAAAGCCAATGTATCAGTGTATATGTGGTCTAAACATTTTTTTTTTTTTTTTTTTTGGTATTAATGTTGAGAATTGGAAACTATGTGTTACAGCTGTATCTGAGCAGGATGATCTGTATTTCAGGAGCAGCTGTGACTGATATTGATGGAGATGGGCAGCTGGATCTTTTGGTGATGCATGGGGAAAGTGCAGCTCAACCCATCTCTGTGTATCGAGTCACTCAGGTGAGATAGTGTTTTAGACCGGTCAGCCACATTTAAATAGACAAAACACTTCAGATTTTCTTGAGAAATAACTTATGCTTTGTTCTAGTATCACATATTCTCAAATGTTTCTTCTGAAATCCCTTAAGAGAAGTAAAAGATTTGAATTCAGAAATGAGACAAACCATTACCTAACCTATAATTGAGGTAAGCGGCCGCTTAGGGCTTGGGGAATCGCGGGGCCCCATTTGATATTGGTGAAACATGTTTGGCAAATGCTCCAGTGTGTATTTGTGTTCTGGAGAGCGTCAAAGTTTCACTCACCACTCAAAACGGCGAGTTTTGACAAGTGCTGAGTTTTTCTGCAAGCTCGCGAAAACTCTCATTATAACAATGTGTATGTAGATACGATGTAAATAAGAGATTGTGCAGTGCAGTGCAGACAGCTTCACTGATTAACGGAACGTCACGAGATTGCGATGAACTTAAGTCAATGACAGCTGTCTGGATAACTGTCTCAGAACCTCAGAGAAGAAAGAATCCTGTTTCGTATCATGAGTTTATTTCTCTTGGTGCTTCAAAATGACTAGTTTGTGTGCTTTCTTTTATGCACGTACTGGTGCAAACTGCTGTGCACTCATCCAAATACACAAATGCGACTGGACTTTCACTTAGTTGATTACATTTTATACTTGTTCCTTGGCAAACCCACCATATGCCTTAAGAACACTTGTAATATGAACGAGTTGCGTGGGATAATTTTATTGCATTCTTTTTATGACATTCTTTTTGTAATTTTGTAAGATTGAAGAAGGTTACAATTCAATAAATGGACAAGTGCAAGCAAGTTTTTTGTGATCTAAAAAAAAAATAAATAAAAAAATTTAGCCTAATATGGTGTCAGAACAGTTGTTAAATTTTGTAGAAGTAAATGAATTATAAACTATGAGAGAGCAATAGGAAAACAAAGCTGAAAGCCAGATATTTTGGGCAATTTTGCAGTCCTGGCCAGGACAGGAACCAAAAGAGGACATATGGTCATCTTAAAACAGTATTTTGCATTTATGGTTGAAGTTTAACAACTGTTTTGAAGTTGTTGGTTTTTCATTACAGGGCTCATCTAATAAATGGCTCCGTGTGATTCCACGCACACAGTTTGGGGCTTTTGCTCGTGGAGCAAAGGTGATAGTCTACACCAAGCGGAATGGCCCTCACACACGCATTATAGATGGAGGATCAGGGTACTTGTGCGAGATGGAGCCAGTGGCTCACTTTGGACTAGGTATGTATTTATTTCCCACTCTCTTTTGCCTAAAAAGCCTGCCTAAATTTTTTTGTCCACGATATTCACATTAAGAAAGGAACAACTATGAAATTGACCAGAACTGTAAAATATCTATTTCATAAGTGCATCCACCGTCTCGGAAATGTTCAGGGTCGCAGAGTAGCGGGAAAACAAGTGTTCGCTCTGCTGACTCATTACAGAGAAACAATTATGATGTAACGCCAGGTCATGTTCAGTGGGGGGCTTGGGGTCTCAGTAACATTATCCTCCATGTTGAGGCTGGTTCCTTGAATATCCTCATAGACTGAAGGTCCGGAGAGAAGCCTGCAGGTGCAGCAGCCGGTGGCAGCAAACCGGACCTTTTCCCCACGGCTTGGCAATGTTACAGATGCTTGGAGGCACATGGCTTCATCTGGGAGCTATCGGACAGATTTGTGGCAGGAGTAGGCTGCCAGCTGGAAGCTCGTATTGCTCTGAATGTGCTGTGAAAAACAAAATGATAGCCATCAGTGGTCACTGGATCACCCTGAGGGCTCGTATATATGTGCGTATGTGTTCAGGCCTCTCATCGATGTTTCTTTAAGGAAGAGTGTTTGTAAATTGATGTAAAATATCTGCACTACAAAATAAATCCATAGTACAGTTTACGGTGTCGAAGAATGGAAGTCGATTTCTTTCTTTTTTTCCCTATATTTCTTTCCTTTTTTTTTATTCTGACTTTTTGTCTCACAATTGCAGCTTTATTTCTTGCAGTGGCAGTGTTGTCTCACAATATGACTTTATATCTTACAGTAGATCGATTTCCATCCAAACGTGAAGCAAATATTTTCAGTTTGCAAAAAAAAAAAAAAAAAAAAAAAGCCAATTAGGTGCCTTTCTATCTAGTTGTTTGGGTGGATGATGGTGGTATTGGTAACCTAGTAACCAACAGTAAATAAAACAATTGCAATTTCCGTTACTCATTTCTGATGTGATACTTCAAAATGCACATAAAAACAGGGTGTTGGAAATATAGCTTGTGGTACCTCACAATTGCACCTTATATTATTTATTTATTTATTTAGATTTTTAGATGTTTTGAACATTTAGATTTATATGCCAAACATTACTATGGTAGATGTAACTTTTTTATTTTTTATTAAATTATTATTATTATTATTTTTTAAATACATTATATTAAGATTTTTAGATATTTAAAACGTTTATATTTCTCAGATAAGACCATCCCATTATACTTCTAAAAAATACTTTTTTAAAAATGTAATTAATTAATCTTTTTTAGACATTTTGTGTTTTTAGATTACCATTATACATCTCAACAAAAAAATGTATGGATTTTTATTTCATAAATTGTTATTATAATTTTTTTGATTATTAGATATTTAGAATTTCTGATTTCTCAGACTAACTAACTTACTAAATTAATAAATAAATTAATTAATTAATTAATTACCATGGTACTGTTTGTTAGTGAATAGTATCTGTATTGCATTCAGTTATCCAAACACTTGCAATCATCATTTTCCACATGAAGAATTTGCAGATTGCCTTTATTTAATAAAAAGCTGATAGGTGCTCAGTATGTCTTTCCCAAGTAAACTGCGTCTTTCAGTAACCACTGGTGAAATCTCATGCTTTTTGTCTCGAGAGGCACCTGAGCCAGCCTTGGCACTGCCAGGAGCCCCATGGATCTGTTTACCTAAGAAATGTCATTTAATTAAGAACTGGGAAGGCAGTCAGCTTCTCTCCTGCTTGACTAAAGGCTATAATGGAAAGAAAGTCTAATGCCCGCCATGTCCCTTCTCATTTCAGCTCCTTTGAAGTTCTGTCTTCCTCCTCCACCACATTCATTTCCAATGGATGATCTCTCCGTTCATGATCACTATGTTAGTCTCCTCTAACGGCCATGTTAATTACTGTCCCCGCCGTCTGTGAGAAAGTGTCTCTGACAATTAGATTGAAGGTAGTTAATGGATGCTTCTGTAAACCTTCTTAAATGAAGTGCTTTCCAACCACCGTGCCATTTATATGGCTCCTTATTGCAGCCACCAAACAACAGACAGATTTCATCAGTCTGGCATGTGTGAACCTCATTGCTTTAATGCCTCAGTGGCTGCTATGCCAGAAACTCTCTGGCCTGTGAACCCCACACACCAGCAGTCATGAGAAACCGGTTCTGCCGATCAAAGGAGATGTGTTCAGGCCTCGCTGCTCACGAAGCTGCCCACAGCTGAGACTGAACACATTCTTGTGCATTTGTTTTAGAGACTACGTGGTCTGTGCCAAACCAGAGCCTAGTCCAACCTGGCTATTGCCGAGGAACTTCTTGGGAGGGCCCTTTTTCCAGAATGGTATTTTTCCATGGAGAGATGTACATTAAGAAAATAAATCATTTATTATGTCTCCAAAGCCCGAGGGGAAGTTTTAACGACGTTCATGAGGTACTAAAAGGATTGATGCTTTGCCACCCTGACAGGGAAGGATGTGGCCACCAGTTTGGAAGTGTTCTGGCCAGGTGGACGTTCTGTGGCGAGACCTCTGGAGCCCAGTGATATGAACAAAGTGATGGAGATCCATTACCCTGAGAATGAGGAGGAGGCGACCCTAGTGGTGGAGATCGAAGTAAGTACCCTGCCTGTCATCCTCATATGTTCTTTCTTTATTTGAGAGGTTGAATTGTTGTAAGTAATATCTATTTCTTTTCACAGTGTGGACCAGGATTTGAGGTCAATGAAAATGGCCGCTGCACTGGTAAGTTTTTGAGCAATCTGACCTAAATTTAACCTCCCAGAGGCCTAAACTCCATAATCCATTGCAATAAATGTATATAGGGTATGATGTATGATAGGTGCTCAGTATGTCTTTCCCAACTAAACTGTGTCGCTGCTCGCTAGTTATAAAAAATATATAGCTTGAGACTGGTCTGAATTATGTACCATCCACAGTACAGTAGTTTCTTGCAAAAATGAAAGCAAAAAATAAAATAAAGGTATTGTGTTGTAAGTTTAGCAACATGCTAACGGAAAATTGTGAGTCAAGTCTCCTATGTGATTCACATGTGCATCATGTGGTGCAAAGCAGTCCAAATCAGTCACTTATACAGTACGATTCCATTTAAGTTAGGATGTTGCCTTAATTGGAATCTTCCTATGTAGGCAGCAGACAGCAAGGCAACTCAGCAGGCTTTAGAAAAGAAACTGTGTCAGTCATCATGAGTTTTTGTGTAGTAGGTGTGACTTCTTGGTTCGATGCACACATATAATGGTATCTTAAAGCATTCACTCCCACAAATAAATGTGGCTGTCATTCCTTAAACTTCACAGTGTGTACATAACCAGAGCATCATGTATCAGACCTCATGTTTATTCCACTCCTCTTCTTTGTCTAGACCAAGATGAGTGCACACAGTTCCCGTCTGTCTGTCCCTCTGAGCGACCTGTCTGCACCAACACCTACGGGAGCTTCAAGTGCCGTGCAAACAAGAGGTGTAACCAGGGATACGAGCCTAATTATGAAGGGACAGCATGTGTAGGTGAGTTGAGACTAAAGCCAGATGGTTATGGTGGATTGATATAACAAGAAGCCACTGAGAATAGCTGTTTGCCCTCATTTCACATAGGTAGGTCTGGAATTCATGGCAGCTTTCATTGGCCAAGGCTTGCCCATGAGGCCGTTTGTCAGACAAACAATCACAATTTGTTTCGTTCATTGTTAAGTTTTGTGGTGTGGAAATGTCACCACAATAACAGACCGGTGTGTAAAACTCTCTGACATATTTTAAAGATTCTATGCCGCAAACTTTAAATATTTCACATACTTTAGAAAATCCAGTGTTCAGTGGATTCTGAAAAGCGCTCGTCGTCACTGTTGTAAACACAGCGGCTTTCATCTTTCATGAGGGGGTTTGTATCTTTGTTTCCGCGGAAATCCTGTAGAATTCAACCAATCCGATGACTACTTAGACACTTCTGAATTTTTTTCACCGGTTGTGTCCCATATGCATCAGACGTTCAGCCAGCGGTCCGTGGGCGTGATGTCTGAGGCTGAGATTAGGGCAAAAATATCTCAACCTGTGCTATAATATGCAAAGATACCAAAAGAGGAATTTTTAACTCAAATGAACTCAAGCATTTCTCATTTCCAAGTCCACATGATGCTAATTAATTAATTATTAACTATATTCTTATTTTACATCAACTATTGTCTATCTTTCTGTTTTCTTTGCTCCAAATGAATTTTAAACGGAACACAATGAAAAGTGTTTATGTGTAAAAAAGAGTTAACTCAGAAATTGCTAGTCAATTTCACAAATAATTAAAAAAGTTGACCAAATTACCAAAGTTCGCAAGTCAGAAATTTTAGCATGAGCTCAAACATTTCTCACTTCCAAGACTATATGCAAATTGATTTTACAACTCTATGCTCTTATTTTACATAAACTATCATCTAATATCTTTCAATTTTCATTTCTCCCAGTGACAGTGCTGGAAAAAGTAGGATTAAGATTTATTTAAAAGTTTAGAAATGACTAGTACATTTCCAAATTCCAAAGAAAAGGCGAGCAACTAATTGAATTAAACTACATTTTAAGTTTTATTTTTATTTTTTATTTACAATGTCGAAATTTTTAACAGTGTAGTTTGCTTCTCTTTCCTTTTCCCCTTGCAGCCCAGGTGGCTTATTTTGGAGGAAACAGATCCTCCGCCTCCAAGTTCTGGGCTTCCCATCTTTGGCCTCTTCTACTAACTCTTCTCGCTGTCTTTACTGCTTGCTTTGGGGCATGAAGTGTGGTGCCTCTCCTCTCCTGACATCTCTTCCACACTGCTTGATCTCTGATTTTCTGCTTTTCTTTTGTTTTCGCACTGAGGTGTTTGGGAGTCAGCTGTAAAATGAACTCTCCATGGACCTGTTGCTTCTGCAGTGTCGTCACTAACAGACCTGTATGAATAATGCTTCGCTTTCCAGATGGGAACCAGAAAAGATCCCTGTTTTGAAGACAAACAAGCATTCCACTCCATCTAGATTGAGGAAAAATCAAAGATCCTCATATTCATCGAGTGCGATGTGGGATAAGATTGTGATTGTGTTACAGGCGACTATGAGTGCATTCAGTCTCATATCGGCAGCATTATGCTAGCAGGTTTTCCAGGGGAACATATTCCAGGCCGTCTGTTACTCGCAAGGTCTTGCTTGTGCTCTGATAAAAACATTCACAAGAGATTCATACTGTACACTTTTGACCCTCACCAGTACTAACGACTGCCATTGGGATCGGTGCATGTTTTTGGCATGGATGAGTATTACAAAACACAGTTTCATTTAGCAAAATGTTGTTCAGATTTATATATGTGGGATTTCACTGTGATCTAGCTGCAAAAACATAGACCCAGACCAAATTTGTGAAGTAAAACTTCTTTGATAAGATATGATGTCTATTTATTAAAAAATTTACCTTGACCACAACCAAAATATTACTTAAAATATTTCAACTTTGAAATATAGAGTTCAGTAAAGTCTTTTTCTAGAAAGAGATATTTTCCACACAAGGAAAATGTGTGTGTGGCCATTGTCCAAAAAAAGCACCCTAAAAGTATTTCATACAACTTATGTTTTGTCTTTTGAGAAATAAGAAGAAATTTAAAGGAATGGTTCATGCATATTGTATAACATAAGACGAAAATATGTGAATAGAATGAAAATAATTTGTTGTTGGATTTATTTGAAAAGATATTCACACAGGAAATTGCTCGTAAATTTCACTAAAAATTTTGAAGTAGAAATATTACAACTATTTTTTTTTCCCTCATGGGAACTATTCATTGTAAAAACGTTTCATGCAAACATGAAAATTGTCATCATTTACTCATCTTCATTTTCTTTTTAGACATTGTTATTTATTTATGTACAACATGAAAAAGAATCATCACAACTCATTTTTTTTTCCTCATACATAGACAGAGTGAACATATCTGTCCCCAAAAAAGCTAAAGTATTTTATTAATCCACACAGTCTTTTTAAAATATAAGATCACTTTGTGTGGAGAACAGACAATGAAAACCATCGTCTGTTTCTCCCAGAAATCTTGCCAGTGGCTCGAGAAGTCTTGAAAGGAAGCACAAATCAAATGGTTTTGTTTTGGCCCTTTTTAAAGGAAAAGTAAATTCTAAACCAGTCAGCTTAGCAAATGTATCACTTTGTTTGGTCGATGTTAAATGTGTATTAAATTTTATAAATGGATTTTTTTTTTTACCCTAGTAAGTGGGAACATTACAGATTGCTATGCAGAATATTCACCAAAGGGAAATTAACTGTGTGTGGTTCAATGAAAAAGGCATTTCAAAATGCAGTACGTGCTCTGTTTGCAAAGTTGTTAGCTTTGGATGTAAATATTGTGATTTCCTACAGTATGCCCTTGACTGAAATGAGACTGCTTATACAGGATCACCGATTTCAGTGCATCGGTGTAGCTACAGAGCTCAGAATCCACATTTGTTGCATTTTTTTAAACATTGTGTATCGTCTTAATCTGGACAGTTGCATCAGTAACATTTAATATGAATCCTCTGTGGTTTTTGATGGAGGTGTAAAAAATCTTCTGAACTGACTCATAATGTGTGCTTTGGCTGAAGACCCCTCCGTCTTCAGGGGAGAATAGATTCTCTTTATTTTATTACACTGTTCTAATTTTCCATGTCATGATTCAGACGAAACGTGCTGACTGCTTCGGGAAAAAATTCAGATCTCACAAGAGCTGAGAGATGCCACCTGTAGTTATTATTTTAGTGATACATGTACCTACAGAACAGATTAGATCAAGCTTACCTCAGTGTCATGGTTAAAAGGAAAGGCAAAGTGTGGAATCGTAATAAATGCATGTCATGGTAAAGATAAATGTGAATATTTGATCTGTCTTTTTACTTTTCCGCCATAGCGATTCTGTTGAAAATGGCAGCACGGGTTTCTATGCTAGTCCAGAGTGGTCAGAGTTGCTTCATGATTTTCTAGTTAAAAGTGTGGTTAAGCTAGTTAAAAAGCCTAGTAGGCAGACCAGCAAGCAAAGCACAACATATACTGGTGTTTTCAACAGGCATGGATACTGAAGTACTAAACGGTCAATCAGATTATATGATGAGCTGCTCCAGATGAAGATTTTATCTCTACTTTTATGTAGAAATGGTTTAAATGTAAATAGAACACAAGTCTAATGATTTCTGGAGAAAATACGGCTTAAAAACAGGCTAGTTTCATTCTTGGAATTTTTTTTTTTTTTTCTTTTTTCTTTTATTATTATTTTCTTTTTTTATGAATCTATGAATTAATAGCTTTTTTTGTATAATTTGGGGTCCATTTGTACAATAAAGAGAAAACCTTTTTCTGATTTTTTTGTCTTGGTTTTTGTCACAGCAATGAGAATAAGTATATAAATATATATATATATATATATATATATATATATATATATATATATATATATATATATATATATATATATATATATATATATATATATATATATATATATATATATATATATATATATAATGTCACATTTTGAAATATGGTGTGTCATTGTGAGGTAAATAATCAGTTACCTTTTTTTTTTACTCTGAGGCAGAAATGGGCTCTTATTCTCCTTCTATAAAAGGTTAGAATTTCTCAGTAACATTAACTCAGTAGCTTTATAACTTAATATTAATATTAACTAACATCACTAAGTAAATAAAATAATACTAATAAAATAACACTAAAATAATTCTTAACAGCCCATTTTTGGGGAAGTCGTGGCCTAATGGTTAGAGGGTTGGACTCCCAATTGAAGGGTTGTGGGTTCTAGTCTCGGGCCGGACGGAATTGTGGGTGGGGGTAGTGCATGTACAGTTCTCTCTCCACCTTCAATACCACGACTTAGGTGCCCTTGAGCAAGGCATCGAACCCCCAACTGCTCCCCGGGCGCCGCAGCATAAATGGCTGCCCACTGCTCCGGGTGTGTGCTCACAGTGTGTGTGTGTTCACTGCTCTGGGTGTGTGCATTTCGGATGGGTTAAATGCAGAGCACAAATTCTGAGTATGGGTCACCATACTTGGCTGAATGTCACTTCACTTCACTTCACTTGTTGGAAGATTTAAAATTAGAGAAGAAGAATTTTTTTGTTTTTAAATAAATTAATACTTTTCAGAGTCAAATCAAACAAATGCTCTTCTTTTGAACTTGAATTCATCCAAGAATCTTGAATTTTTTTCTTCATATTTTCCACATAAATATTAAGCAGCATAACTGGTTTCAACGTTGCTAATAAGAAATGTTTCTTGAGCACCAAATTAGCATATTAGATTGATTTCTGAAGGATCGGACATCACTGGGCACATGGGTTACCCGAGGCTGTTACAGCTTGCTTTCTTGCTCACTCAGGTATTCAAGACATTTTTCAGATTTTCAGCCTCCAAGTTAGCCCGGGAGACAACAAAATAAAGAAAGAGAATGGAAACTGGAGCAAGATTTAATCTGGGAGAGGAAAGCAAACAGTCCAAGTCTGTTGAGATGTGAGACCGCTATGTGTTTGTTGTGTTTGAATGCAACATTAGATTCCAAAGGCTGGGTTTAAAGGGTGAAGGGTATGATGGGTGAAACTGGGCCATGGGTCTCATGGTTCAGTACTAGCGGAACTCATACCACTGAAGTATCTGTTTACCCAGGTGCTCTCCTCTGGCCATTACTGGGCAACCAGCCAACAAGGTAGATGAGAGATGTAAACACTACTCTGAAAGACATCACACTCAGGTCAGCATCCCATCAGGATGATTTTTTATTCCTTTTCCATTTGGTCCTAGCCACATCATGGTTTCTTGAGAAGTGAGAATGTCCTAATGCTACAGATTAGGACATAACATCACTTTCAAAGACCAATGTCCAGTCACAGAAGCTAAACGCACAATGAGTTTCTTAGAGGCAGGTGAATGTGGTTGGTTGTTGCACATATTGCAGCAGATAGTAAATTAAATGTCTGGTTATTGGTGCTAAAACGTAAATGCTCAGTCACATTTGAAACTAATTAACAATCTACACTAAAGCCACCCTAAACCTAACCATTAGTGCAAAAAAGAGAAACCTGAAAAAAAGCGGTAACATCTTTGTTCATTGATAATCTGCCCCGCATTCATAATTTTTTGTTGGGTGAAAAGGTTGTTGATGTTTTACTGGCCCTAGTGTTTATTTTTCAGTGCAAAACTGCACTGATTTGTATGTATACAGTAGCTATGTTTTAGGAGTTTTGCAAAAATGTTGGCACTGTAGAGGCATATTTTTCCAACAAGCCTATGTTGTAGAAAAAGCACTGAAACACACTGAATGACCAGAGGTATGTGAACACCATCTTCAAATGAATGGGAATGGCCCTTTTCCACTGAAAAAGAGTTGTTAAGAAGCATCAACTCCTTATATTAATGCCTAAAGGTGCTGTATGTAGGGCTGACACCGAGTGGTTGAACTAGGTTTTACAGTCCAAATGCAAAATATTGGAGAGTTTTTTATTTTTTTATTTTTTTTTGAGGTTGCCAGATTGACGACACCAACAGGAACGAGCACACTTGACGATGAATGATATGAAATATGCTGTGTTTTCTGCTAGCTGGAAACCCGGGGTGCCGAAATACAATTTGGTTAACTGGCATTGAGCAGGTTTCACAAACCATAAAACAAGGAGACTGACTTTCCAGCTCTGAGACACATTTTTCAAAGGAGAATAACTGACTGTAGCATTGTTTTTCAGATAAACTAGTATTTTGACTTAAAAATCCCATACAGCACCTTTAAAAACACGTATGGGTGTGTTATTTGGGTGTCCATATACTATATACTGTAGTTGGTTGAGGCAAGAATATAGTCATAGTCAAATTCAAATCTATTATTCATTTCCTGGCCAGTTCTACAGTTCTTTCTCCATCTTCTTTCCTGCTTTAATAATGTGCTGCACTGATTAACTATTGATGGGGTTGAAAAAGAGTGAGCACTAGACGCTGAAGAGAATGGGATTGAAATTGGTGCTGATAGCTTGTAGATGGAAATGGAGGAATACTGTAACTCAGTTTGGGAGGTCTGAACATCACTGACTGCCATTGTTTGCTGCCATTGGCGTTCCTCACATAGCAGATAGGCCAAACCAAAAGGGCTCCTCCTCATAAATGAAGCACTTGAGGACACTTGGCTGTGATGGATTACAGAATTCAATCTTCTGGACTTTTTCTTCTGATCCCTGTTGATTTGTTTGGGCATTTATGAAACACATTGGGTTGATTAAAATAATTCAAAGATAGTTTTGGTCAGCTTTCATGTAATATACTCGCCTGATGTTTTTGGATATTATAACTCTTTTTTTGACCAATATTCATATTATTATCCCATTTGACACTGTTTAATATGAACATCGTCAATTACAGGAGGGGTTAGGAATTTTTTAAGCAGTTTGCACAATGTTTTTCCTGTCGTAGTGTGTGGCCGAAAGATTGTTTTTGAATGCCAGTGAGACAAAAAGGCATTGAACGAGTCATCTTCGACATCTTCCTCAGAAACAAACAGGCTGTAGCCTTGAATTATACCCTCCCTTTCCTAACATTGCTAAATGTATCTGGGAACGGAACTTATTGCAAAAGCGTATATTTAGATTCAGTGTACACTAGATGTTGCATCCTACAACAGACGCAACACATTCACCGTCAGTCTTTGAGGCTGAACACCTGTAGCCAAAGCCAACATGGCTGTCATTTGAAGGGGCTGATCTAAATTCTGCCAAACCATAATATTTGCAGACACTAAATCTGGCCAGAAATGAAAGAGAAACGTCATGTAGACTGTATTGTGTTCATCCTGTCTCATGAAAGCTCTCCAGGCTGAGTGTTTAAATAATAAATGAAATGTGCCATGAATATTGAAAGGATCATGTTCACATTTAAACTGCCATGTAACAATCAGAAGCATGAAGAATTGCAGTTTTCCCTCAGTTAAGATCTCCTTCACACTCTGTACTGAATGTGCTGCACATGTCCTGTAGATGTGATCACATCCCAATCGGTCACATTAAACCGAGACATAGTGTGCATGGATCACTGGATTTGAAGATCATGTCAATACATATGCGGGTAGTGTTGAGCAGCAAAATAATCATTATAATCTTTTAAAATATTAATAATGTAATAATATAGTATATGTATGAATGTAAATATAAAAAAGTATAATAAATATTAATAAAAATATTTCTAGAAAAATATTTTAAAATGTTATATTTATAATAATATTTATAAATAATATACTATTTTAAGCCTTAATATATTTTATAAAGTTTTCATATTTAAAGAATCCAAATTGTGTTCTTTAAAGTTAGTTCAGTAACATATTGTAAGACTTTGTATTTTCATTATGACACTGATTTCACAGGATGATTTCTTCATCTTAATGTATTTAGTCAGGAAGGTTTTGTTCATTCTGGAGCCACAATTAGATAGTTTACTAGAAAATAACAACAACAACAAAAAAAATTATTGCAGTGCACTTCACTGGCTCATCCATCTCTGTTCATGACAGAAAATTAAATCTTTTTAATGCAACATTTCCTAAAGTTCCAAAATGATTGTCACTTTATTCAAAAAGACGTTACGAGAATCTTTCAGCCTCTGTCAGCTTTAGTCCTTCTGTTTCATTCCTTTTTGTTCAAGTCCAGAACGCAGAGCTGGACTGTGTTAACACTGGATTGGTTTTAATTTCCCCCTTGGTTGACAAAGATTATGAAGTTTGCTTTTTAAATGTGAACTCAAGGGCATTTCAATTAGTCTCTCATCTGCTGACCACGATCTGCGTGCTTACCGGTGGGGGATATGAGTAATACACTCATGGAAAAAACTCTTGCTCACATTGCACTTGGGTTTTAAATTCATTATATTTGCCTATTTTGTTTTCGTTTATCAGTGTCCAAAAATATATGACTATGGGGTTTTATTTGACCTTTCTTTGACCTTTTCTAATTTAGTCCAATCCAATGCTAAAATTAAAAACAATATATAAACTAATTTTTAATATACAATTTAATATTTATTTACAATTTAAAATAACTTTCTATAATTTCTATTTGATTATATCTTAAAATGCTATTTACTGCAAGTTCCTGTGATGGCAAAACTGCATTTTCAGCATCATTTATCCAGTCTTCAGTGTCTCATGATCCTTCAGAAATCATTCTTATATGCTCATTTGGTGCTCGAGAAATAGTTCTGATGATTATCAATGTTGAAAAAAAAAAAGATTATTTGATGAATAGAAATAAAAAAGAACAGAATTTAGCTGAAATAAAAAGCTTCTGTAATATTCTAAATTCTCATTGTCACTTTTGATCAATTAATGCATGCTTGCTAAATCAAAGTATTAATTTCTTAATTTCTTTCATTTAAAAAAAGAGAAAAAAAGATAAATGTTTTACTGACCCCAAACTTTTGAACAGTATAGTGTATATTAGAAAAGCTTTCTTTTTCAGCTAAAATCTGTCCTTTTTTCCTTTTGTCTTTCATCAAAGAATATTGCACACTAATATTGATTTAAATTTGATTGTTCTAAAACTATTTGAAATCACAAGGCTTTGCTTTATCAGCAGGTAAATCTGTTCCTCTCCACTAATATCCTGGAGGAGGAACAGACCAAATGCAAATGCCCCATAAAACTGCAGAACCAACCAGTGGGTTTGCCAAAGTCATAACTCTAATCCTCTGTCTCTGGTGCAGAATACTCGTGTCACATCAAGGGCAATACCATTTCCTCTCAAATAAGAATATATGACTTCTTTACTAGCCAGTAATGCTGCTTAATGTCTTATGGGAGAGAATGGCTTTTTGGAGAGTGTGTGAGCTGGACCTTGATTTAGCCTTTTGAGATTGAACAAAATGATGAACCTGCAGTGTTTGTGAACCGATCCCACACATGCTCAGAAATCAGTCTGTTTTCATTTTAGCGCTGTCTGTGTATGTGAAGGGAGAAACTCTACTGATCTCGGTTTCCAAAGGAACAACAAAACATTTTATTTCTGTTGCCATTCTGGATAAAAGACAATACCTCTTTCAAAAACCTGCTCACATACAGAAATCTTGGGATAAACGTATATTTTTATATAAATTGTACAAAACACTTTTTTATATACAGTATTTGAGTGGAACATAACAGTAATAAACAGCAAACCAAATATTTGCTGCTTTGTTACTTATTTTCCATTTCAAAGAATATTAGTACAGATAATAAAACACATTTGTCTCTGTAGCAGCAATGAGCCAGATATTTTATAATATTTGTAACAGAAGTAATAAACAGTTAATGGAAAGTTATGATTTTACATTAGGAAGACATGAACATTTTATTTTTTTTCCCCTTTTAAATCATACGCCAGTGTTTTCTCTAAACAGTTTGTTCAAAACAATATAATCTATAATACAAAACTAGGTTTTACATTTTGTCACATCAAAGTACTTTTTAAAACACATGTTATATATATTCATTTTTTAATATAGGAGACATGTAGGACTTTCCATCTTTCCATGCAGCCATACACGCCCAATATTTGTTAATGTAAATGAAAAGTAATTATTGTGGAAAACTCATGAAATGACGCTAGACACTCTCTGCCCGACACTTTTTTATGAATTATATACAAGCTGTCTAAAATAGCAGGCGTGTCCATATAAACAAATGGTAATATATGTCTTTTTAATGTAACTTATGTCATGTTTTACTGATTTGTATGGATCAGACTTGGGCCCTTTCAGACTAAATATTATAAATTCTGAAGGGCCCCTTACACTCCATCATTAGAGTTGAAATCAGTCAGTCAAACCAGGCCAAGAAATAATTCAGATTTTAATTCTGTTTTGTCAAAATGTATGGACTGTGGGTGAGAGAAGTTTGGCAGATTTACTTGTGAAATCTTTCCTGAGCAACTTGTCACTTTTCTAGCCCAACAAACAATCAACATGAACTCAAAATCAATACAGTCAAACATGTGCCTGATGCACAATTCATTGCTGCTTGCAATTCTAATCTATTCCAGAAATGCCTATTATTCACAATCCAATCAAGTCCAACTGTGCATTGTTCTGAAAATATATCATATGGCAGAAAACAAAAGGGTTATGAACAGGTTTATGATGACTTAATCAATTTTTTTTTTCAAAATCACCTTTCCAACTCCAAAGAGTTTACAGAATTTACAGAAGTCCACAGTCCTGATGGATCAGCGCCAGGGTGGGTTTCGCCACAGCAGTGAAACATGAAGGCAGCAGCACAGGAGATTTATGAACACTACGAGGCTACAGAGCAGCTGAGTGGCTGTCAGAACTGAGCTGAGGGGCTCATAGGTAGGTTACAATGATTACGGACAGGCAGGGAATTATAAAAAAAAATGGGGGAACAAATAGCAATGAACAGACAGTTAAAGGGGTTGTATCATGAAGAATCCAAATTTTCACTGAAACCGAGGTGCAAAACCGATCATTCTGAACCTTCTTAAACCAACATATTACACTCACTTTGAAATGGCAATGATGCTCATTCACCATCCAGAACGTTGCCTGTCCAGTCATAGTGAGGAATGGCATATGAAGTACGATAGCTCAAGGAGGCAGTTTCTTTCAATGCAGTTCCTGGACTGGTTTTTAAGAAGGTCGCCGATAATATCAGTCTGGTTTTGCTCTGATTGTTTGTTGCTTTTTATGAAGAGGCTGTTACTGAAACATGAGGCAGTTAGAAACTAGACAGCAAAGTCTTTCAATGACCAGTTCTCTGTTTCTTTAGTCCCATCCAATTCAAAATATTTAAGTAGATTCTTGATATAACTTAGTGATTACAACTACAGGATTACAAAGAATAAACTCAACAACTTGTACATTTTTATGCAAATAAACATTTGAGCCACTTCACATGTGGAACTTCAGTGCAAAAATCTACATATGATCCCCTAACAATAATAATTTACATATAATACTTTGTTCATATATATATATACAGTATTGTTCAAAATAATAGCAGTACAATGTGACTAACCAGAATAATCAAGGTTTTTCGTATATTTTTTTATTGCTACGTGGCAAACAAGTTACCAGTAGGTTCAGTAGATTCTCAGAAAACAAATGAGACCCAGCATTCATGATATGCACGCTCTTAAGGCTGTGCAATTGGGCAATTAGTTGAATTAGTTGAAAGGGGTGTGTTCAAAAAAATAGCAGTGTGGCATTCAATCACCGAGGTCATCAATTTTGTGAAGAAACGGGTGTGAATCAGGTGGCCCCTATTTAAGGATGAAGCCAACACTTGTTGAACATGCATTTGAAAGCTGAGGAAAATGGGTCGTTCAAGACATTGTTCAGAAGAACAGCGTACTTTGATTAAAAAGTTGATTAGAGAGGGGAAAACCTATAAAGAGGTGCAAAAAATGATAGGCTGTTCAGCTAAAATGATCTCCAATGCCTTAAAATGGAGAGCAAAACCAGAGAGACGTGGAAGAAAACGGAAGACAACCATCAAAATGGATAGAAGAATAACCAGAATGGCAAAGGCTCAGCCAATGATCACCTCCAGGATGATCAAAGACAGTCTGGAGTTACCTGTAAGTACTGTGACAGTTAGAAGACGTCTGTGTGAAGCTAATCTATTTTCAAGAATCCCCCGCAAAGTCCCTCTGTTAAAAAAAAGGCATGTGCAGAAGAGGTTACAATTTGCCAAAGAACACATCAACTGGCCTAAAGAGAAATGGAGGAACATTTTGTGGACTGATGAGAGTAAAATTGTTCTTTTTGGGTCCAAGGGCCACAGGCAGTTTGTGAGACGACCCCCAAACTCTGAATTCAAGCCACAGTACACAGTGAAGACAGTGAAGCATGGAGGTGCAAGCATCATGATATGGGCATGTTTCTCCTACTATGGTGTTGGGCCTATTTATCGCATACCAGGGATCATGGATCAGTTTGCATATGTTAAAATACTTGAAGAGGTCATGTTGCCCTATGCTGAAGAGGACATGCCCTTGAAATGGTTGTTTCAACAAGACAATGACCCAAAACACACTAGTAAACGGGCAAAGTCTTGGTTCCAAACCAACAAAATTAATGTTATGGAGTGGCCAGCCCAATCTCCAGACCTTAATCCAATTGAGAACTTGTGGGGTGATATCAAAAATGCTGTTTCTGAAGCAAAACCAAGAAATGTGAATGAATTGTGGAATGTTGTTAAAGAATCATGGAGTGGAATGAGAGGTGCCACAAGTTGGTTGACTCCATGCCACACAGATGTCAAGCAGTTTTAAAAAACTGTGGTCATACAACTAAATATTAGTTTAGTGATTCACAGGATTGCTAAATCCCAGAAAAAAAAAAAATGTTTGTACAAAATAGTTTTGAGTTTGTACAGTCAAAGGTAGACACTGCTATTTTTTTGAACACACCCCTTTCAACTAATTCAACTAATTGCCCAATTGCACAGCCTTAAGAGCGTGCATATCATGAATGCTGGGTCTTGTTTGTTTTCTGACAATCTACTGAACCTACTGGTAACTTGTTTGCCACGTAGCAATAAAAAATATACTAAAAACCTTGATTATTCTGGTTAGTCACATTGTACTGCTATTATTTTGAACAATACTGTATATATATATATATATATATATATATATATATATATATATATATATACACACACACACACACACACACACACACACACACACACACACACACACACACACACACACACACACACATACAAGTATTGCCTTGTGCAGAAAGCTCATCACTACTTTCCTGGCACAATTAATACTGCACACTTTTTTACTTCAGACTTCTAAACTGAATGGAAGTTAGCCATAGCCGACTATGAAAAGGGCCATTATTTCTTAAAAGAGAATAATGAGTATGCATTCTTGCATGATTTATGTCCGAGAATCTAGCAAATATGCTTAACATGAAACCAAGAGCAATGAAAAATCTCACAGCTCATTCTGAACAGCTGGTCAGTCAATCTTTTCTGAACCACTTCAGTCAAAATAAACTTTATCTACAGTGCATTTACATGTTGGACCTGCTTCTGTCTACACTGGCTCCCTCGGTTCCCTGCAGAAGAACTAACCAGAGGTAGAGTTTATCGTACAAAAAAATAATTAAGTAAAATAAATACAAAGATAAAACAAACTGTTGCTATTACTGTTTTTGCCCAATTTGGGCATATTGTCCACAACACCAAACACTGAACCTCTGAGGTGCAGGTAGAGGTATGTGGTGGAACTAACAGAAGGAACAAGATCCTGGAGCGCTGAAAAGGGTCAAGACTGCCAGTGAACCGAGGCACTGCTGAATTTGGCCCCGTTGTACATGGGATAAATAGAGAGAGCTCAGTCACTGTCCAAACTAAATAAGCACCAAAGCCCTGCTGGAAATTCCATCTTAAGCTGGTTGCTGTATTTTGGAACCATCTTTAGACCAGCAACAAACCAGCTATCAGCTGGTCATGACAGTTCATGCAAACCATGGGAGCTGGTAAACCAGCTAGTTAGCAGAATTTGAACTTGCCTAATATTTGAACTTTGCATAATTTATCTTATTATTCCCCTGTTTATTACTACTATATGAAGCGGCTTTGAAACAATTATTTTATTTTATTTTTTGTATAAAGTGCTACATAAATAAAGGTGACTTAATTAATTAAATAATTATAAAAATGTGTTACTTGAAGTAAAATAAATAAACTGAAATATAATGAAATATATATACTTTTTTTTTTTTTACTTTTTTTCATTTCAGATCGTTTCCAAGGTAACATTTCTCATTTTAATTTAGTTTAACTTGTTGTACTGAAATACCTAATACTAAACCTGAAAAAAAAAAAAAATATATATATATAGAGGCATATTTGAAAACAATAAAAACTAATAAAAATATAAAAACAACAAAATTACTAAAACTTTAGCTAAAAATTAGAAAAGCAGGAAATGAATTAAAAAGGAACATATAATCTGATTCAAAATATTAAAGGTGCTGTATGTAATTTGTTTAATTGTTTGGGGACGTTACTAAAGCAGAAAATACTATAAAATAACTGGAGATGTTTAGGAAATATGCTAAGTTTACATACGCTACAGGCAGCTATTTCACTATGATAATGGACGTTCTGTGTCGGAATGTCTGTTTTTTTTTTTTTTTTTTTTTTTTTTAGGTTCAGGTGATTCCGCCCACTGCCAATTTACCACATAATATTTTGACACCCCGAGTTGCCAGTTGGTGGAAAACACAGCACATATTGCAAACGATCTGGGTCAGAAATCACAGATTGTATGTGACCTGAAAACTCTTACCTGCGTGATAAAGTCGAGGATGCAGAGAATCGCAGTAGAGCATATAACTTGCGTTTTGTGCATGTTCCGGAAAAATCGGAGGGTCAGGACATCATTGGCTTCATGAGAGAGCTTATTCAGTTACTTCTGGGGAAAGAGAACTTTATGGTTCCCCCAGTTATCGAGAGAGCCCACCGTTTTCCCACCACGCTACAAACGAATAAGCTGAAAGTTGGGCCAAGGCCAATCCTCGTGAAATTTCTTAGCCTCCAGGATAAACAATTAATATTACGCCTTTCGCGTGAGAAGAAGGAACTAAAGTACAAAGGCAACCGCGTCCACATCTTCCCTGATTTCAGTGCCGGCATTGCTCAAAAACGTCGTCAATTTGATGCTATCAAGAAGAAATTCCGAGAACTGAAGATGGAATATTCTCTCCAATATCCTGCCACACTGAGGATTACTGCAGCGGGCAAAGTAATCCTGTTTAAAAGTCCTGGAGATGCTGAGTCCTTTCTTCGGGATTTCGAGGCTCAATCTCAGAATGACTGATTGTTTCGTTTAACCCAGGAAAAATATTATTTGAGTTGACTCTGTTGCTGTTGTCATTTGTGGCATGAAAGGCTCACATTTATTGAAGTGAGTCATCTATCTCTCAGGCCGATTAGTTCAATTTTGTTATATTTTGTTATCATATCTTATTTTATTCTTTATGAGATCGGTCAATGTATTCATATATAGCCTACCATCAATGTCTGGAAGTCAGTTTGACTCAGATGATTGTTTGTGAAGGAAAAAGTTATCTAATATTATTTATTTTTTTTCTCACCTCATGTAATTCAAGTAAAAAACTTAGCAGACTGCATCTGTATTCTGTTATGTTTTGGCCTATTTGGTCTATGATTGTACTCGCGTGCGCTAGAGCGCGTGCGTGTGTGTGTGAGTGTGTGTGTGTATGTTATGCGTGGTTATGTGTATGTTGCTCTTCCAACCCCACCCCAGTCAACCTGTTCTTTCATGCTCTGAATAGTTAACATGGGTAAAGGCTTATTTGTTATCCACCTGAACATAAGAAGTCTGTCACATAAAATTGATCTTTTAAGGGCCTGGCTTGTCTATAATAAACCTAATGTTATCACACTGTCTGAGACCTGGTTGAATAATAATATATTAGATGAGGAAATTAAACTGGATGGTTATGTTCTGTATAGAGCTGATAGGAGCACTCGTGGAGGAGGCGTAGCCACTTATGTCTCTTCAACTTTATTATCTGAGTTAATATCCCCTAAGGAAAATCCTGTATACTTTGAATGTCTTTTCGTTAAAATTAGTTTTCATGTAAACAAACAGTTGATTATAGGGAATATCTACAGACCCCCAAACTCCCCTTCAGAGTCAATACAGTGCATAGGTAATACTATTAAATCTGTGGGTAGCTCAAACGAGATGATTATTCTAGGCGATTTCAATATTAACTGGTTAGAACGGTCATCTATAAATGATAGGAATTATATTGAAAGTTTAAATCTGACCCAACTAATTAGTGAACCAACTCGGGTTGACCATAGATCCAAATCTTTGTTGGATTGGATTTTGGTCACCCACTCTAATAGAATTACTGATTCTGGTGTTCTTTCAGATTGCTTCAGTGATCATTCAATGGTTTTCTGTGTGTGGAAAATTAAATTACTTCGTTTACCACCCAAAGTGATCAGGGTAAGACAGAGCAAATATTTTAACACAGATGTTTTTATCCAAGATTTATTAGATATAAATTGGAATAGGTTTAATCTTATTCCATTTGTTGAGGATGCTTGGAATTTTCTTTATACGGAAGTTCTTAAAGTAATTGATAAACATGCTCCTTGGATATCAATAAAGGTTAAGGGCCGACACTTACCATGGATTGATGCAGACTTATTAAATCTTTTTAAACAAAGAGATAAGGCATGGGACAAGTACCGCCGGTCAAAGGACCCAGTAGATGGGGCAGTATATAAACAATTAAGAAATGCGTGTACGACAAAAACTAGAAATGCTAAATCAAATTACTACAAAAACTCCTTGTCTAATAGTTTAAATAATCCTAAGAAGTTCTGGAAAAGTCTTAATGCATTATTAAACAAGTCCACTAAAACCACTCCTACCAAAATTATAGTTAATGATGAGGTTATCAGTGATCCTTCCGCGGTTACCAATGCCTTCAACCAACATTTCTCCTCTATTTGTAGCTCACAATTTTCTTATTCTTCCTTCTCTAGTTTGGTAGATGAGCCTAACAGTTCCTTTTCATTTGCTACTATAAATCCTACTGACGTTCAACAGGCAATCTCCGAACTAAAGTTAGGTAATGGTACTGATCCTGACGGTCTGGAGATCAAGTTTATCAAGCTTGCGTCTCATGTATTGGCATTTCCCCTATCAGATTTATTTAATTTATCCTTATCCACTTCTGTGGTTCCATTAATGTGGAAATCTGCCAGAGTTACACCAATACATAAGGGTGGTGATGCACTTGATCTCAATAACTATAGACCTATCTCTATCATCAGTAGTATAGCAAAAGTGTTTGAAAAACTAGTATTCAAACAATTATTTAAATATATTAATGAATTCTCTATTTTGTCACCAAATCAATCTGGTTTCAGACCAAACTTTTCTACAACTACTGCTCTTCTAAAATTTACCAACGATGTTTCATCTTCTCTAGATAATAATATGTCAACCGGTGCAATATTCATAGATCTAACTAAGGCTTTTGATATGGTCGATCACTATTTGCTTCTTGACAAATTATATGCAATAGGCCTGTCTAGACACTCTCTTCTTTGGTTTAATTCTTATCTCCATTGTAGAAGTCAGCGTGTTTATGTTAATGGATGTGTATCGCAGTCCTTAATAATGGAGAAAGGTGTTCCCCAAGGCTCGTCATTAGGGCCTCTCTTATTTTCTTTGTTTATTAATGACCTTCCTCTAACTTGCTCAGACTGTTGTATTCATCTATATGCAGATGACACAGTGATTTATACATCCAATAAGTCTGTTTCTAAGATTCAATCCTCACTGCAAACTAACTTTAATACTATTCAACTTTGGTTCCAATTTAACCATCTCTTATTGAATAAAAAAAAGTCATATAGTATACTCTTCCCCACCAGATCAGCTACACAGAATCAAGTTAACAATTTGTCACTCAGATTTTTAGACGATACTCAACTATTACAAGTTGATGAACTTAAATATTTGGGCATATGGCTTGACTCACAACTCTCTTTTAGATGTCATATCAATTCTGTTGTAAAAAAGATTAATTGTAACTTGCGAATATTGTTTCGCTCTATTAACTGTTTTACTCAAAGGATTAGGTTACGAATTGTGTCGCAGTTAATATTTCCCATACTAGACTATGCGGATGTTGTCTATCAAAACACCTCAGAAACAAACTTGAAAGTATTGAATGTTATTTTCAATAATATATGTAGATTTGTGCTAAGATGCCCATTTACCACTCATCACTGTGAAATGTATGACTCACTGAAATTATTGTCACTAAAGGCCAGAAGACAGTATCACTGGTATCAGGTCATTTTTAAATGTGTGCATTATGATTATCCTTCTTACCTAAAGGAATACTTAATTCCCTATAGACCCAGCTATAGATTAAGACATACTGAATATTTCTTCTTTACTGTGCCCAATATTCTCAAGGAGAGTGGTAGACGTGCATTTAAATTTAAAGCCCCTTCAGAATGGAATAGTCTGCCAGGGTCTCTAAGATCAATTACTTCCCTGTGTTCCTTCAAAACATCTCTTTTTGTTTACCTGCAAGCAAATTGTTGCTGTAAATGTTTTCCTCATTTTTGACGTTTTTTTTTTTTTTTTTTTTTTTTTTTTTTTTTTTTTTTTTATTATTTCTTTAAATGTGATTATGGGTTTAGGTGTGCGAATGTATACATATTTAAGATACATATGTCCTATCCTTGTACTGTCATTCCATATTTATATGTATGAGGGGCGGATGAGGTGGGATGAGGGAGAGCTTTTGTGTGTATGAATGTATATGTGCTGTATTATTTCTATGTTGTCTCGAGGACCCCCTTGAAAACGAGATGCTTCATCTCAAGGGGTTATCCTCAACAATAAAATTTCAATTTCAAACCTAAAAAGCCTCTGCATCCATCTAAAAAGCTCTATGATCAGAGGTATATTAAAAGTGTATGGCTCGTCACCTTCTGTTGTCGATTGCAGTCATTCATGTTGTGTGTCCTCAATCTGGCAACCGTTGTGAGCATATTCTAGAGGAGGGGCGGGAGAAATAACTCCCACCAATATTTTAATTTGAATATCACTTGATAGCTTTTTATATTATATACTGAACTTTTAACAAAAACTATTATAGTATCTCAATGATCCTAAAATAACACTGGACTTGGCTTAGGCTAGCTAGAAACCAGCTATCATGTTTCAAAACCATCTTAATCTGGATTTTCTAGAGCTAACACAGAAAAGTTAGAAATCTGTAGGAAGCACTCCGACCATTGTACCTGTCTGCTAGCCCTCTTCATTTCACTATTGAGGGCTGATCAACATGTGTCTGTCACTAATGGAAATGCAGAGGAGGCTGAATTAAATGAGGTAGGGAAGGGGAGGTCTGTTTGTGAGCTAAAGCTCCTAGCTTTGCGCTTATTGATTTGAGTGAGCGAGTGAGCAGTACCTGTACTTCATCTCTCTCTGTCTCTTTTTAAAATCTGGTGCTCTCATGTTTCAACATTCGGATTTTGGGGAGCGTACTGGCCCCCCTGTACCCGTACCCCTGGTGCTGCTCCTCCAGTCATTGAGCTGTGCTACTGTATGGAGAACTTCCACAGGAGCTGGTGGAGCCACTGTCTTCAAAGATGGAGATTTCGATCTGGACAGCCACAGTCAAGGGTTAAATGCTGCGATGTTGAAATATAACAGTGCTAGTATGAAAAATGTTTATACTGCATTAAAGACCCATTGCAATTGTTCAGTGAGTATTCTTTCTTGTGATGTCATACTTCATTTTTAATAAGGATATTTAGGTGAATATATCAATGGGTTCATCAGCCAATTTGAGGTTTACATTGCATTCAAGTTACACATTTTATTAGTTCATGCAATCGAACTATCAAATTTACTTTTCCTAATTTTGAAGTTTCTGTTTGATTCATGAAATCTTCATATTTTATTTAACTCGTATTAATCAAAATTTGTATATACAATTTAGAATTATTATATCACTTTATTTTATTGCATGATTATATAATTTACAAATGTTATTAAATAAGAATATACACCCTTGAGTTCAAGATCAATATTCATCAATACTGTTGGTCATTTATCCTAGAAGAGATTGAAAACGTAAAAATTTAAGGTCAGAGTTATTATTATTTTTATTTAAATAAAGAAGTAAATACTTTTATTTAGCAAGTATAAATTCAATTGATAATTGTTCAAGTGTGACCGTAAAAAAAAAAAAAAAAAAAAAAAAAAAAAAAAGATTTCTAATTCAATTAAATGCTGTTCTTTTGACCTATCTATCAAAGAAAAAAAAAATGTTTCCACAAAAGTAATAATAATAATAATAATAATAATAATAATAATAATAATAATAATAAAAGTTTGTTGAACACCAAATCAGAATAGAATAATTTCTGAAGAATATTGTGACACTGAAGATTGGAGTAATTTTGCTCAAAATTCAGCTTTGCCATCACTGAAATAAATTACATTTTAAAACGTATTCAAACAGAAAACAGCTATTTTAAATTGTATTAATATAACAGTTTTAACTGTACAGATAAATGCAGCATTGGTGAGCACAAAAGGGTTCTTTCAAAGACATTAAAAAAATAAAAAATACTGACCCCAAACATTTTAACGGTGGTGTAATTACAATAAATGTTTGTTTTGTAAAGTACATTTAGATGGCCTTTAGGTTGATAGACATGCCCTAAAAGCCACATAACCCAAATTTGGACCCTAAAAAATTACTAGATGAGAGTTGGACAGATGTTAAACGCATTCCCTCCTAATAAGAAACTTAGACCTAATCAGATGTTGAGAATATGCAATATTTTGCAAATGTGGTAGCATAGCAATAATGGAATTTAAACAATCAACTGATTCATTTAATTTAAGTTGAAAATGTCTTTCCTATGAGCTACACCAAAGCTCTGTGTTGAGTTACTGGTGGTCAGTGTGGTAGGAACTGAATGGAAGCTATTGTTTGCCCATTGCTCCTAAGGTGACAAAGCCAGCCGGGCCTGCAGTCAGTGGGAAGAGGGAGGAATGATATTGCCAAATAGCTTGATGGTTCACTGGATAGATTTCCCAAAAGGAATCACCCACAATTATGGGATCCAAAGAATAATATGTTCCCGAAGGATCTTTTGGAAGTGCATGTACTGTCATACCTGAAGACTGTGGATATATAATAGACAATGAGAGAAAGGGAACACACACTAGTACCTTGAAAGATACTTCAATTTCATTATGCATGCCAATGTAATATATATTGGGAAAAAGGGAGCCAAAATAATAATCCAAAAGGAAATGGGTTGCCATGGCAACTAACAGACTATTGGGGTACTGTACTTGCAGTGCATGAGCCTGATAAGTGAAGCATTCATTCAGGCATCAACAGATTTGACAGGAACAATGTAGCCGAATCTCATTAGGTGAGGTGCTTAAAAACAATTAGTCTAGTATACACTGACCCAACAAATGACAACAATTGCCTTTTGAATTTATAATGTGAGAAGCATTTTCAAACTGCTTCAACAAATACAGGCTTTACACACTGATCCGACAGAAGCCAATGAACTGTAAGTTGGTTATAATGTGTTGGAATTATGGTTACAAACTTGGAATTTTAAATAATGTTTAAACAGGATAACTTTCAATAATGACACAATTTGGGTTAAATGTGCACTGAAAGCAAGCAGTGTAAGGTGATGTGACAAAACTAGATTGTTATCTTTTTGATATTTTCTTGTCTTCTATATTAAAAATCCCACTGACGGATATTCATTTTTTTTTTTTTTTTTTTTTTTTTTTTTTTTAGATATTCTTTAATCACACAGAGAAAGTGTTTCCAATCAGGTCTGGCCTTAGATACATTTTGGTCTCACAGTTTCCTAGCTACAACCACAGCGCTGGAAAATGGAAAGAAGTGCCTACAAAAAAAAAAAGGCTGATTTTCCTTTTTATTAACATATCAAAGTGTCACCTCAGCTGAACTGCTAAAGGTGACATGATATTCTTTGTACATTATGTGACTCTTATGAAAGTGTTACTACCCATTTTGGAGAGATCAGAAGACACACAACAACAATTGTGTTGAATGGTCTCGTTAAAATTAGGATTTCTTTTTTTTTTTTGAATATCAGAAGGAAACTAAAAAGAATAAAGAAACTAAAGCTAAAAGAGCAATGTCTTTTCAGTAAACAAATAGTGTACAGTAAGTCATCAGTTCACAGATCATTACATTATATTTACGCATTTAGCAGACGCTTTTATCCAAAGCGACTTACAGTGCATAACATTTTTTTTTTTTTTTTTACCAGTATGTATGTTTCCTGGGAATCTAACCCAAAACCTCCTGCACTGCTAACACAATCCTCTACCACTGAACCACAGATCATGCTTTGCTCTTTCAAGGTTGTGCAAACACTTAAAAAAAAAAAAAAACATCCTGACTGTCTGTGAAGGATACTACTCTCATGCCTCTCTCGATGGGATCTGTGAGGAGCAAACCTCTGGGTACATAGATCTTCTCATTCTGCTCCTGAATATACATGCTGATCTTTTTCAGTATCTGTGGTGGGTCAGAGAAGAGACAGAGTGAGAAGAAAGAAAAAGGTTATTGTAAATACCCTATATTGGTCCTTTAAAGGTAGAATTCATTTGCTTTATTAATGCACTTTTTTTCTTTTTTTTTTTTTTGGTCTTACTGTGCATATATCAACTTTCTTTGCTGGCTGACATCAACCCCTCATTACTTTTCAACTGCTCCCCTACAATCACCTGCCTCCATTCTGGCACTTAACACCCAATATTCTCAATTTAATCAGTTACAATGGATAAAATTATGTTTGTCCTTACATCAATAAATATTCTTAAAAAAAAAAAAAAAGTTCTTTTGCAATTGTACTGAGCTAACTGTACTGCATAATTGTACTAAAAATTTACTGTATTTCATAAATAAAATAATATTAATATAGCAAATGACTTTACTACAGGTTTTAACCGTAAGGGAACTTACTATAAAGCAGTTTTTACTGTAGCATTTTTAGTCTTTTACCATTAAATGATGGTAAGTTTTAACAGTTTATTAAAAATGTATGTAAATGATTATACAATTCAAATTAAGTATATATATATATATATATATATATATATATATATATATATATATATATATATATATATATATATATATATATATATATATATATATATATATATATATATATATATATATATAATTACAAATAGCTAATAGAAAAACAGTAGAAAAACTAAAAGTCTAAAGCATTATAAAGCTAAATAAATGCTCATTATATTGTATACTGTCAAAGCCATTTGTGAAAACATCAAAGCTGTATAACAGTAGTTTATTTAGATTACTCAAGTTTATTTGACTTTTCAAGTGAGCATTGCAAAGGCTCTCTGTGTTTCTCTACCCCAGTGGGGTGAAACTGTGCATCACTTTGCTACGCTTAAGCCTTCCACTCAAAAAAAAAAAAAAAAAAAGAAAAGAAAAGAATGGCCGTGAAAATGGACAAGATGTTTGTATTAAGGAAAAACATTTGTCTATTCTGAATTCAGTTGCCATGAACAAACTTCAGGATGAGCAATGACTCACAGGAGTAAATCTAACACATGCTGTTAATATGCTACTTGGCGCTACCCAAAATGAAATATGTTTTTCCAGAACAAATTGTACAGTTACACTTTTATCCAAAAACTTACATTAATTTATCATGAAAAAATTCCATGCAAATATGCAGTGAGGTCCAAAAGTCTAAGACCACCAGTGGAAATCCTTTTCATTACAACTTATATAACAACATAATGTATTAAGTGGAAAGTTGAACTGAAAAAATAATATGAATATCTTACTGTTTGGTATGTCGACCTTGAGCTTTAATGACAGAAGCACTTAAGCTGCACGAAGTTACATTTACATTGATTCATTTAGCAGACTATTTTATGCAAAGCAACCTACATTGCATACACTGTATTGGTTTATGCATTTGCTTTAAACCTATGACTTGACATTGGTGTAGCTATATATAACATCATAACTTAAAAAAAGGAAATTTAATCCTATAACTTCCTGTTAATATAAAGATTTAAATTAGATTTTAAGTAAACTTAGATTTTTGGACCTGAGCTGGTACTAGCTGTTATTCTGGGTCTTACAGTGTTTTATTGTCAGTCAGATTCCAGAAAAGTTAAATTCTCCCCTCAATTTCTCTACTGAGAAATGTATTTTTAGTTATAATCTTTAAATAAAGATGTACAATGAGCTGTTAAGTTGTAAAGCAATAATTTATGAATCCAAACCATCTTAATAGTAACTCTCTAGTCCCATAAAGCACTGCAGATGGCATGCTTAGTCTTTATGTATTTTGAATGTTTGGAAAATGAATGCCAAATATATCGTTGGAAGCAAAGCAAATAAAAAATCGTCTTGTAATTTTTGCACATATTTTTGAAATAATGACTGCTCACATTTTATAATAATAATAATAATGAAAGTATTCTATAGTATCTATAAATATAATATTATAAGTATATCTATATTAATATATGTATCTACAGTAAATATATCTATTATATATACAGTACAGACGAAAAGTTTGGACACAAGTTTTGGACACCTTCTCATTCAAAGAGTTTTCTTTATTTTCATGACTATGAAAATTGTAGAGTCATACTGAAGGCATCAAGGACTATTTGACCAAGAAGGAGAGTGATGGGGTGCTGCGCCAGATGACCTGGCCTCCACAGTCACCGGACCTGAACCCAGTCGAGATGGTTTATATGAGCTGGACCGCAGACTTTTTTGTTATATAATTCCATATATAATTCCACATGTGTTAATTCAAAGTTTTGATGCCTTCAGTGTGAATCTACAATTATTTCCTGAACAGCATGCTGTTATATGATGTGGAAAGGAACTTGAATATATGGAATAAAAACCTGATTTGGATGAAAGAATGAAACTGAATGCAAATTATACATTTTTGTTTTTAGCAGACACTTTTATCCAAACAACTTACAGTGCATTCAGACTAATTTTTTTTACCTAACATGTGTTCCCTGGGAATCAAACCAACAACCTTCTGTGCTGCTATAGCAATGCTCTACCACTGAGCCACAGGAACACTTTGGAATACATGGAATGAATGTCAGAATATATGGAATGAAAAAAAAAAAAAAAAAAAAAAAAAAAAAAAAAAAAAAAGTATATATATATATATATATATATATATATATATATATATATATATATATATATATATATATATATATATATATATATATATATATATATATATATATATATATATATATATATATATATATACACACACACACACACACACACACATGTCGCGTGCACATGGTATGAAAAATTGGTCTGCACAATTGCGCACTGCAGCTGCACGCATCATTTTGCATGTGTGTTCTGTTCTCTTGTCATCTACTGGTTATAGTGGTAATTTGATTTCATTTTAAAGGTGTTTGTTTTCCACCTGAAGGCAGAAATCGTCCAACAAACGAATTTTATAGCATAAATCTGAAGTTAAATTAAATAAATAAATAAATAAACTGACATATAATATATTATGTTTATACGTCTCAAAGTTTACACATGAAAATTTCCAATGCGTGTACCTTGCAGTGCTGCTCGAAAGAACGAAAGGTCATTTTGTGATTTACAGTCTTGAGGTTTGACATGACACAGTGCAGCACGCTCTAAATCTTTGCATCCACTGCCCTGACTTGTGTGTGCAATCACTCGTCTTTGATGAGGAAGATGCTTATCATGCTAGCCTAGAGCATGAGAGAACTCATCTGTGTCCACTCATGTGTGGCCTCCTGTCAGCTGGAGCAGCAAACTCATCATGGGTGGGAGCAGTTTATCAGAGTTCACCAGTAAAGCAGGCATTTTTCCTGTCTAGAGTTTACAAATAACGCCTGATGTGACCTCGGAGTTCCACAATGCATGAATGATATCACCTTTCAAACATGTTAAAGCATGAAGATGAATTTAGTACAAGAAAGACTTTCAACTTTATGTCCACTCTATCTCAGTGCAGGTGAAGCACCCCTGTGCGGAGTAATCTGCTGGCCTTTGGAAGTATATCGTAGCACTGAATGCCATGTTATGATTTGGTCAGATATACCCACTGGTGGACAGGTGCTTAGCACAAGAGAACTATTGTCTAAGTAGGGCGTATCTACACATATCAAACCTCATCTCAATTTTGTTTGCATGCAATCCACAGAGAGTGATTCACATCTGCCGTGCAAACGTGTGTGGTCAGATACAAATGGGCCGGCAGATCAAAATGTTTTCTTTTTTCAAAACTTTCTAATGTTTTGGTTCTGTGTGAATCATTGGGTGACCAGGCCTGAATGCTTGTCTTTGATCTTCAAAGGCGCTCATGGTTTGGAGCTGTTCTCAATCTTACATCTCGGGACCGGCTTCTTCATAAATGCTGAGTGTATTGTAAAAGAATCACGAGAAGACTTAATCTTGATACCTTTTCATACCGTGTCTCCATGCACAGGAAGATGATGTAGGCTGTAGCACAAGCCAGGCAGCCTTCCAGGTAGGACTGACCTCCAATCTTTTCAGCTTCTGCATAATAGCAGTTGAGCGTCTTCAATGTTTCTTCAAACAGGCTCTTCTCGATCTGCGCACAGCAGTCAGTTTAAACTCAGCCAGCTTGCTTGATCCACTGTAGTGAATGGGTACCATCAGAATGAGAGAAAATGTCACATTAATCCACAAACAAGTCCATCAATTAACGTCGTCTCGTGATAGCAAAAAGCTGCATGTTTTGCGATCCATCATTAAGATGTCCTTGATCCATAATACTGCTTTTTTTACAATGAAAAAGACGTCTGGTCTGAATCAGGACAATTCTTTTTTCTCACAAACACACAGTTTTTGATAACAAAAATGTTAATTGATGGATTTATGTGTTTTGATAACAAAAATGTTAATTGATGGATTGACTGGATTGATGTGGATTACCTGTGGATTATTGTGATGTTTTTTATCATATGTTTGAACTCGCATTCTGATGGCACCCATTTCCTAGAGAAGGTCTCTTTGTGAACAAGGGATGTACTGTAATGCTAAATTTCTTCAAATCTGTTCCAAAGAAGAAACAAACGTATCTACATCTTGGATGGACTGAGGGTGAGTTCATTTTTTAGCAATTTTTAAAGCAATGCCACACGGGATGACTGTGCGACCACATAAATGGCAGTAATACATCAGATGTGTCCCCTAAACTCCATCTGAATCTCACCCTGCTGTACAGCTCTGTGGGGAACTTGGTCTGGAATTTACAGATGGTGCTGTCTCTGTAGTCCCTCTGAATGAAGACCTTGGTGGCCAGAGATGCACTGTGACGCAGCTCCTGAAGGTTGTGAAACTACAAAGAGACACAAAAAACATCAGGAGTGTTTTAAAAGGGGGGCGCTCATGAGCACCTTTCTGAAAGTTAAAATGACAAATGGCCCAGTCACTAGGCTATTGATATGACTAGCGCCTTGTATGTACATAATTTTAAACATTTTTCATGTAAATCATTACTTGCACAGTTAAATCATTGTACACGTGGATAAGAATTTGTGATTTGACACTTAAAATTGAGAGGGTCCTGACAGTATGACATTGTGTCTATTAATTTAATGATTTACGGTTTCTATCTCTTCCAATACACACAGAAAACCTGATGATAGAGACTGGGCCTACATCAAGAGTCTATCAAAATGAAAAATGGACATGGGCCTCTGAAGCAATAATATTTTAAAATATGAAGGAATATGTATGCTTGTTTATAAAATCCAGGCCAGAAAAAAAGACTGAGCATCAATCAAAAGAAGGAAAAGAAACACTCAATGAGTTGTTTTAGGACTTAATGTGTAAAACCCATCTTCACCAGCTCTGGAAACATCATGAAATAGATTTAGAGAGCCAAGAGAGAGAGGGAATGAAACCCGATAGATCCAAGACGCAAATCCTGCTCTAATGACCATTTGCTGTGTCCCATTTCTCCTGATTCTCCAATTGACAATACAGTCAGACAGACATATTCCAGTACTCAGTCTGTTTACAATGCCTGCTGGCAAAAATGTGTTTTATAAATGTTATTTTCAAATAATAATAACTACATGAATTAAGAACAGATTTCAGCTTTCTGTCTGAGTATATTACCTAACACACTGTAAGCAATGCTTCGGTTTCTTTCATTTCAAGACCTTGTTTCTACCTTGTGAACAAAGCCATATTATAACAGATCAAGATATAAGACAATGCTCACAGCTTCATTATCAGCAAAAATTAATTGGTGTCACAGTTGCGGTCTCATTAATGTACTTTCTGAAAGCTTTGATGCCAAAAATAATTATATTTTTAATCCTCTCTATTGCTAATATCGTAAAGTTACCCTGTAAGGCCAGTGCTGAAACATACAGAAAGAATGAAAAAGATTTAATGGTTCTTTAAAGGTGTGAAATAAGGGCTGTAGATGACGAAACAACAACAACAACACCTAAAATATTTTAATACCACTATTGTTTCTCCTAGAAAGGAATGGAGAGTTGTTTGTTTAATAATGTGTTATCTTCCAATGAGTGATTTTCAGCCCAGGGGGCCAGGCCCAATGGATGTCTTAAAATGACTTTAAAATGATTTAATCATTATTTTTAAATAAACTAAAACTAAACTAAAAATCACAAAGTGAACTAACATCAGATATCATATCATATGTGTTTATTCAAACAATAGGATCTTGGAAAACCTGGATATAGGCAATTTTAAAAGTGTTTTCAAGAGCTAGAAAAGTCATAGAAACAAATTAAAAAAATTGAAATCATGGACATTTCTATAATGTGTACACATTTTGTTAAGTCTACATCCATGTCAATCTCAAAAATATTTTATCATGTAGAAATAGCTATTTATGAGATAAAATCAATTGAAAATGTTTTATCCCATAATCTCTAATGACTGGAAAAGTAATGTATATTGGTCATTAAGAGTGTTAAAAGTTTTAATTATGTTTTATTATAATATAGTATAAGTTTCAAGCATTTATAGTTTCAATTAACATTTTGATTTAGTTTGACATTTTAATATTTTGCATTTTAATTTTAGCAATTTTCAGGTGTTATAGTGTTTTAAGAGAAACATATGATACAGAAGTTGATCATTAAATGAAGCACAACTAAAGGAGCCAAAACTGAGCAAGATTTCATGACTATAGTAATACATTCAACTATATGTTGTAATTACAACTTCGGAACAAATACAAAGAAAGTCAGAATTAGCAAACAAAGTTTCTTAAGGATGGACGTGAATTATTATTAGTCTTCACTGTTGCCATGACACACAAAGCCTTTTAGTTCACACCAAATGAGACAAGCCTAATTATCCCTGCACTCCTCCACTGAGGCATCGCTCAGAGAAAGTCCAACTCAGGTTGAGGATGCTCATAATAGATGTTCTGCTGTCTCAAATCCCACAGCAGCTGTTAACATATCCACAAGCAAGTGGCTTATCTGGCCACATGACTATCCACAGTTGGATTACTTCCAGATATGATAAATTATTCACACTTGGGAGGTCATCTAAACTGTTACAAGAAGAAAAGTCTCAAAGTCAGACTTTAGACTGTCAACAAAGTATTGTACAGTTTGAAGCTTATGTGGCCCAAGAACTTTTCTGACCGACATGAAAAGAGACTAGTCAAATATAACTTTGATTTGGTGCCATTTAGAGTCACCCCAAAATGAAAATTCTGTCATTATTTACTCACATCCTGTTCCAAACCTGTATGATTTTCATTATTCTGTAGGTAATTTAAATGAACAGTCCAACCAAAAATGGAAATTTGCTGAATACTGGCTCATCCCCAGGCCATCCAAGATTTAGTTTGTTTCTTCACAGGAACAGATTTTAAGAAGTTTAGCATTAAATCATCTGCTCACCTATGGATACTCTGTAGTGAATGGGTGCCAAAGGAAACAATATTATGAAATACATGTTTTACTTTATAAAAATACTTTTTTATAAATGTTTGTATTCTAAAAATGCATTGAAATAAATAAATAAATAAATAAATAAATAAATAAATAAATAAATAATAATAATAATAATAATAATAATAATAATAATAATAATAATAATAATAATAATACAATAGTGTTTTGTCTTGCTGTTTCTGCATCATTTTTTTAAGTGTACAACAATAAAGTCTTAACAGACAGTCATTCATAATTTCATGATTAATTCAATGTGTTACTATTCTTTTTGTGTTTTTTTTTTTTTTTTGCAATAAATTGTAAAAGTTACTATAAATTTCTGAGTAAAAACTGTCTAAATCTCTTTTTTTTTCAGTGTACAACAAGAAAGTTTTAACAGACAGCCAGATTGGAAGTGGCAATTTCTGCCAACTCTTGCCATTTCTATGTCCAATTTGCATCAGAACATCAGTAAATGGACTGTAGGTGGTTAGTGGGCTTAGGTTATGCCTATAAAAAGAGTAACCATCCGATTTCTGTAAATCCGGACCTGCCAAATTGGCGAATAAGTCTGAAAGGTACATGAGCATATGGTGACATTCCTAAAGTGAGACAATTAGCATTATTGGCCTTCACAACTCTCAGCAGTGAGATGGCCAAGGCCAATTAATATTCATCAGTTGTGGAAAATGTTATGAATTTTAATTGACATCTAAGGGGTCATAAGTTGATTCTAGATGTTGCCAATATTGAGCAGTATTTCATTAGTAAATGAGCAGATCTGCAGAGGCATATCAGGAAGATAGATATACCTTCAAAACTTCATAGGCTCTCGGGCATTTCCTCTTCCTTCCTTTGTGAATGGGGAAGATTATTTTAAACAGATGTGACAAAGGCAGAACATTTACAGAAAGTCTGATGTGCTCTCAAACTCTTGAGAGACACTGTAGAGGAAGCAAAAGATAGACTTCCTCAGTTTAATGGTGGTTTATAGACCCACATGTTATAAGTGACAGAGTTAAATCAACTGAGAGAGAAATAATATATAATTCTGCCCTGTAGCGTTGGCTGTTTAGCAATATTTTGGACTCATTACACAGACAATATGCAATTTAGCCAGCTTATGGGCTCAGTTTTAAGCAACACATAAAAGACACTAAAACCATTCAAATTAAATATATTATTTATCAATCATATCATGTTAGTACTCACTGATGCACAGGACAGCTGCCCAATGTCTCTAAACTTATCACAAATAGCTGCTGTAAAACTGTATAGAGCTTTTTAGGTTCATTATCTAGACTCACATACATGGCGATGGGTGATGGTCACGATCGCTGCCTCACGTGTATGGGCAAAAAGCACGCTGAGGTGGCATTCACAGATGAGTCATGTTCCCATTGCAGGAAGATTACCATCTCTGCGCTGTGAGCCAGGCTCTGTTTCCTCCAGGGGGGTGGAGCTCCATTGCCCTTTGCCGTGATATAGTGTTCGTCCTGGTGGCTGCCAGGCTGGGACTGTTTCCAGCAGTAGCAAGGGTTGTTTGAGGATTACAGTGGTGGCAAACCACTCAAGGAACCAACTTCCTTGGGGCCACCAATCCTTTAGCACCTCTAACCCAGTTGAGCAGCCATTAGCCCACTTGGACCTTGTTCCCCGAACTAGTGCCCCTCACGACAGCCCCTCCCTGGCGGATTCCTCTGAGGCAGGATCTACTGACTCAGAGAAGGGTCACCCTACGGCACCCAGGTCCAGACCCCCAGAGATGCCCGATTAGGGTTGTGCTTTCCTTTTTACAGCAAGGGATGGGGATGTCTGCCTCCACCCTCAAAGTCCAGGTTGCTGCATTTGTTGCATACCATGACCCCACAGAAGAGAAGTCGGTGGGTAAACATAACCTGGTCATTAGGTTCCCCAGAGGGGCCAGGAGGTTAAATCCTTCCAGGCCCCCCTCCATACCCTCTTGAGACCTGTCTTTAGTGCTTAAATCACTGCAGCAGGGGCAACTTGACCCTTTGCATTCAGTCAAGCTAAAGTTTCTTTCATTGAAAACTCTGCTCCTGCTTGCACTGGCCTCCATCAAGAGGCTAGGAGACTTGCACGCATTTTCGATTGATGATTTGTCCCTTGAGTTTGGGCTGGCTGACACCCAGGTGCCCAAGGTTCCCACTACTCCCTTCAGGGATCAAGTGGTGAACCCGCAAGCGCTGCTCTCTCCCATCTGAGCCCTGAGATACTACATAGATTGGACACAAAGCTTTAGGACCTCAGACCAGCTCTTTGCCTGTTACGGAGGCTGGCAGAAGGGGAAGGCCATCACTAAGCAGAGGATGGCCCCTAGATTGTGGATGCCATCAATCTGGCTTATCAGGCACAGAGTGTGCCCTGTCCATTAAGATTGCGAGCTCACTCAACTAGAAGTGTTGAATCCTCCTGGGCGCCAGTTTGTGGCACCCCGCTGACAAATATTTGTACAGCTGCGGGTTAGGCAACCCCCAACACATTCGCTAGATTCTATAGCCTTCATGTGGAGCTGGTATCCTCCTGTGTTCTCACCTCAAATGGGTAATGGCACTGAGAGGCCCCGGTTAGTGTCGGCTTGTTAAAACCACTCCAGAGAGTCCATATCATAAAACCTATCGAGTTCCTCCATCCCCTTGGCAGCCAGACGTGGTGGAGCATCCGGTGCCAGGCCTTCACTTGCTGAATCCTTGAGAACAGGTAGAAGGCGGGGGTCCATATGAGAGACCTAAGTTGATCTCATATGTGTAAAGTCCAGGTTATAGCCTTAGAGCCTGTGTTTCCCCGGCAGACTTCTGCCATTTTCAAAGAGGGTTTCAATCATCTCCAATTTTCCATATGTACCTAAACGGATGTTCATATGTGTATTTACTCCCAAGACATCCTTCAGGAAGGATGGATTTTCTCCACAGTCCCTGTTCCAAGTGGAAGGGGTGACTTTTCCCAGTTGAATCTAATCTCACTGAGTGGGTAGTGTTTCGACAATGGTGAATGGAATTACCGGCCTACACTAAAAAGGGGCACAGGCGGATCACACTGGGCACTGAAAGGGCCAGCATCCATGGTGCTTTGGTAGGGAATCCCAATTTTTGTTGGGCATCGACGTGATGTCGAGAGTGACCGACTGAAAGGGAACGCCTCGTTACGTATGGTAACCCTTCTTCCTTGAAGGAGGGAATGGAGACATCACGTCCTGTCGCCACGGCTGCTGTACCACTGCTGGCTCGGCTCCTCAGTGAAAAACTGGTATGCATTCAACCTGCTGCCATCTTATTCTCAAGCAGTGATCAGCTGCAGCTAGATGCAATAATTGCATGCCAATGTGCATTGGCTCATTTAGTTTACACTCGAATGTCTATCGAAGTGATATCCCTAATTTGTCCGTCACCGACATGATGTTTCCATTCCCTCCTTCAGGGAACGAGGGTTACCATACATAACCAAGATGTTGTTTATTTAACCCAGCATATTGGGTTGAGAACGAGTCAATCTTTTGTTCTTTATCTTGTTCAGCACGGTGTTCATCTTCAGTTCTCCCTTCACAAAAGTTCAGTCAGTGTGCTGTTTGAGTAAATGAATTAAACCGGGATATTGGTTTGTTTTAACTCAAAGGGAGTGTCAGCCACATTAAAAAAGTTAATAGCTTAAGTTATTTGTGGATTAATGCGTATTGGAGATGCGGACCGTTTAAAACGATTTAGTTCGATTTAGTGAACTGGTGTTTTGAACTCTCTCTAACAACAGACACGGAAGAGAAGACAATGATGAATAAAGTCGTAGTTTTTGCTATTTTTGGACCAAAATGTATTTTTGATGCTTCAAAAAATTCTAACTGACCCTCTGATGTCACATGGACTACTTTGATGATGTTTTTCTTACCCTTTCTGGACATGGACAGTATACCATACACACAGTTTCAATGAAGGGACTGAGAGTTATTGGACTTAATCTAAAATATCTTAAACTGTGTTCCGAAGATAAACGGAGGTCTCACGGGTTTGCAACGACGTGAGGGTGAGTTATTGATGACATAATTTAGATTTTTAGGTGAACTAACCTTTTAAGTAAGTAAGTACATTGTAAATAAATAAATAAAAATAAAGATTTACATAGGCTACTGATAGTCATGGCTAATTGAGTGTGATGGAAAAAAATCATAATGCAAATAATAATAATAATAATAGAACAGGACTCACAGTAGTTGTTTTGAATTTATATTAACCATAAAGTACACAAAAGTATTTGGACGATTAACTACATTTAAAAACATGTAAATCTTACTGCATTAAATAGCAAAATATCAAACCAAGTGCCATAAACTTTTAAAGAAAGACAGCATGAGTACACAAGCACACAAGCAAAACCTTTCATAAATCCTTTTTTTTTAAGTACACTGTTCAAAATTAAGTTTTCCGACCCAAACTTCTATAATCTGGAACAGTAATTGTGTGGACATGTGTGGTCCCCATGAAGACAACAAGTTATTAAATAATACAGAATTAAGTTTTTTTTTTTTTTTTTTTTTTTTAAGCAGAACGTTTTGTGGGATAAGGGGATATAAAATACAGTCTGTACAGTATAATACTTATTACACTAATGGAATGTCCCCATAAAACATGGAAACCCAACTTGTGTGTTTGAGAGCAGTTATTAGGCCCTTAAAACACAACAAATCAGTGTGGGTGTCTTTAATAGCCATGCTATGTGCTACTGCACAAGGTTAAAAACACTGTTGACTATGGAGTCTCATCTAGACAGATAAATAGCATGCAATACTCCAAAGACTGTCTAAAAACAGAAACACATGACATATCAGTTGTCACAGTAGCCCCAGAACATAAAGCAACCTGGTATTTTCAGCAGTAGTTATTTTAAGGATTAACTTTACTTTGAGGTGCATGTCAAAGAAGAAACTAGAGAGCCATCTAAAGAAGTCTCAGAGTTTATGTCAACGAATGCTAAACTGACCATTGAAGCAAAGGAAAGACACTCTGAGCGACTCATTAGAATATGTTTTAATGAAAACGAGCTGGATGAAGGACTACAAGACCACAAGATGCCCAAAGCAAGTGCATGAAAACACTTCTTTTCATCAAATGTTGTCTAGGTGAGAGTTAACAATTAGTTTCAATATCCTAGTCAAAGTAAAATCTAGGTTGCAGAGGGATACAATTGTTTCCCTGAATACATTACAAACAGTAGAATCTCATAATGTATTCTCACTAGAGGATTTTATCTTGCCTGCCTTTTCAATAAACCTCTAAACAAGATGGCTAAGTAAACAGAAAGTGCATGCCATCTATTCACTTAAATATAAACATTATTGTGAATTTAGGATAAAGAACAGCCAGGCAAATATTATTTTTAAACAGAGAAAATGAAATGGTGTTTGGAAGATATACGATAAGATAAAAGATGTGGATGCTTGTGCATTTTAAAAATGCCCATCCATGTTTGCATTCTCGGTTTAATAATGAATGATGCAATGATGCATATGATGTCAACTATGATAAAAAATAAAAATAAAATAAAAACTCCTGGCAAGTATGTGCAATACTCTAGAGTATTGCACATACTTGCCAGTGCATTGTTTTAAGGGTACTAACAATAGAAGTAACAAAGTAATTTTTTTAGGCTAATATGTAAATAAATAGTGATAAAAGCCAACAAAATATTGCATCATGATTTATTTTATATTAATTTACTAACAGCTATGATAACACATGATATAAAGACTATGACCATTAAAAAAAAAAAGAAGAAAAAAAAGAGCCATTGCAACTAAATTCTTCTCATCTACACGGTGTAGATGGAGATCCTTCATTAAGTGTTGTAAAGATATTGTAAAGATATTAAAACTCTGTTACCACGTGTGAAACATTATATTATACATAATTCTATTATATTCTATGCATCTGAGTTCTGAACTTCAGTTGATAAACTGATTAAAGAAAATTGTTAACTTTAGATGTGTTAGACATAACAATAAATTAATTAATTAATTGGCATGTTGTCATATTCGTTATGTTCATTTCAAATTTAGATTGTTGTGCATCCTGAAATCGCACACTGTCTGAGTGGGTACTAAATTTGAATTTGAACTTACTTTGTGACCATTACAAATGTATGTTGTATATAGTACGAATTTTGTAAGTGTGAACGAAATGTAGATGTACTACATCCTCAATGTGGTTCCGGTTACGTGTTCAACCAGTGTTGGTTTCTTCGCTTCACTGCCATCCATAAATCTCGTGGCATTGTTAAAGTGTCTATCAAACATCAGACTCCTTCCAGAAGTACTAGGTCGAATACTATGATTTTGGGAGGCTGCTCACTGCAGAGCAAATGGGTGGAGCTTATGTCCAGCTTCCCCTTGCTAGACGTCCAGCGAGGAGGAGCGAATGTAATTTGTGCCTAATGAGTGGCGTTAGAATATCCAACCACACCATTTCCCTACCCAAAACTCTATCCCTCCTCCCCATTAGACATCCGGAGAGGTGGAGCTGGTAGTCATGAATAACTCTGCAGTGAGTACCACTTCATGAATTCAAACATACTACTCTTTTTCCACATAGAAGTATTCAAAATTTTTTTATTATTATTATTATTATTGTTTTGACAGCAAAAGTGCTTAACCAATCAGAATTCAGAGTCAATCACTATTAGTTAAGGAAAGACACTGACATATTTTATTTTGCATTATAGTCTGCAAAATAAACTGATCAACACACCAGTGCTTGTCCATCTTTTGAACAAATAAATTGACACAAATTATTTATTTGAGCTATATTTCTAAATATAATATTATATATTTTTTTCTTGCTTGCTTGGAGAGAGAGGAGCACAGCAGACATATGTTACCCAGATCAACTGACCAATCAGAATCAATTATTCCAGAAAAGTTTTTTGTTTTGTTTTTTTATTCACTGTATTTGTGTCTCTGTCCAGGGTGCTGAATAATTCGCCAGTCTGTCTGTATCATTCACACTTTCTTCGGCAGATCCTCTGCTTTGACGACAATATTCACTTTTGGCTGATTCCAATGGAAAACTTCGTATCATGTCGACGAAATCACTCTTTATAGGAAACAGCGTCTCCATTTCTTAGTTGGCTTCTTTAAACGGGTCTTATCTAAAGGTCGTGACATCATGATTCAGCCCAACAGCAGGTGTCAAAATAACTTCATCCAAAGCACGCGAATGAAACGAACCCGCTCTCCGCTGTCTGTTTATCTCGCACGAAGCTCAAGTGAATGCGTTAATGATTCTTACCTCTGTCGCCATGATGCTTGACGGTGGGGAATGTTTGGTGGATCTGTCCCGGTGCTGAAATTCTCTCCACTCGTGGGACAGTAACGGATGGAGAGATGAACGCGCTGGAGAGGGTGGAGCGGCGTCCCACTGATGGAGGAGTGACTGGTACAGAAAGTACAGCTGTGCTTCACTTTATGTCTGAGAGAGAGGGGGAGCAGGATCACCAGAGGAGTATATTACTACATAAACTGGAGTAAAAAGTGCTTCATCAATAAAAAAGGCTGTAAAAATAAAAATAATTATTCATAATAATTTAAATACTTATATTAATATCATTATTAAATGGAGCTAAACTTTTACAATATAGGTGCAAGATATATACATTAATGTTAAAGTTTACAGAACCCAACTAACAAAAAGTTTGTTTTAGAATTAAAACGTAAGTTCTTAATTTTTTAATGTTTTTTTCTTGGTTATGCAAATGTTAGGGAAAACATTAAGGGAACGTTCCATTTAATAATTTTGCAAATATTATGAGAACGTTTTACATTTTAATTGAAACGAGTAAAAAAAAAAAAAAAATTCCAGTCAAAATGGTTCCATGAATGAAATATAAATAGCATTTTTATACTTACATGTTGGAAATGTTATTTAAGAGACTGAGTAAATGTTCTATTCTAATGTTCATAACATTGAGAGAATCTTGCCAGAGCATTAGCCAAAGTTCTGATAACGTAAAATTGCATTGCTTGACACTGAAGATTGAATGTCTATGTTATCTATGGCAAGTTTCAGCTGCTACTGTACCTTTTGGAAGAAAAAATCTAACTTCCCCCAAGGTTGAACAGGTTCAATTATTCATTCTTGTCATTATTATCTCGAAAACTAAGACAAATATTAAATAAAGGTCCAAGAGGTTGTTCAATATATGTTGAAGGTGACCCATGAGTGTATTCACAATGTACAGTTCATGTGGATGCAGTACTGTACATATATTGTATATATATTCAGGTGGTGGTGTGCTTATTATATCGGATGGATTTATGTCTGATGTAAATCCAAGTCCAAGTATAAATAAATAAAAATCTATTTTATTTTAACATAATAGACATTTAATACTCCATCTTAAATTAAGTTCTGACAGGTTTATGGTGAGCTGGCATCTCCCTAGGTCTGTCTGTTGCAAAAATATCTTTCTCTGGCGATGATTGTGGTGGCTCAGTCTGAGTCATACATACATGAAACAGACTGCATAATTCACAGGAAAGGCAAAGACACTTAAACATTTATTAATTTTGCTGCTGATGTTTGGACAGTCTTGAGCTTTGACCAAAATGTGTACTGGATAGTAGACATGTTTTAACCATGAGCATGCATGCCTAATAGAAAACATAGCAAAATACATGCAGCATATACAGTACATGTTAAAGTTAGCTCTGAATGATAATTTCGAAGCACAAATCTTGTGTAATGCGCCATGTAATACTATAGGAAAGCATACATTACCTAATGGCCTTCACTTGACAATAAGGTATTCTTGAA